>NW_024080907.1:1707637-2263127 GCF_003009895.1 Hyaena hyaena | reverse complement strand
AAGTGAACCAGGTTTCTTGACTCCGTGACATCTTGGAGCCTTTAATTTGCCATCATACGTGACCAACCTCCAAGAGAAGGGTGCAGAAAGGGCTTTGTCTCAAACCCACCTTTTTCCTGGAGTACTTATTAACATCTTTTAGGTTACTAGTTTCCCCAGGACAAAGCATCTATGAATAGTATTCCTCCTACAAGTAATAATGCTAATCTTTCCACAAGGTTTATTCCATCGTCCAGGCCACTAATCCCGGGTAACACCAGCTAATCAGCGCCTGAAAGGGTATTTGTAGGGGCTCCGTCAATCCTCCGGGCATTGTGCCATGTCGTGCGGGGTGAGGGGGCTGGCGTCGAAGGCCTCTGCAGTCAGACTCGCCCTGCCTCCCTCCATCCTCATGGCGGACTCCACCCCAGGCAGCTCGGTGGACCCATTGTCCTGTTCTACATCTTCCGTGTTCCTGCCTCCCCACCGCCCCCCATCTTTGTCCCGCCTCTCCCCCTGCCAAGGTGACTTCTTCCCATCTCTGTCACCACGACCGTAACTCATTCTTCAAGCCCCAGCCAAGTCCCGACTTCTCCATGGATGTTTTCCTAACTATTGCAGTGTGTGTTCTAGACAGCAGCATGGGCTCCCAGATCGACTGGAAGTCCTGAAAGGGCAGAGAGAGCATTATTTATACTTCCAGGTATTCTCCAAAAGCCAGGATTTGTTTGTTTGCTGCTCTTCCCCATGGACCATAAGCCCTATTTTGGGAACTTGAGTCTCTAACTGGGCATGGGTCCTTCTGGGCTGGGGAGTCAGTGCAGTGGTGGGTCCTTTCCCATGGGCATTCATCCAGTAGATGCTTATTGTAGGGAACCTGAGGTTGAAGAAGACAAGGCCCCTGCCTTTAAAGAGCTCTTGTTCAAGACAAACGCTCACAACTCATTGCAAGTCAGCGTGGTGACTATAATCACGGAAAGAACGTAGGAGCACAAAGTAGGGTTCGAGGTGGATGCAAGTAGGGATCGAGGCAGGCTTCCCAGAAGACGTCCCCTGCCGCCACCCACTCATCCTCCCACCTAGAAGAGGTCATATGGAGCAGACCTGGCAAGGTTATGGAGGTCTACCTCTAGAGAAGAAAGACCACTGGAGACTCTATAGGAAGGAGATTCAAGTTTGTTCCCTGGGTCACAGGAATGGAGGTCTCGATGGAGCCAGAGGGTTGGACTGGAAGGAGGAGTGTGGGGTGGGAGCTTTGCCTCCCACTCTCCCAAACACACGCGCTCCACCCCCACACGGCAGTCGGTGGGAATCCCACTTCCCTGCTTTTCCATCATCCCCCCTCACCCCCGTCTTCCCTCTCACCTGGACTCGTTCTTCCTTTCCAAGTCCTCCGCCACCTCCTGGTCCTGGGGCCGTCCGTCGTGACCTCATTGGAGCAGCCCGTGTCTTCTCTCAGTAGCTAGAGGCCTGCTTTGGTGAGAGGCTGGTCGGTGTGATGCCCACTCCCTGTGGGGGGGGCCCGGGGAGGAAGGTCAGCCTAGAGTCAGTGCTTTCTCTTTTCTCCTCACAGAAAACCAAAAGAGACGTCAATAACTTTGACCAAGACTTTACCCGGGAAGAGCCCGTCCTCACGCTCGTGGACGAAGCAATCGTGAAGCAGATCAACCAGGAGGAATTCAAAGGCTTCTCCTACTTTGGTGAAGACCTGATGCCCTGAGAAGCTGCTCCAGGTGGAGCTTGGTGATGCTGCAGCAAGGGGTGCCGAGAAGAGCCCTCGTTCTGGAGGCTCAGAAGGCCTTGAACTGTTTCTCCTGTTCTCCAGAGCCCCAGTCCTTCGTCTACCCTCTATTTATTGCATCCCCTTACCCCAGGCCGGCTCCTCCCCCTTCCAGCCGGGACCAGAAGGCACTCTTGGCTTTTGTCTCACCAGTGACGCAGAATCGCGTGGGGTCAGCGGTCGGCTGGACACGCTCCGCGTTTGGTCTGTTGGCAAAAGCCTGTTTCCACCCCTCGGGGGCTCCTGGCAGCGAGGTGGCTTCAGCTCTAAGAGCAACAAGGAAAGCAAACGAGAAGACCGCGGCCGTGCTTCTGGACATAGGGGCCCGATCACTCTCACTTCTGAGAGCCTCGGTTCTGAGGCTCCCACTTTTGAGAGCCTGCCCCGCCGCGCCCTTCTGTCCAGGAGAGACAGGTGCTTCTTCGGCACGGGGGTGGGCGCGCTGTGACAGAGGCAGACTGCGAGGCGCGCGGGCCGGCTGAGTGTGTTGGTTTGCTCCACAATGGCCAATTCTTGCTTGCTTCGGTTGTAGCTTTTGGGCATGGCAAAGTCGTGAGAGCATGTATCTCGTGAAAGAAAGCAATCACTCTTTGTAGAAAAAGAAATCGGATTTTGAACTCGATTAACATTTGAAAAGTATATCATCAAATTGGCTTTCTAATCGGCCAAAAGATATAAATTCCAATATTAAATGCAGGTAGACATTAAAGGGCTATTATACAATGAGAAACCAACTGTCCGGGGTTGATACTATTAATGTTTTTGTAGTTTGTGGCACGCGGGGGCTGGCTGAATGGGGAGAGAAGAAAACAAGTAGTGCTCCTCGCCTTCAAGTTCTGCCTGAACACAGAGGCCACTGCAGCAATGGCCAAGACCCTGAGGTCCTAGGAAAACTCACTCCCAACTTCTCTTTCCAGTTGTGTTCCGAGTGCCCAGCACACACTCTATTTATTTCCTGCAACGGTGTGTTACTTTAGCGCACTTAAAAAAAAAAAAAAAAAAAAAAAAAAAAAATGGTAGTACTACTGTGTCGTGGTTTTTAGACATTAAACATGTAAGGTTAAATATGAAATCTCTGCTTTTGGAGCAAGCAGAACGAGGCTAGACGTGGGTGATGCGGAGGGAATCCAGAGACCGAAGCGCAACTTTGTTTGCAAACTGACCATGTGGCAAGATGTACTTGGCATTTTGTTTCTGTGTGACATGCAATGGCAACTCGTGTGGACACTATTTAATGGATGTGATGTTACCTCCTTGTAGATATGCTAACAGTGTTACATTCTCTGATTTCCAAGGGTTCTCTGTGGCTTTGTGTATATGTTTCCCGGAGGTTATTTGATTATCTATTTTCCTGAACCAATTCAGCAGGGAATGGAATCCATTCCAACCGTTGCACGTGGATCTCCCAGCTGCCCCTAAATATATATACGTGTGAGTGGCAAAGTGGCACCAATGAAGCTTTTTGCCTTTTGTACATTTGAGATTTTTGTATATAGTGTTTGCTGCAAGGCCTGTGGAATTAATTCATTGAACTTAGAGGTATCAACTGCTGCATGTTCAGGCATATTATAAAACTTTAGTCTATGAAAGAATAATTATAATAATGTCCAGGTGCAATACTCTGTAAGCATAGTGGTTCAAGTTACCGAGAGATAAGGTATGTTTCTTTTTTGAGGACGGGGAGGAGTCCTTTTTTGTATTGTTTATTTCACTCTGGTTTCTTTCAAAAGACATAAACATAGAGTAAGCTACATTAAATCTCACATACGGTTCTCCTGTGCTCTATTATGCCCTGAGAGGGATGGGGGAGAGAAAGGAATGTTTTCACTGGTGGTTTCAAAGCTTGGACGGTGACCAGCTTGAGCCCATAGAAAGTCGGTGTCCATAGTTGCGTCTGGCTGGCCGCAGCCTTTGTTACCACAAAGGGCGACGTTTGGTTTTCTTTTGTTTTTGTTCTTTTAAAAACTCAGGTGTAGTTATGATCCGTTCTTACGATACTCTGAAATATTACACTCTATCCATTTGCGTGTTTGGCGTACCAGTGACTGATGGAGAACAGGTTAATTTAATTTATCTTCGGTAACTTGACATGCTGGGGGGAGAGACTATCTTCTGGAGTTGAGTACAAGCACAGAAACATCTTCATGGTGGCATCATCTCAGTTTTTAAGAAGACATGACAATACTGCCCATCATCCTCATGTATCACTACTGCGCTGTTTCTCCTCTGCTTCCTTCACCACGGTGAACTTGGAACAATTAAGCAAGCTCTACCTGCAATGCCGAGCAGCCTGCTCCAAGGCCTCGGCGGCGGTCCCATGTCAGCAGGGCTCGGGCCCTTCCTGCGGGACAACTGGCATTTTGGCTGGGAAGTCAAATAATACATTCCACCCGGCAGCTCCAGGCAGTCGTTTGCGGGGTGCCTGGCCCAGAGATGCCCCCTTCCGGCACCAGAGCTGGGCTGGCTGGTTTGCCTCCTGCTCGGGGCCGGAGCTGATCCAGTTCTCGCACAGGCGGGTTCAAATCCCACGTCGTCTGTAGAAAACAGCTTGTGTGTTCCTTGAGTACTCATTGTTTCATTTCAATTTTCACGAGGCTTAGGAAGCGGACACACTATTACATTTCTTTCTAATCTATCCAGCTCTTGAGTGCAAAACAAAAAAATGCCAAAAAATATATGAAGGATAGCTGTTCTCCTGTGTTCTCTCATTATGGACTTTGTGAAGTGGAAACATCGTTTTTTCCTCCAAAGGTGAAAAACAAAATGCATTCTTGCTTTAAAAAAAAAAAAGAAGGCTAAAAAATTACCTCTTTTTAAATTATGTGCAAAATAATTCTGGCTAAATATAAAATGTATTCGATTTTAGGGTTTTTTTTTGTATTGTGATGCTTTATTTGTACATTTTTTTTCCTTTCTGGATGTAATTTTAATCTCTTGCCATTCATTAGTGTTATTTCATTGTAAACATTATTGTGCCAAATGTACTGTATTCAAAAGGATGTGAATGTGTATTGTTTCAGAACCTAATAAATACAATGGCGTTAAATCTTATTTCTCGGATCCAGTGATTTTTTTTTTTTTTAATCTTCTTTGTAAGCAGCAGCATGGCACCAATAAAGCTTTGTGCCTTTCGTGCATCAGAGATTCCAAATTCCAAAACCTAGGCGTGGATTCAAGCCTTGCCAGGACTCAGGCTCAGGCTGACTGCTCAGAACTTCAGGCTCTTGGAGCCCAGGAAGCTCCTTCAAGATGGCAGGCCCCTTGCAGGCTGGCCTGGGGCACCACTGGTCACTCTGAGCTTTAGCGCGTGCCCACCTTCCCTGCTCGGCCAGGGTTCGTGGCCATCACAGTGGCCCCTGGGCTCTCCAGGTCCTCCTTTGTTCTGGAGCTCTTTATGGCCACTCCGTTCATGTCGCGCTGCTGGTTTTGCAAGGCTCCTCCTCTTCCTTCTCTGACATAGATTTTTCCAGAACACTTGAAATGCGTAAGTACACTCTGGAGTATACCACAAATTTCAGTTAACCAAAACTTTGTCTTCCTTCCAAGTTGTGGAAATGATTGCAGTCTTACCATCTGTCATCCTCAGGGGAAGGGAGGGCACTTCCTCGTAAGCCCTCCAATGACTATGGTATGTCACCCTGAATGTACTCTCAGTTTCCCCTTGGCAATGTTGCCTGCCTGCCTGGAGACGTAGCAAAGGACTTCCAGATCCATCTCAACAGGAACGTTGTATACAGCACATACTTTCCTCCCTCGATGCAGGCAAATTTCTAGGTAAGCGACCAAGGAAAAGCAAACTTCTTGCCAGCTTATCTGTCTTATGAATTCACCTAAAAGTCAGAAGACACACAAGGAGCCATTCCGGAGAGGTCACAAGATGTCTCCAAGCATTGAACTGACTGAAATCTGACCAGCCTACACCTCCCTTGCCTGGTAGCCCAGAAGAGACAGCTACAAAGTCCCGGAGATGAGAAACCTCATCCTCCCAAATCTCTATACTCCGCCAATCGCATTGCAGCTACAAGAAAGGTCAGTGGCTGGTCAGCATCCCCGGTTCAGAACCTCTCTCCCCACCCCCAGCCACGTTCCAGGAGAGAAAGCCCAGCACTGGTAGATCTGTTCCAGGAGGCCCCGCACGCTGGCTCCTGGCGAGGCTTAGACGGCTCCAGAGCCGCTTCAGGAAAGCCTGCGTTTCAGTTTTCTGAAAAACTGACCATCTAACAGATTTCTCATAGAACCAATGAGCACATGGCCCCTTCTCCATTTCCTTGTACCTGAATAGAGTCCAGCGCTTGGGTGAGCAGCGGCCTAAAGAGCCCCATGTGATAAGAGCACTGAGCCACGTGACGTGGCACTTCCAGCGGCAGAGAGATGGGCGTGGAAGGAAGGCTTAGATGTACTACGAAGCCTCTTTCTTACTTGAGAGTACTTCAGCCTCGGCGGTGATACTACCCTTAGGGTACACTGTTTGTAAGCGATACCTGAAGAATGGAACGGCCGTGCCCATCAGAACCCCTCCTCCAGGGACGGACAGCTGATCGCATAGTGTGTTTTCAGCAGCCTACCACAAGTGCTTCTGCCCTCTTATCTGCCATCGACACCTGGAGGTTTGTCACTGGCATAAGGAATTCCAGGAACATATTTTCTCAAGGAAAATGGTGACTTGTTAACTAGCACAAAGAATGTTAGAAAGGTGACGTTGGTGATATATTTGGGATAATAGATGGGCAGAGAGATTTAGAGACAAATCTCCACGTTGAAAAGAAAAAAAAAATCCAAAATGTAAGAAAATAGCCTTCTCCTCCCCTAGTAATCAGGGCAGCACAAATTTAAATCAGTGTGATACCACTGCACACCTGCCCGGATGACTAACTCCAAAAGGCAGACATATCAAGTTTCATGAAGGACACAGAACAGTTGGATTGTTCGGTGTTTCTGGTTTGAGGATAAAATGGTACCGCTGTGAAAAATTCTGGCTACTCAAAGGCTGCTAAAGCCAAATACGAATGCCCTAGACTCAACAGCAGAGTCTAGCAGCTGTGGAGTAAGAAGTGAATTGTGGAGTAGTCACACAACAGAATACTAGGTAGCCGCAAATGATTTACAACTATGTGCAACAAGGCAGGTGACTCGCACCACATACCATAGCGTTTAAGAAGCTGGCACAAAGGAGTACACAGACTGTGCGATTCCATTTGTGCAGAGAAGCAAGGCGTCATCTGTGGGGCTAGAAATCAGCCGAGTGGTTGCCCTCGTGGGGAAGGGATGTAGTGACTAGAAGGGGCCACGGCAGGGCTTCTGAGCTTCAAGGCGCTATTGGAAACACCCAGGCTGCCGGAGCTGGAACTTCATGGACCCTGTGGAATGACCACAAGACCACATGCTGGCTTGCTAATAAGATATCTGTCCATATATGTCTCAGAACATGGTCTGCGAGGTCGTCAGGGAGGAGCTAAGCCTCCGCTTCTGGCAGCTCCTGAGATCACCAAGAAGAACCCAGGGAAATGCATCACAAAAATTGGTTCAGGGAGTCTGCAGCAAGCGAGGGCTGGCTTTCTGTCTTTCCACTCGGGCAGGCACTGTGCCTTTGTACGCCTGTTTCCACATTCATCGAATGGCGATAACAAGACCTACTACCTCAAAGTCCTGTTGTGAAAGGTTAGGGAGATGAAAGATTCCAGAGTGCAGCATCTGGAACTGTTGCTATTCTTTCTCTTCCCCAAGGCGGCCTGTCCTTCATCGGAGCCCAGCCTGCATCATGGGCGGCGGTGGCCTGGCCTCCTGAGGACTGCTTTCCTGTCCTCGCTCTGATTTGTTTTCCCCCACCCTCCAGATGTTTTGCCCCTCAGCTCTCCTGGGGTACCTGCACACCCCACCCCGCCTATGAAGGAAGAGAGCAGGGAGACCCAGTGGTGAAGATATATATATATGTATATATATATATATATGTATGTATACATATATGTGTGTGTATATATATATATGTATGTGTATATATGTGTATATATACATATATATGTATATATTGCTGGTTGACTTGTCTACCCATTTGTTATCTCATTTTTTCTTTCTTCGCTGAAATTTCTTCCCCCATTAAGAGAGGTATGTGTCTCCGAGTGCTAGGATGCATGTCTATAACTGAGCTTTGTGTCACGTTGTGAAGGCCTTCCACCCTGCTCTTTGCCATTGGCGGACTGTCTTATGCCCTTAGACAGATGTTCTATGGGAACCATGAATCCACCACTGCGCTGCTGTGTAGACCATCATGAGGGCTAAGATTTACAGAATGTCAAAATGGGAGCACTGTACCAATCGAGAAACGAAACCAAACTATCAACCAGTTATTTTTTTCCTGTATTTTGTGGCAAAACTGTCTTATGGACAGCTAGTCATGCAACAAGAATGCTTGTCACAAAGCTGTCTACGCCAACGATGCTTACTGCAAAATACCAGACCCGCAGTCCGCTTGGAGTAGCGGTCAAGGGCTGGGGTGGGGGACTTGAGTTCCAGGGCGATGCTGTAACTTCTGTTCGCAACATCGTCAGGGGCACAGGAATCCTTCAAAGAGGCTCTACGGTCTCTACAGGTGGGACGGTGTCTGACAGAGTCCAACCCAGCCCTTGGGAGAGGGCTGTCTGTGTGTGTGACAGCAGAGATGATGTCTCCCTGCCCATTCTCCCGATGGGATGGGTAGTTGCTGCCGGAGGGCTGAGACCAGGTCAGTCTCAGTTCTAGGACCCAATGCCAAGTAAGCTCTTACAAACTGTACTGCTCCTCAGGCTTTCTGTGCATCAGAGCCGGTAGTCACCTGCTGCTCTCGAGGCTCCGAGGGGGACCCTCTCTGGGCCCCAACTGCAGAATCTCACCGTTCATCCTTCTTTCTGTGGGTTGTTAATTATCTATTTAAGTTTAACATGTTTATCCTTCTTTGTTCCGGACATCATGTTAGGCACTTAACATAAGTAATCTGTGTAAGCTACACAAAAATCACACGATTTAGGTAGTTTCTAGTGTATACGGTAGTTAATACTCCAGTTACCCCCATTTTATAGGTGAGCAAACAGAAGCTCAGAAATTTTCTAACCTACTCAGTCCTTATGACTCCATGAAACTGTTGTATTCTTATGCCCATTCTACAGGTAACTGCCCAAATTGTCAGACCCAGTGACAGGCCAGGTCTGCTCAGACAGGACAGAAAGTATTTACACGCGGAACAGATAATGCAGAACTATTCATTCCCTTACTTATTCCACAAATGTGCATAGAGTTCCTACCCTGTGCCAGTCATTCATCTAGACATCAGTGAACAAAATAGACAAAGATTGGAGCCCTTACAGAACTACGAGGGGGCGGGGTCTTGACAGACAACAAGCAATAAATATGACCAGTAAGTGAATTATATAATGTGTAAGAAAATCGAGGCCACCCCTAACATTGGAAGCTAGAGTACAGTTGGAGGTCCAGATCATAGGGCTAAATATTTTTTTTTTAAGTTAAAAGTCAAGGTACCTTTAAATATGTGCTAGCCCGTCCCTTGTCAAAGGCACCTGCATAAGCACCCGCGATTCCGTGCATATCACCTCCAGCGATTCCAGCTACTAGGGGGTCTGCTTCTGAGGGCCCCTCCTAGTGGGTTCTGTTCACTAAGAGGTGACAGTGGGAACACAAAAGACGGCCGATGAAATCACAGTAGGTGGTGGACTGGACAACCCCTCCCCACCTTCCCCTGCTGGCCTCCTGCTTAGCCGAGGCCAGCCCCTCCTCTGTAGCTCAGGTCCATAGTAGGGGTAAAATCAGAAGGACTCGCCCTGGCCAACACCTCCTTAAAACTCATGGTCAATGCTAACGCCCACGCCCCTTACATGGCCCTGCCTTCCACTCCACCTATCCCTGCTGTGCATGGGGGTGTTTAATCTGTATCTTGTGTGGACTCTGGGGTGGGGTCGGGAGCTCCTGGGTGACCGACCCCTGGCAGAGGAAGAGGAACAGCTAGAGTCTAGCCTGGTGAAGATAATGCAGCCCAAAGTGAGGCAAGTGAGGTGGGTGGGACCAAGGAAGAAAGTCTGTTCTCCAGAATCCCATCACCACCTCCTGAGGCAAGGAAGAGATCTAGGAGGGGGCTGAGGGGCTGGCTGACCGTGATGTGCTCGCAGGGGTGGAAAGGAGGGGTGGGGCAGGGGCCTGGGAGGGTTGGCAGCGGGAGCTGGGAGCGTTTTGGCTCCAGAGGTGCAAACTGGATTGCTGTGGGAACAGATGTGCCTGGTCCTCTTGCCCAAGTAAACCCCTCACCGCTGAGGAAAGGAGGCTGGCTTCGGACGTGCTTGTCACGGGCTGGGTGGGCGCTGTGCCGCAGGGGCAGTGTGGATTCGGTCCCCAGCTTGAGAAAGGAGGGCTCTGAGGCTCAGCAAGCTCAGGAAATTGTCCAAGCCACACAACCAGTCCTCTGTAGATTCAGGACTCAAGCCTGCAATATGAATCTGCATCTAATTAGGGGCGCCTCGGTGGCTCAGTTGGTGAAGCGTCCGGCTTTGGCTCAAGTCATGATCTTGAGTCAGTAGGTTCGAGGCCAACATCAGACTGTGCGGACAGCTCAGAGCCTGGAGCCTGCTTCAGATTCTGTGTCTCCCTCTCTCTCTGCCCCTCCCCTGCTCACGCTCTGTCTGTCTTTCTCTCTCTCAAAAATAGAAAAACATGAAAAAAAATGGATCTGCATCTAATTGGGTGCCAAAGACCGGGCTCTATCCATGGGGCCCCTGGTCACTGTCCCCACACAGGTCCTGCATGCTTTTTGCTTTTTTTCCCAGAGAAATGTCACCTCCCTGTGAAAAGATATGGTTGTTTGATGGAATTAGACTTGTGTTGCTCTCTCAGAAAGCTTTGAATGCGAACACTGAGGCACAGCCAAGAAATGGGCAGAGGCATCTGGGAATTCCTTCTCTCCTACCCCACCCCTGTCCCCATGCCACCTCCTCCTAGCAGGGCCCTGAGAGCTGGTTCTTGAGCCCAGCAAGTCCTCCACCCTCAGACACCCCTCCCACCACCAGAAAAAGAACCCCTCCCTATGGACTATTCTAAGCAGGAAGCCGGCTTTCAGTTCACTGGAAAACAGGAAATGCCTCCAAGGGTCTGAAGTCTCTTTAGTCACTGTGCGCCCTTTGCGCAGGGTCTGCATCCCAGGCCAGCTGCTGAGCAAAGGCCCAGACACAAGGCCACCCCAACCCCCAGACTGGAGAGTGGGATCCTCGCTGCCTCTTACCAGCCCCTCTGCTCCTGGAGCCAGAACTCCATCCCCTATTCAGGATACGGGTCATTTGAGACAAGGCCAGAACGCTGAGGATACCAGTAATGCCACATAAAACACCAGAGAGACTAATTCACTTCTAACCATGGGCGGATCCCTCCCCCCAGCCGAAGGTTGACCTCTCTCACCTCCCCCCCCCACCCCAGTGACTTCTAAACCCCAACGGAGATTGGTTGGCCCCCAACAAAGCCTGACTTCCTACTCCTTTCCTATGGTTCACTTCCCCATCCTGGCTACACACTGACCCTCTACACTTGACCTTGTCAGAAACTAACCTTTGGTGCTAACTACAGCCTCGCTTCCTAACCCTGGCCACAGACCAAATGCAAATTACTGCCAGCCTCCCCATCCGTTCAGTCATTTATTGAGTGCTAAGTGCCGTGAGCCCAGCACAGCTTGCACAGACCCTACAGCCTATGAGGGAAGGTGGGCCTCACATGTGAAGCTCTAATCGGATTTGGGTTCCGGGGGCCGGTAGTAGGAGCCTTCTCTGAAACTCCACTGCTGTCACTGCCTCCAACTTGCCGGATGACCTTGGGTTGGTCCTCACTTTGTGGGCCGAGGTCTCCATGGGCTCTTCTGCACTGGGACAGCATGCCCAGATGGCTCCTGGGGTTCCCACCCTGCATGGTGCATGCCGATAGGGAAAGCCTGAAATAGTCTAGAACAGGAGGCATCATCATCAGTGTTGGGGGGGGTAAAAGAGATCAGGCACTTTTACTTCTAGGTAGCGGATGAGGGTTCAAAGAATCCCTCCGCCATTTGGACATCGACCTTTTTGGTTCCACCATAGATGGTGGGGCCCTGACTAGATACCACTAATATTTTTTCCATCTGTGAAAAGAGCTGTGACACCAGCTGTTCAGGACTCTGGCCATCTATGTGTTGACCCAAATGGTAGAAGAAATAGGATAATCTGCGATGAAGACCACTCACGTATGGTTTGATTCCCCAAAGATCACGGAGATGGCAGTGGGTTGAGTGTCAACTGGCTGTGGAGGGAATGAACCACTATTTACAAACCTGACCCCACTCTGCCATCATTAACTGAGTCAATAAGCTAATCCCTTACTAACAACACACTGCCTGGAAGTCCACCATCAGGGAGCAGCGACCCCATCTGCAGGCATTGGCCTGTACCTCACCTGCACATTACCTGTCACTTGTCACCTGCTCAGGTCTGCTTCCCTTACCAGCCCTCTTCCCCATACCAGCTGCGAACAGGACACTGAAAGAAAAGCAAATACTGATTGGGAAAATCTGTGAGGGCAGGTGAGGATAGATGAGTTCAAAGGAGGTGAGGTCGGAGGACTCCTGGGGTCTCCAAGGTCTTTTCGTGGAGCGTAATCCTTTAGTAATCTATTGCTGTGTAATCAAATACCTCAAAACCTAGCAGCTTAAAACCACAGATATTACCTCATAGTGACTCGCGGTAAGTCAGAAACACAGGCATGGCTTAGCTGGAAGCTTCTCCTCAGGGTCTCTTACCAGCTCCAGTCAAGGTGTCAGTCAAGGCTGCAGTCTCATCTTGATGGCTCACCTAGGGAAGGGTCTGCTTCTAACTGCCCACTGTGGCTGTGGGTGGGCCTCAGTTCATCACTCAGAACATCAGCCAGAGGCCCCCTTCAGTTCTTTGCTGGTTGAACCTCCCCATGGTACCACATGGGAACTTGCACCATGGCAGTTCACTTCCCCCAGAGCAAGAGAGCAAGAGAAGGCCCTCAAGGTGGAAGCCAGTCTCTGGACGTCATCTTCAGAGCAACATCCCATCACTTTTGCTGTATGTATTCCTTAGAAGCAAATCGCCAGGTCCAGCCCATACCCAAGTGGAGGGGATTACACAAGGAGATGAAGATGGGGGGGGTGGGAGTCATTGAGAAAGATTTCAGTTGCTGCCTAACAGGGTGTCTTTCCCAACATATCTCTGTGATGCTGGATTTTCTTCATGTATTTCACCCAAAAGAGAGTTCATGCGGAAGCATGTGCAATAATCCAGCTGTCCTCTATTATGCTGCACATTAAAGAGATTTGTAGAAATGGAAAACAATGCCACTATATTGAGAGATGTCACCCACAGCAATAAAAGCTCTTTGGGGCACTCCTAATTTTTAAGAGTAGAAAAGGATCTTGAGATCTAAAAGCTTGAGGAGCACAGGTCTTAAAGGACAGAGCTAGGATAGAGCCCAAGGATGGCTGCCTGGGGGTGGAGGGTGGGCACATGCCAGCGAGAAACCTCGCAGACCCCAACACCTCAGAATCTTGGATGCCTAGGAGAGGTGGCCAAACACAGCAAATGAGACAACGGGCCTATAGTCTTTCACTTTCTTTAGAGTTTTGCACACAAAGTGACTCTGAGTGTTTGTCCTTCTGCATTTGGGTACATAAAGAAGTTCACCATGCACACATATTAGTTGGCATATGTGCACATGAGCATGCATGAACATATCTCGGCAAGCACATGTAAAAGTCGTCATGTGTATGTAGATATGTACGTACATGTGCCTGATGAAGGAGCCCCGGGGGATGGGCAGGGCTGCGCCAGCGGGACCAGGGGCATCCTGCTAAAAGGGAGGGCTGGCACGGACCACCACCGCCACACTGTGTATCCCTGCAATCTTCCTCTGCCCTCAGCCTCTGCACTCAGCATGACTCTCAAATATTTTCATCTTCTATGGGAACTTCCTGTTCAGCTTCCTGTTGTTCTTGGACTTTTCTTTTTTAGTTGCTTTTTTTTTTAAGGTTGTAATTCTTTTAATCTGCCTTTTTATTTTGCCCAGAGAGGCACTGTGGTCCCTAGCCACCTCTGGGAGGAAGAAGATATCCTGTAAGAGCAGGCCAGGTCCTTGGCTCGAGTTAAAGGCTCTCGGGAATTGAACACAGGGAATCAGCCATCCTTCCATTGAGATTAACTGAGTCTTTGAAAACCCCAGTTTATTCTGTAGAAGTTGTTCAGCGCATGGGGCAGTGGGAAGGGAAAGAGGCCTGAGGCAGGCAGAATTTGCCACCCCAAAATATGTCTCTCTGGCATAAGGATTATTTTGTGCTGCTTATTTTGAGAAGCTGCAGATACAGGAAAAGCTCTGTAAACAGAGTAGAAGTTACCCTTTTGTAGGGAAATTTATTTTTGTAAAGGATATCACCATTGGTCCGGTGTCTCCCTCCCAGTGCTAGGAAGGGAACCTCTACCAGATACAACTTCTTCACCTGGGACATTGATCTGCAAAACTAGGCAACTTTTCTTTCCATATGCTTCCTCCTGTCCCCTTCCTGTGAATTGCCTTCTCCCCCTCCAAAAGCCCCAAGCCCTGTCCCATCAACTGGCTGTCACCTTTTGAGTCTCTTATCTTTGTGAGCCTCCTGACCCTACAGAGCTATGTAATTAAAATTGATTCCCCCCCCCCCCCCCCCCCCGTTTATCTTATGTTCATTTAATTCCTAGACTAGCCACAGAATCTGGAAGAGTAGAGGGAACATTTTTCCTCCCCTGCAGACCTCAGGGAAGATTTCTCTGGTTGGAGGGGGAGATCAGGGAGGGGCCTGGCTAGGGCAATACCCCAGGTTTGCAGGGCTCTATGACTCTATCAGTTCTGCCCTCCACCCGCCTTTCCCACTGCCACTCAAGCAGTGGAGGGGAACACAAGTAACAAACAATAGGGACTGCAGCCAGAGCTCAGCCTTGACTTGGCCCAGCAAGGCCCCGCCTCACGGTGAGGGTTCCATCCCCCCAAATGGATGGTCCTCTGCACAGACTGGTGCCTGTGCCCTTGCTGTCCCTCTGCTTATGCCCTTCATTTCCCAGCTACCCTCCACCACATCGGATGTTTCATTAACACTGCCATCAAAAATCTGCTGGGAAGCCTTTCCTGCCACTCTTGGGCACGATGTCTCCTCCCCACAGCCACCTCCCCAGGTCTCGCTTCTGTTCCTGGGACTCCCACCTCCTGCCCCAGTAGTGGGCCAGTGGTTGAGCCATCCTCCTTTCTGTAAGCTCTGGATTTCCTCTGTGCTCCAACACCCTTTCCCCCACCCCCCTCCAGACCTACTCCTCAGGACAGTGCCCTGGCTTCTGGACCTATTCCCCTTTTCTCCTTACTTCTCTTCTAGAGCTTCCCAGAGGGCAGGTTCTGATCTGATTTTTTTCACCGTTACTTGCCTGGGCTGTGAACATAAAAAAAAAAAGGATTTGTTTTCTTTGTTGTTTGCTCTCCCAGTGCATTGATGTAACGAACTTACCCAGATTCACCCTATAGTAGCTGATGTTCTCCCCGCCACCCCTCCAGAAGGACTTGCATTTTAGCTGGAGATAAAACCTAACCAAAAAAATAAATCTCTGCCTGTGGGTTTCAGACACCCTATGGAAGATGAGAATGGTGTTGGAAGGGGTGCAGGAGAGCCTTGAGCTGTCTCTGTCACCCCTGCCTAAGGCAGAGTCCAGCTGCAAGTGATCAAAGCTAGACCACCCCACTTTTCTTGCCTGCCTAGAAAGGGAAGCTGGTCTCCTCCAGCTGCTGGTGGCTCAAGAGGGCCCCACACAAATGGGAACTACTATTGTCATTTCCGAATATTGTTCAAATAAAAATGGGGACTCTTGGGCTCCACCCCTCAACTTATGAAGTCAGATCTGAGGGTGGGGGGTTTCAAAGGTGAACTGGTACACAATCAGGGCTGTGAAACTGTCCACCTGTGGATAGGGTGTCCCTGATTTCTAGCCGAGGGACTGCCATGGTAGGGGCCCCACAAATACGTGAAGCCTTAAATGAGAGGCAGAGAGATACCGTCCAGGAAGCACAGGTTCTGAGGTCTGAGGGATCTGCCACTTTCTATTGGACACGGAGCGGGTTGCTCGCATTGGCAGAGACCCTCATCCTTACCTCTCGGGGTTGTTGGGTGAGGATAAGATGCCAGACGTGCCCAGGGTGGCTCTTCCTTGCCGGATTCGGGGCAGTACCCTAGAAGGGTGTGTAGAAAGAAACCTCTCAGCTCATCTTCAGCATCCATGAGAACGCTAGCACCCACCATTTCTCAGGGCCTTCCCACTCCAGCCTTGGCCTAAAGGGGCTCCCTGAAACTAGTGTTTATGGGACCCACCGAGATTGCCCCTCTGGGTCCAGCCCAAGGAAGCAGAACTCCTAAACCTGTTGTTTATGAGCAATGATAAGGGGACAGGACACCACTTCCTGGTTAAACCATCTCCTGTAGACCTCATCTCTGCCCAGACTCCTTGCTCCCTGGGGCTGCTGCCCTCTGGAGCCACTACAGCCTTAAGAGGTGCAAATTGAGCTGAGCCTGTGACCCACACTTACCTCCAGGGAGTTGTCCTGCCCCCCTATGGCCCCCTCCAGCAACTTCCCTCAGGCCACACCGAGGGAACCTCCCTCAAAATCAGCTCCCCTTCCACAGTCCGCCTTCATTTGAATTGATAAGGCTTTCATCACTCCAGAACCCCAAATCCCCAACCAAGGATTCAAGATAGTAGTTTAAAACATTTTCTCTCCTCTCAGCCCTCCCCAAGACACTAACTAATCCCTGTTTACTTCAGCCATCGCCCATGTCCTCAAGGATCTTCCTGCTCTGATCACTCCTGGGCCCAGATTTATCCAATCCTTTGCTATTTCTTCCTCCTCAAGCCCTCCCATTGGGCCTCCATCACCTCAGGTCCACTTTTAGCAACTTCTACTATGTCCTCAGCCTGGGTGCCTTAAACCCTCCTCTAAGTCTGCCTGTCCCCTGCAGCCTTCCCAGGTGGAGACAGCTTTCCACTGGTCCAGAGCTGGGATCAGTGTTTTCCTTGCCCTCTACAGACATTCCCAAGGCTTTTTGTACCTTCCTTCCAAATCCCAGTTCCTGTGACACTCACCCCATCTCTCCATACCATCTGCAGTCACTATCCCTCTCTACTGTCGACCTCCCTGCTCTTCTCTCTTTCATTGAAAATTCCAGTTTTGGGGTCATTGTTTCCCATTCCTGACCTCATTCGAAGAAACTATAACATCCATGGAGCCCCCACATCTAAAACCCTGATCTCCCAGTTCTCTGCCCTCCCTGCCTCCAATTCCAACTTTCTTCCACCCCAACTCACCCACTCCCCTGATGGTCGCCCCATTCCTGTTCAGACCCAGTAACTGCAGCATCTCTGAAACTCAACCACAAGCCTCAGACTCTGTCACCATAACCTTCTAGCCTTCTAGCCAACAGTGTACTTACGTTTTGTGTCCCCTCAAGGAATCTTCAACTTCATTGAGACTTCCAATCTAATGAGCCACCTCTTCATCATCTATCATCCTTCTTTTGTCTTCACAGTCCTCTTTACCCTGCTTAGAGTCCATTGTCATTATGACTATCTTTCAAACACTCTTCACTTCCTTGGGGCTCAGCATTACTTGTCTGTCAAAAATTTCAAACTTGGTTAAATTCAACAATTTCACTGTGCCTACCCCTGAGCACCTAAATATTAGTTGAGAAAAATCAAAACTCTAGACCACAGGTTTCCCCTTACCTTCATGACCACAAAACACAGTGGCCATTTAGCTGTTCCTGGCAATCCTCAGATGGTTTCCAGATAAGTTTGCTCCCTCATTCTGGAAGATAATTAGATAATACCTTTCTCTCTTGCTGAACTTCTGACAACTTCCTATCCATACTCTCATCTCATGACTTTGCCTTATGCTTTGTGGAGAAAATAAAAGTCATCGGCTAAACTATTCTTCATCCTTCCACCTCCAGATCTACTGTGGTGAGTTTGAATAGAGGCCATTATAGCCAACACCCTTGATTTGCTATTGGATTTAACAGGAAGTCCATAGTTTTAACATTGAGAATAATGATTTCTATATGTTTGTTTTTTGGATTGTTTTGGGTTCTTTGTTTTGTTGTTTGTTTGTTTGTTTTTCATACAGTTTTGTAACCTGTACTCTTGCTATAGGCTTTTGAAAGCCATGTCCTCTCATATTACTTTCTAATGTCATGTTGCTATGAGATCTAGTTTGTTTATTTTATCATGATTGACTGTTGGCTTTTATTAAATATATTTCTAATATTGACTGATATAATTATATGGAGTATGGTGATCCATGTACAAATGAGTGAGACATAATTGTTGTGAATCACTGAGTTTTAAGGTGTTATTTGTTACATGGCATTATCACAGCAAAACCTGACTAATGCACTTGATAAAATAAGCTGGATAGCTTTCTTTCTCTTTCTATTATCTGAAATAATTTGTGCTTTTTTTTCTATTCTCTGAAACAAAACTTCCATAGAAAACCATCGTCTTTTAGATTGTTCTAAAAATGTATTAATTTCATTCAAGTTTTCAATTTTTGTCATTGTCTATTTTTTCTAATAGATACATTTAATACTAAGCAACCCTCTAAGTAATGCTTTCATTGTATCCCACAAATGTTGCTACTTTGTTTTCATTTTCATATAGTTCAAAATATTCTTAAATTTATTGAGGTTTTTTTTTCCTTCATGTTATTTAGAAAACATGTTTTTTTACAGTAATCTTTTTTTTAATGTTTTTTTTTTTTTTGAGAGAGAGAGATGGAGTATGAGAGAGGGAGGGACAGAGAGAGATGGAAACACAGAATTCAAAGTAGGCTCCAGGCTCTGAGCTGTCGGCACAGAGCCTGACGTGGGGCTTGAACTCACAAGTCATGAGATCATGGTCTGAGCTGAAGTCGGATGCTTGCTTAACTGACTGAGCCACCCAGGCGCCCCTACAGTACTCTTTTTATTATTGATTTCTAGTTTAATTCCCTTGTGGTCTGAAGGCACACATTTTATTATTTCTATTCTTTTAAGTTTGTTAAATTGTGTTTTATGGTGCAGAACATGGTCTATCTTGGTGAATGTTCCACGTGAGCTTGAGAAGAAAGTGTATTCTGTGGTTGGATAAAGTAGTGTATAGATGTCCATTATATCCAGTTGATTAATAGTGTTGTTGAGTTGAACTATGTCCTCACTGAT
Organism: Hyaena hyaena; assembly: GCF_003009895.1. NCBI lineage: Eukaryota > Metazoa > Chordata > Mammalia > Carnivora > Hyaenidae > Hyaena > Hyaena hyaena. The sequence continues at coordinate 2,244,099 of NW_024080907.1, read as the reverse complement.
TTTCTACCTGCTGGGTGAGTTCATTTCTGGTAGAGGGGAAGGAGCAAGCCCTTTCCAACCCACATGGATGATTCTTCAGAGGTGAAGAGATATTAATTTTGCTAGAAGAAGAAATGCTGACCAAACAAAACAACCGATATCTAGTACAGAGAAACATTTCAAACTTCTCTTCCATGAATGAGGACTCCATAGTTTATGTGGCCCTGAGTTCAGGAGTAATTTAGTTGAATGGTTCTGGCTGTGAGTTTCTCATGAGGTTCAACTGGATATTGGCCAATACTACAGTTTTCTTACGGCTTAACTATAGCTGGAGAATCTGCTTCCACAATGGCTCACTCATAGGACTATCAAGTTTGTGCTCTTTGTTGGTGGAAGATGACAGTTCCCCACCACATGAGATTCTCCATAGGGTGGTTTGAATGTCTTCTTGAGATGACATCTGGTTTTCCCCCCAAGAAAGTGACCCAAGAGACCAAGGAAAAGGCTAAAATGTGTTTTATGACTAGCTTTGCATATCATGCATCATCACTACTCCAATATCCAACTGATCAGAAAGGTCATCCCTTTCAATATTGGAGGGGCCTGCAGAAGACTGTGAATACTAGTGAATATTAGGTGATTACATAGAAGAAAGTGCCCTAGATGAGAAGCTCATTAGATTCTAGATTAAAGGGCTCTTCAAGTTTCTAGAACAATTGATTAAAATAAACTCTCCCCAATGCATATCATGAAATTTCAGAACACTGAAAGTAAAGAGAAAGTCTCACAAGATTCTGGGAAAGAAAAAAAGATGTCACAGGCAAACATTTCGAATCAGAATGACTTCATAATTTTCAAAGGCAAGTGTGTAAGACAATGTAATGAAGCAGTATTTTTTAAGTTCTGGTGAAAAAATTACTTTAAATATAGGATTTTATACCCAAGACAAACCACCAACAAGTTTTAGTGTAGAATAGAGACATTTTTAGATATTGAAGTTTAAAAAAAAAAAAAAAAAAGTCTCCTACACACTCTTTCTCCGAAACTTTGGAAAACAGAAGATCCAGGAAACAAGAGATTCAATACAAGGAAGAGAAGAAGGAAATCCCCAAAATGATGGAGAAAAAATTCTAAAGACAACAACCATGTGCCAAGTGCAGAGAGCAAAGAGGACATACTTGAACAAGTTGGGAGACTCAGGAGATTATTCCATGAGAGGATTAAACTGATAGAACACCTAACATGTATGAACACGGTGAGAGATTTACACAACTGAGAGAGAGTTTGAAGTTGAACTAGTGATGAATTAGTCGAAAAGTAAGATAATGGGAAAATAAAACTAATATTAATTCCAGAGAAAACAAAACACGGTGGGGGAAAGGTAAAGCAATCACTCAATGCCTCAGCTGGAACTGGCATTTGCGGTCATGAAAAATGCAAACACAGAATAGCAATCTAACTAAATTATGACATAATCGTATTGGAAGGACAGAGGAATGAAGAGCGTGCACGAATGAAATGTGATGGGGGCAGGCCAGGGTTAAAAAGAAAGCTAGAGTCTCATTTTCCATAGCAGGACTAGGTCATATCCAGAACGGAAAAATCAATAAACAGCAGTTTAAGCATGTTACTTAGAGATGTGGAAGTAAATACCAAAAGAATCGACTTAAGTGGTTGAAAGTGGTTGCCTCTGGGGAGCAACATTTAATGGAGGGTATGAAGGTAGATGTGTTAATTTTCATAATAAGCCTTATATAACTACTGTAATCTTCCAACTATGTTCATGTAAGGTTAATCAAAATAAAGCTTATTAGAGAAGATTCTGAGAAGGCAGCAAAATGGGAAACACCAGGAACCAGGAATCTGCCCTCCTACCCAGACAACAATTACACTGGCAGAATGTGTCTGATGTAACTATTATGGAACTCTGGAGTCAATGGAAGGCTTGCCACCTCCAGGGAACATCTTGGACAGTAAGTACATTGCTGTTAATTTCAGTCAAGTTCAGCTCTTAGCACTATTGGAGATACCCAGCCCCCACTCCCCTATCTGAGCACACATTTCAGGAGCAGGCATTGAACTAGGGTAGGCACAAGGGACTCTGCCGTCTATCGGTTGCTTTTTTTCACAGAGGTGTGGACAAAAAGGTGGGTGGCCATTCTTGTTGCCTCTCCATCCATTGTTGCAAGCCCCTCCCCCTCCAGCTGAAATCACTTCTAGAGGATTTAAATGGCTAACACTCCTTTCCCTTCCTCCCCTACTTTAATTCTTTTTCCACTGTTGGTAGCCAGACATTAGAAATCAGGATATTTAAAAGCAACTGCATATATAAGGAAAGTTAAAAAGTAGTCACACGTGGGGCACCTGCGTGGCTCAGTCAGTTGAGCATCCAACTCTTGATTTCTGCTGAGGTCGTGATTCCAGGGTCATGGGATCAAGCGTTGTGTTGAGCATGGAGGCTGTGTAAGATTGCCTCTCCCCTGCTCGTTTACCCTCTCTCTTTCTCAAAGGAAGGAAAGAAGGAAGGAAGGAAGGAAAAGGAAGGAAGACAGCAAGAAAAAGAAAAAGGAAGCGATCACACATGTCCAGAAAGTTGCACATTCAGAAGAGACCCTAGAAGGCCTTAAGTTTACACCTCAGGCAGCTCTGTGGCACAGAGACACCCTGCAATAATTAATAAACAAACAAACAAAAGCAATAACTAAAAAAAACAGCAAACCCCAGGGAAGGAGGGAAATCTGGTTTCCAGAGTTATCAGATTATTAGATTCAAATGTCCAGTTTAAAAATAAAATCCCAGGCATGCAAAAAAAACAAAAACAAAAACAAAAGCAAAACAAAACAGGAAAGTATTATTACCCATTCAAAAGAAAGCAATTAAATCAACAGAAACTATTTCTGAAAAAGATTTGATGGCAGATCTACTAGACAAAGACTTAAGACAACAAAAAGATACTTAAAGATCTAAAGGACTATGTGAAGAAAGTCTAGGAAACAATGTGTGAACAAAATGGAAATATCAGTAAAGAAGCAGAAGACCTGAGAAGGTTTTTTTTTTGGTTTCTGTTTGGGTTTTGGTCCCAACTTAGGACTTAGGTGCTGGTCCCAGTGGGACTCGGGGCTGGTCTTAGGGTACAAGAGGCTTGAAACACTGTATGGGGCACGGCATCAGGTTCACCTCAGGGTATAGGAACCTGAAGGCATGAGGCTTATAAGGCTGGCCCTAAGGTCCCTGCACCTGTGTCCCCACCCATAGAGCTGCCACCACAGGTTCTAGGAGATGGGTTGCAGGCATATGAAGGTTGCAGGAGCCACCATGGGTGTATTTCCCCATGGCCAACAACATGACTCCTGGAAGTTGGTGACAGGAGACAGCTTGGCATGCACAGCCTGGCTGTTGAACCAGCAGTTACTGAGTTGAGCCAATGCCTGCTCTATATCTTCTTTGTGCTCGTACTTGACATAGACACTGCCCACACGTGGTCCCTTGGGTTTTGGCTAACCTCCTTCAGCTTTTGTTTATCTGGGAATGTCTTAATTACTCCCTTACTTTTGAAAGACAGTTTTGCCAGATAAAAGATTCTTGGTTGACACTGGGGGTGGAAACTCCCTTAATAGTCAAAGAGATAAATGAATCAAAAAGGGAGGAAAGAGAAAACCAAGAGAAAAATAGGCAAAAAATATGAATAGACATTACAAAACAAAAACTATAATCAAGAGATACATGAATAAATTCGTGTCATTTATAATTAAGGAAATACAAAATTAAATGATGTCATGCCAATTCTTTATAGTATACCAACACAGAAAACTAATTTTATACTCATCACTAGCAAAGGTAAAGTCAGATTAGCAGGTAGATAAGAGTGCAAATTGAGGCAGACTTTGTTGAAGGTCAATAGGGAATATCTTTGAAAATGTATAATGCGCCTGCTCTCTGAACAGCCCATCTTCTCGGATTTAATCTATAGGTATACTTCACAAGTATGTACTCTGTGTTTAAAGGCATTCATTGGGAAAGCCACAAATGTCTCTCGGTACAGGACTAGCTAAGCATATAGTGATACATTCTTTTCATGATGTCTTAGTCTATTCAGGCTGCTATAACAGAATACCATAGACTGGGGGGCTTATAAACATCTAAAACTGATTTTCACAGATCTAGAGGTTGCGAAGTCTAAGATCAAGATACCCGCAGATTCAGTGTGTGGTGAGAGCCTGCTTCTTTGGTTCAAAGACAGTGGTCTTCTCTCTGGGTCTTCACATGGCAGAAGGAGTGAGGAAGCTCTCTGGGGTCTCTTATGAAGGCACTAATCCCATTCATGAAGGTTCTACTTTTATGACCTGATCACTTCACAAAGGGCACACCCCCAAATAACATCACACTGAGGATTAGGTTTCAATATATGAATTTTGGGGAGACAGACATCCAGACCCTAGCATACGGAATACTCTGCAGCAGTAAGAAGAGAGGCTGATCTGTGTTTGTTCATATCAAAGGGAAGACAACATATATAAAGCTAAAAGAAAAAGAAGCTTCTAGCAGTATTTATAGCATGAGTCCATTTGTGTGACAAATGGAGAAAAGTGATATTCAAAATGATCTGGCACCTACTTGATGGTCATTAGAAAGTGCTTAGCTACCTTCCCTACCATAAGCTATAAAACTAAACAACGATTATGACGCAACACAAAATACATAAATTCATTTGATAATGAGGCTCACTTGGCTGCAGAGGTCCTGTATAACCTCGACTTTACCTTTTTGTGTGATTTAGAACAGCTTTGTTGTTCTCATTCAGCAATTCAATAATGATACATGCAATATAAATTTAAATGTATAAAGGAAATTTCTATAATACTCTGCTTTTAGATGTTCTGTAACTTTTACTTACTGGGCTTTTTTTTTTTTTTAACAAGCTTTCTTTAAAACGTATATAATTCTTTTGCCTAAAAAAACAAACAAACAGCAAAGAATATCCCATCTCCCATTTCTTCAGCTGGCCTGGAGTTTCTCAGCCCAACAAGACTTAGCAGATTCGTCCTGGACTAGAATTCAGGAGGCTTGGGTGCCAGTCCTGGCTCTGATCTTCACTGGCTGGATGACCTTGAGTAAAACTGTGAGCCTTCCTTAGCTCTTTTTCTCAGCTGTCCTGTGGGGCACAGCACCTTTCCTATCTACCCCATGGGACCATTTTGAGGAGCACATGAGATATATAAACTTGTAGTCTATAAAAGCTCTGCAAACGGAAGGGCTTTTATTCTGATAACAGGGATCTTCTCAGGGGTTAAACATTTCTGTTTTCTGGTTTCCCCAGAGGGCAGGCAAGCCTGGGTATTTATTTCATAAGCCTTGAGTGCCTTTCTGAAATCAGGCACTTGGCCAGGGGCTGGTGATCCAGAGTTGAACATGAGGCAGTTCCTGCTCTCAAAGAATTCGGTTTGGTTGGGCAGGCAAGCTGTAAGAGCAGTAAAACATGAGAAAGGCAACAGAATAGTGAAAAAGAATGATAGGACCCAGAAAAGGAACTATCTCTGGTTGGGAAAGTGTCTGAAAAAGGTGCCATTTGGGTTGAATCTTCAAGAACATGTTAGAATTTGCCAGGTGGGGCATTGAGTGATTTCCTGGTTGAACCCTGGCAGTGCCCAGCTTTGGATCCATTTCTCACCTGTCTTCTTCAGACCTTACCTGTGCTGGGTTGCAGCAGGCCATCGGAAACTGGCTCTCTGCTGCCTGTCCTATTGGAAAATATTTGTGAAAATATGTTAACAATGGATTAGGTGTGTTTCCCTCCCAGGAATACATGCATCAGGGTCCAAAAAGTGATATGGGCCTCTACACACAAAGGAATCATAATCCTGTCTTAGTTTTACAGCTTATGCCAGACAAAGTACTTGAGCACTTTCCTATTGGCCACCAAATGGTGCTAGATCATTATAAATAATTACTTTTCTTCATTGTCACAGCAACTTATTTCTGGTCATATTATCAGTGGGGAAACGGAGGGCCTGATTCACCAGTCTAGTTAGTAGCAGAGCCAGATTCAAACTCAGGCCATGATCTTGCACATCCATTGTTAGGTTGGGTTTCACAGCAACCCTGGGAAATGGGCAGGAAATGAGCATGATCCCCATATAAGATAGGAAATTAGGACTGGGAAAGCTTTTCAAGGGACTTCCACCTGGCATCCTGACTCCCGGCCCGGTTGAGGGCTGTTACCTTGAGGTCAAGGCCCTGGCAGGGAATGGAGGCAATATTTTGGGGTAGGGCTGTCTCCCTGGCATTCCTCAAGTCTCCTGGAGGCAGCTGCCCACTGCCTTGGCTGGGCCAAGGACCCTGATATTCTGGAAAGCTATTTGGAGAGAGATATCTCACCTTCTCTGAGTATCCTCACCACGAGGTGGGCTGGATGGCCACTGTCTAACCTGCGTCGCTCCCAAATGACCCTTTCTCTGCCTTTGTTCAAGGAAATAACAGGGGTATGGAAGGGGAATGTGCCCCCTTAGCTTGAGATAATATTTGAGGTAACAGAGAGTAACTTCTTCCTTCATGGATTGTTTGGTATAGTGCATTGAAGATGGCCTCTCTGGGGGTTCGCAGATGGGGGACGATGAAGAGATTGAACAATGGTTAGCCAGCAGGAAGTCACATCCAAATACACATCACCTCACAGCCTCTTTCCGTGCATTCTTCCAAACCCACTGAATCTTTTCTGTCTCTGTTGGCCTGTTTCTCTTCTTCTGTCTCTTTCTCCCGTAGGCTCCCTGGTGTAATTGTGTATCTGTACCTCTTCCCTCTCCCTCATCCCCCTCTTCTCCCTCCCTCCGCTTGCCACTCTCCCTCTCACTTTCCTACTTCTCCTTTTCTGTCCGCCTTTCCTCCCCCCTCCTCTCTTCCTCACTTCTCTTTCTGTCCTCTGTCTTCATGTGTCTACCCCTCTGTCGGCCTCAGGGCAGACCTACACGTATTTAGGATTCATTATTTTTACTGAAGAGATTCTACTTTCTGTTCAAAAGTAGGCAAGTTGCGCTTTTTAGGTGCCAAGAAAAAAACAAGTCATCTTAATTTAACTTTTCTTTTTTTTTTTGTTCAGCCATTGGCCTGTGGCTGCAGCAAAAATAGGTCTCCCTGCTTCTGGCACTCATACCGCCCTACCCAAGCTGCAAGCCAGCCCAGTTGGCAGATACGCTGCTGGGGCCAGAATCCTGTTACCCAACTCAGGGCCGCTGCCAGAGCTCCCAGCCTAGCCAGGCCTCCGAGCCAAGGCTGTGGATCGCCTGGAAGCCTGAGGGGGGCCAGACTGGCCAAGGCTCCTGCCCACCTGGCCGCGGGACTGGGGCTGGTTAGCTGCCTTTCCCCTTCCTGTGAGGCTGCAGGAAGGGGTCAGCTGGAGCCCAGCCCCCTCTCAGCTGGTCATTATTCCTGATGACACCCCACAGCCCTGGCCAAGCTGTCGGGTTAGTGCCCAGCCCAGTACTCCTAAATTTATGGGACTACCATTTGAATGGGAATTTAGTTACATAATGTTCTTACCTCATAACAAGCAAGTGGAGGCGGTTTTATGGAGTCTTTATAGTGACCAAACTAAGACTCATAGAGGTTAAGTTATTCAGTTAGAGATTGAGCTGATGCCTAAGACTGGAATTCTTTGCCCAAATGTCCTCAAACCAGGTTCCAGAGTCTACACAGGCCACTTCTCCGGGACTGTTTTCCTAGAGCAGACTATACCGTATATATACATTGTCTCTACTCTCAAGGGTAGCTACAGGGCAGAAATTTGCTAGATGTGGGTGGACCCTGGACACATAGGCTGGCCTATCCCCATGCAAATGTGAAGTTTCTGCAGAGAGAGATGTCACTGGGGGTAGGAAGAAGAGGTGAGTGGGCCCACTCTATCAGAGCCACTACGTTCAGGCATGGAACTCCCAGGAATCTGCTAATCCTAAATTTGAACCTGGCCTCTCAGTCACTGTGAATGTGTATTTGTGGAGTTAGGTGGATAGAATATATTTTACTTAATAGTTAACTTATTTTATCACTAAAACATTAAGACTGATGTTAATTGGGATATCATTAGACTTATGGGTTCTGGGACAAATAAATGTGAGAAGTGGGCCCGTTGAACATATTTTCATGTGTTTATTGGCAGTTTGGATGTCCTTTTTTGTAAAGTGCCTGTTCAAATATCTTGCTCATTTTTTATTGGGTCATCTCAATAGTGTCTGAATGTCTTTTTGCCTCAACCCTTTGGAATCTCCTTATCTGGACCCAAGAGGAGGGGCAGAGTGCCAGAGAGTGTCCCTCACCATCTATGGCTTCATCTTGGCCCATCTCAACCTGAGAGGTCGATCATGCTTTGTGGTGGAAAACTTTCTTGTCATACCTGCCATTTTTCTATGTCCTGACCCAGATCTCCCTCCTGGGATCAGTGTCTTTGAAGGTCCTCCAACTCAACCCATTCCCTCTCCCAAACCTATTCCTTGCTCATGGTTTCTGCACCCAGGAGCCTTTGACTGTTTCCCCTCACCCCCAATTCCCCACACACCCGTCACCAAGTCTGATCTATTTTACCTCCTTAAAGTCTCTGAAGACCATCCCTGTGGCTGTATGCCACAATTACCAGTTTCAGGGCCTCTCTGCTAAAGCTGGGACAGTCATCAGGAGGCTCTCCTTTCCTCCAGTCTTGCTCTACTCTATCCCATGCTCCATACTGCTTCCAGAGGGTCTTCCTAAATAGCTCAGAAATCTGCCAACTGCCCCACTGCCCATAAACCAGAACTCCAGCTCCTCAGCCTTCAAGGCACTTGTTTCATTATGATGTTAGTTGTAAAAATCAGATTGCTTCCTGCAGCAAGTGAGGGGAGTGAGGGACAAAGGAAATCAGACAATGGCAAATCTCAACCATGTGACGAGGCCTTCTGGCAAAAGCCAGGAAAACTACCAAGAAAGACCTAGGTGGACAGAAAGCTCTGGGTTCCTGAGCTTAGAACATGGGCCACCTCATTACCTCCTCAGCTCTTGAGCTCTACTTGTTGCAGACAGATGTGCCATCTTTCCCGTCTCTGTCTTTTTCCTTCTACTCTCACCACCAGCCAGCTGCCTTGTTTTTCCAATCTCTACTTCATCCCACATAGGGAAAGAATTGCTTGGCCTAGTTATTCCCAATATTCCTTGGGTGGAGAGTTCTCACCAGACCACCTCATGGACAGGACTTGGAGCAGGTGCCTGGCCTGAATCAGTCAACTGAGAGCAGAGAGGTGGTGATCAGGTAGACTGGCCAGACCTCCGCCTACCATCTCCAGAGGTTCCGTATTTAGAACCCATGATGCTCTTCTCACCTTCCTCATCCCTTCATACTATTCCTGTCAGCAGGCACATTCAGTTTTCATGGCTCAGACCCAAGCCACCCATCCCTGTGTTCCCCTCCCAGGAAGTCTCCTCTAAACCCCTCCAGCCAGTGAACACTCATTCTGGGCCCCTACTGCTTATTGTCCTGATGTCCCTCTTTTTGTTACTGTGATTTGTTACTTGTCTGTCTCCCTAGTTGGGTTGTAAACACTATGAAAGCAGAGACTATACTATCCATCTTTGTATAAAGTCCAAGTGCCTCTTACAGAGCTGTGCATAGAATAAGCTAGCTTCCAGTTAAATACGTTGTTGGATAAATAAATGAATATTTGGTCTGGATAATCTATCATAGCGGATGATCTCAAAATTATTTCTTTTCTCTTAGAAGCATCTTATAAATATTTTTAAACACCAGGAACAGATTCTAAAACCCTGAGAGATGAAAGACCCCCTCCATCTCACCCGGCACCAATTCCTCCTCGGCCAGATCTAGGGTCCCTCCGTCTGTCCCAGCAGGTGGGCTGTGATAGGGGTGGTGGGGGCCACCCAGGAAACCTGTGTGGTCACGGGCTCTGCGTGGAGGGCCTACCAGGGCAGCCTAGGTCTACTGCTGGGGCCTGGGTGCTGTGGGAGGCGGGGGCAGCTCCAGCGTGCTCTCACTCACGTCCTTGAAGCTTCCCCTGTCCTCTGACTCAGCTCCAGCATCTCAATTCGTGGATGAATGCCCTGGTCCCCAGACAGAGAGCCGATTCAGCCCAGCAGGGTTTCTGGAGGGCTCCCAGGAAGGGGAGGCCCAGAAAACGGCCAGGAGGGCAGTAAAGTTGGGGCGATGGCCAGTTCACTCCAGCTGCAGCTGAGGGCACAGTCTTCTGTGTCCCCACCCCCACCCCACCCCACATTCTTCTGGTGCCCTCAACAGCGCCCGGCTCTGTGGGGCAAACAGGAGACTGGAGACTACCTTGAGAGCTTAGCTGCCAGTGTCCTATGCTTCCTTTCCCCATCCGTATCATTTCTCCCACATCTGAGTTTGAGTGTGAACGTGTGTGCATGTGTATGTGTGCAAGGGTGCACACCCCTCATAGAAGATGCAGACGAAGCCTTTCCTCAGAGGTTCCTGCACCGTCCATAGCGACCACAGAGCCATGAGATGGAGTTAAGCCCCTTAGAGCTCAAAGAGCCCCCAAAGGCAGGCTCGGACTTCTTTGCTTATGTAACTTCCATAGTGATATCTAAACTGGATGTCATTGGATAAACTAACAGACAATAGAATGTACATGTCAGTTTGATCATTTTTTACAATGTGGGTGTGACCACCATCCGAGTTCTAGAATATTCCCATTTCTCCTGAGAGTTCCCTCGTGCCCCTTTCCACTCCGCCCCCTCTCCCTTCGACCCCTGTCTGCTTTATGTCGCTATAGATCAGCCTTCAGGTTTAAAAACGTGTAAATCCATGTCAAAGGAGACATCATCAGACTCTATGCCATGCGCATCTAGAGACTGCCACGCAGCCCCCAGTTCTGAAGCTAAAGGGCCCTGGTCTCCTACCCGCTCCTCCAGGGTCCCCACTCCAGGCTCTAGGGGCTGCATGCATGATGGGATAGCAAGGTCAACCAATAGAACAGGAAGGAACACAGCACCGGGGGGCCCAAAGGCCTGGGCAAGGGGCCTGGACTCACTGTTGGGACCAGGGCAAGGCACTCGACCTTTTGGGTCTCAGGTTCCTTAACTGTACCCTGGGGACAGAGATGGCCACCCCCAGGGCTACTAGAAGGACTGAATCCAAGTTTGTAGCCAACTTTATAGGTAGAGGCAGGGCACCAGTCAACAGATGAATGATTCCAAATAGCTAAGATTTACTGAACCCTCTGAGATGCCAGGTGCTGTGCTAACAACTTCCTTTAACCTTCAAGGGGAGGGTGGGGGGGGGGGGCTCAGGTACTATTATCCCTGTTCTACAAGTGAAAAAAAGCTGCGGCTTAGAGCAGAGAAAAGACTGGCCCAAACCAGACAGAAAACAGTTGAGTTTGACTGTAGGCAGCCACTCTAGGCTCCCACTCTTGACCCAGCTACACCCTTCTTCCTCCCAGATGAATACAGCCATTGACAAAAATGAGCTATAGCAGGCAGCAGTTTGTACACACAGATGTGCATTGCCAACGCTACTTGCTATCAGTTCTATCGTTGGTTTTGAGGGCCAGAGAATTGGAGGCCCCCACAGGCCTCACCCCCTAGGTTGGTCTGTCCTAATGCATTTAGGAATCATGGCTGCTGCCTCTTCTTGGGCCTGTAGACAATTGCATTTCAGCTTCAGAGACAGAAAGTCCTTCTTCATATCTACCTTGTCTTGCTTGCTGTGGGTTAGCCAACACCCAGCTCACCACTGGCCTCAGGCAAACCACGGTGTGCACAAAGGTACTAAGCAGCTTCCTGCCCTACAGGGCACCCCAAGTGCTGAGGCCTGACGAGGGCTGGTCTCCACTGTCCCCTCCCCGTCCTAAGCACGTAAGTTCTAGGGCTTCTCTGGGGATGCAAGAATGGATAGGCAGGATGGGAAGGGTCTAGAAAAGATGTTTCAGCTGCCTCATCTGTTCTCAGCTCCCACAGTGGCCCCTGTGTCTGGCTCCTTCCTCTGAGAATACTCCACCCACCACAGATGTCACTCCCATGTCCTTGTGACATTTCTGCGAGCCTTGTCAAGGGAGGGTTTGGGGAGGTGGGAGACAGAGGGCCTGGCAGAGCCTTCTGGGAGAAATGCGTTGCTTTTGTGTTGGGAGAGAGGCCTGCTAGCTCACCGCTTCACTTTGGCTGGGTCAGGTCCTGGCTTCCTCCCCTGCCAGTGGAGATAATGTCACTACTCCTGGGGAGATGATACCAATACAGGGAAGGGACGTGGTGGAGCAGAAGCTGCAATTCGGCCCAAGGGATTATCTGAGGAGCACTGTGATCCAGAGAAGGTTTCAGACTCACCCAAGGGAGCTCGGGGCCAATGGCCTGGCTTGCTGACCACTGGTATAAGCTTCCCATGGATCCCTCTGTGACAAAATGTGAGGCAGAAGGACATCCAACGTGCCCAAACCTACGGGCCCTGGCTGTGTGGGTGGGGCTGTGTGGGCCTCTCTGTGGGTGGGCCTCTGTGCCTGCACACACGTCTGCCTGTGCCGTCGTGTGCAAGTGGGAGCCTTCCTGTGACTGCAGGGGAGGTTCGGTTCCGCAGCCTGCTTCTCTGGGGGTCTCTTTATGTGTGTCCCACTGCGTGGGCTTGTGTGGGTCTCTGTGTCTGTGGGTCTGTAGAGCATCTGTTTCTTATAAAGTGGTCTAGGCTTTCTGGTGTTCATTAAATGGGAACAGGGCGCCTCAGTCCCCAGGCATCTCGAGACACAGTGATTGTGTTGGGGCGTCCAGGTGGGTATCTGCCGGGCTTCACATCCACCCGTGGCTCCCCGATCCTAGATGTGAATATCTTACCCTGGCGTTCAAGGTCCTCCATGCCTGGCACACACAGACCCCTCCAGCACGGCCGCCCACTCTTACTGCACACAGATAGGAGGGGCTGCCACTTCCTAGTCATGTGACTCTGGACTTGTCCCATCCCCTCTGCGTTTCGTTCTCTCAAATGTAAAGGGAGCCAGAGAAGTCATTTGCAAACTGGAAAGCATAACACTCACAAGAGGGATTTCTCCTGCAGCCTCCTGGACTCAGGGTTCAGAACCCCTCAGTGCCTTTCTTTCTGTTGCCCTACATCCCCCCTCCCTCAGTGCCCTCCCCTTCTCTGAAGACTCAAGCTCAGCCTTAGCCAAGCTTCCCCACTAGGCTCCCCTCTGCCTGCAGTTTCACCTGCCTCTATGAAGATCCCTGTTTGTACGTCAGTACATGTGACGTGTGTGCCTCTGCATACGCACTCAGGTCTGCCCTCTCAATGTACCTTTAATTCATTTGGTAAATATTTATTGAGCACCTATTATGTGCCAGGCATAGTGCTAGGTGCTGGTGAGTCAGCCTGGAACAAGGCAGATGCAGCGCCATCACTAGCCTGTTGGGCAAAGTAGAGAAAGGTATCCCATCGGTGGATGCCGTCTCATGGGCACAGGGCGTGGTCAATAAATTATGCTTTGGCACAAAGGAAAAGGAGCCTTTTTCGCCTGGAAGACATAGTCCCAAGTTAAGGTCCATAGCTTGGAAAGTGGAGGTGGAGGCCGGACTTCAGTCCCACTGTCCTTCGTGGCTAAGCCACGCACCCGTGTGCACTGAACAACACATCCATCTCAAGACAGCAGCCCAGAAAGGCTCTCACCTCCCGTCAGTGTCACACTCAAGCTCTGGTGTGTCTGTGCGTCTCTGTACCACTCTGTCTACTCAGTGTGTGAACACGGGATGTCACTGTGTACCTCCGTGCACATCTCCCTGCCTAGGGTGGATCTGTCCACACCCTTGTTGGGGACAGGAGGATGTACCTATGTGTGGGCATCAGCTAGAATGTGTGTACCCACGGCACTGACCATCATTTCCTTACCATCCTGCGTCTTCTGGGGTGGCTTTCTCTACCTCCCTAATTGTTCACGTTCTCCCTAGTTGTACCTGGACCCCAGCAGGGCAGAGCTGAGCCGCAGCAGAGAGCAGACCAAGGCCGGGCCCAGCCTCCTCCTAATTGGCTTCTGCTTTCCTTCTGCTCTGGGCCCCTCTGGCAGCAGCATGGGACAGGGGAAAGCACATCACACAGAAGATCTCGGGTCCCTCTGTGTGGGCATCTCAGGGAGACCACAGCCAGATGCCCCAACCCCTCCTGGGATCTCACCCAATGTGGAACATGGATGAGCGGGTTCGTCCTTTGCTGCATAAGGCTTGCCCGGTCTTGCTTCTGTACCTTTGCTCTGGCCGTTACTCTCCTTCAAGACTCAGGGCCGCCAGGAACAGTGGCGGCGGCGGCCACCTGCTAGGGAACGCTGCCTGGACACCGGCGTGCGGGAGCATGGACTGTACGCACTGTGGACCTTGGTGTCTCTGTGTGGGCTGCACCCACGCTCTCGCTCGAGTCTCACCGTAAAGTCAGGAAACAGGCATTGTTAGCACCACGGTTTTCGAGGTCAGGAAACCAAGGTTCAGAAATGTCTGAGAACCCTGCTGGGGTCCCACTGCCATACTCACTAAGACCGTTGGGACTAGGCCCCCACGCTCATAACCTCGGGTCACTGTCGCTCTCGCTGCTCTGAGCCCCTGGCACCCCGGGGAGTGCGGTGGCCATCTGGGCTTAGACCTCCAGCTTTGTCTTAAAAAGACATCCTTTTTTAACATGGTAACTACCTCCTGACTAGACTGTCTGGTTTTGAGGGTAGGGACTGTCTTTTACCCTCTTGTGTCCCTAGCTCCTCATACCTTCAAGATAGTGAGGATGAGAAGAGACCCTCTGTCTGCAGTTGTCTCCCAGCCTGTCTCTTGGGCCCCAAGGTCACAGTGGTGGCTGAGTATAGTCTCAGAAACACTGTGACCTGGTAGAACAGTGTTCCTTCCTCAGGGGAGGATCTTGGTTTGGGAAGAGGAGGCCTGGGCAGACGTGGCCCTCTGACTTGGCTATCCCAAAGGGCTTCTGAAAGAAGAGGGCAGAGAGAGCAGTTCCCGCCCACCCTCTGGAGCCTGCATTCTGGCCCCCCTCCATCTCTGAACCCCCAGAGCCCTGGGCTCCACACACCTGGGTGGGGAGGGCGGGGAGGAAGTAAAGAGGAGGAGGGCCTCCGGCCCTGCCTCTGCAGCTACGATACAAAACTATGTGGTCTTTCCAGTATGTTCAGAAACCCTATTCCCACGGAGGGCTGGACCAGGTGGAGCTGACCCCCTGAGGGCAGCCTGGCCTGATGGATTGGGTCTGGGAGCCAGGCTGGAGGTTCCTGAGAGCAGCCGCAGGCTCTGGGCTGTGATGTCTCAGCTCACCTGAAATCAGAGTCCTCACATCTGGGGGGCCCAGAGGTGATGGCTGTGTAGTCTCTGCACACAGCACCGTGGGGGAAGTCTCTGCGATGTGTTTCCTGCCCCGTGGACAGAGGCTCTAGGTACACCCAGGCTGCTCACACAAGGAAATGGGTAATCTGTGCAGAAAGCAGTGCCGGATCCCAGCAGGGCTCTTACATTGGGGAGAGAAGAGCATGGTGGGTCAGAGGGTCTGGGAAGGCGACGCAGAGAGAGGAAGTGGGTTTGGCAGTTCACCAAGGAGAAGCTCAGAGGATTGGGAAGGTTATCTTGAGCAGGGAGGAACAACATGGCCGGCTGATGGTAACGCACATGCTGTTCCCCAACTCGTGGCTCTGACCTCCCTCATCAGTAGAGGACGGACCCTGGTATGGACTTCTTGTGAACACACCAGCACCCACGCAAGCCAGACTTCCTGGCCAATAGTGACGCTGCTACTTTCCAGATGTGCTAACTTCACTTCTCTGAGGCTCCGTTTCCTCATCCATAAAACACAGATGAAACTCCTTACCTCTGAACGTTGTTGGTTTTTGGTGTCATCATTCTTTGGAATGAGACGGGACTATCTAAAGAGAAATGCCTGCTCTTTCTCTAGTTTCACTGAGGTAGAGAATGGTACTGTTTGGATTCCCTGACTTGTATCTACCAAAGAGTATGCATTCCCATGAGCTTTTGCCCTGGGCTTCGTGTCATGAGGGAAGCAGGGGATGGCCTTGGGAGTCTATACGGCTCCCTGGAAATACAAAGACTGGCTCTGGGGAGATGAGAATGTGCAGAGTAGTGTGGACTAACTGCGTGGACAGGGTGGGGGTTGCAGCTGGTCATAAAAGGGGAGGCACAGGTGAGGCCTGGATTAGCTGTAGACACATTTTGTAGAAGCTGACACTGGAATGAAACTTTTGACTCGGTTAAGATGCCCAATCATGTTTCATCTGGGTTTTTTTTCTGCCTATCTTTTGATTTTTTTTTTTTATGTTAGTATATTAGTTGTTGCTGCCTGACAAATGATGGCAAAACGTAGTGGCTTGCAACAACAAACATTCGTTTTCACCATGTTACTGTGGGCTGGGAATTCTGGAATGGCGGAGCTGGGTGGCTCTGGCCTCGTGTTCCTTATGAGGTTGCAGTCAAAATTTGGGCTGGGCTGCACTGTAATCCGAAGGCTCAGTTGGGCTGGAGGACTCACTTCTATATTCACTGCCATGGCCATTGGCAGGAGAACTCGGTTCTGCACTGGCTGTTAGCCTTAGGCCTCAGTTCCTTGCCATGAGTGCCATGACGAGGTACTTGGCTTCCCCCAGAGTGAGCTATCCAAGAAGGAAAGAAAAGGGGAAACTGCACTGTTATTTCTGACCTAGTTTCTGACATCATGCACCATTGCCTCCTGTTTCTGTGTGTTAGAAGCCAATCCCTAGTACAGCACACACTTAAGGGGTGGAGTTTGGACTTCACCTGTGGAAGGGAGGAGGATTAAAGGATTTGTGAAAATATTTTAAAACCATCACCATTACAGACATTTTTTTTCTTTTCAATGGACAAAACTTCAAAATTATGCAAAAACAGAGAGAATAGTATAATGAACCCTCATATACCCATCATCAAGCTTCCAATTATGAACACAGGCCAGTATCTTTATTTGAGGGATAAACAACAATGATAAATCACATATATCTCAAGTGGACAATTCATTACATTTTGAGATATGTTTACACCCATGAGACAATCCCCACAGTCAGAGTACTGAGCATATCCATGGCCACCAAAAGTGTCCTTGTACCCCTTTGTCATCGATCCTTACCTCCAAGCCCACCCCACCCCTATCCTCAAGCATCCACTGCTCTGCTTGCTGTCACTGTAACAGAGTTTACATTAACTGGAATATTATATAAATAAAATCATACAGTAAATACTCTGTTGGATTCTTTCACCCAGCCCAATAATTTTGAGATTGTCGTTGTGTGTATCAATAGTTCATTCTTGTTCATTGCTGAGTAGTATTCCATTGGAAGGATGTATTATGATTTTTGTATCCACTCACCGGTTGATGGACACTTGCACTGCCTCTAGTTTGGTGCTATTACAAATAAAGCTATGAGCCTTCGTGTACAAGTCTTTATATATACATCTGATTTCATGTCTCTTGGAGAAGTATCTAGCAGTGGAATGACTGAGTTATATGGTAGGGTATGTTTCACTTCTTAGGAAATCATCAGGCTCGCTTGCAAAGTGGTTGTTTTATAATCCCACCCGCAATACATGAGAATTTGTTGTCCCACATCATCATGATACTTGATATGATCAGTCTTTTTAATTTTAGGCATCCTAAAATTAGTATCAGCCTTTCATTGTGGTTTGAATTTGCATTTCACTAAGGACTAATGAAGTTTACCATCCTTTCATGTGCTTATTTTCCATTTGCATATTGTCTTTGGTAGAGTGTCCCTTGAAACTTTTTGCCCATTTTTTATTGGGTTGTTTGTTTACTTCTTACAGAGTTTTGATAGTTCTGCACATATTCTGGATAAAAATTCCATTTTTGGAAGTGATTTGCAAATATTTTCTTCCAGTCTGTGGCTTGTCTTTTCATGCTCTTATGCGTGTCTTAAGTTCTTGATTTTAATGAAGTCCAATTTACCATTTGCTCTTTTTTTTTTTAAAAAAAATCCCTTTTTAAATAAAAGAAATCATGCTTTTGGTGTTGCATCTAAAAAATCTTTGCCTAACTCAAGATCATAAATAATTTCTCTTGTGTTTTCTTCTAGAACTTTTATAATAATTTCAGATTTTCCATTGAGGTCTATGATCCATTTAGAGTTAAATTTTTATGTGGTTCAGGTAGATCAAAGCTCGTTTCTTTTTCTTCTTTCCTTCCTTCTTTCCTTTATTCTTTTTTATACATATATCCAGTTTTTCAAGCATCGTTTTTTTAAAAAATTTTTTATTTAATGTTTGTATCTATTTTTGAGAGAGAGATAGAGACAGCATGAGCAGGGGAGGGTCAGAGAGAGAGGGACACACAGAACCTGAAGACAGGCTCCAAGGCTTTGAGCTAGCTGTCAGCACAGGCCCCGGTGTGGGGCTCGAACCCAGCAACTGTGAGATCATGACCTGAGCTGAAGTCAGACGCTTAACCAACTGAGCCACCCAGGTGCCTCTGAAGCATCATTTTGTGAAAAGACTATCCTTTCTCCACTTTTGTTGAAAATCAATTGACCACATATCTGTGGATTTATTTCTGTACTCAATTTCCATTGAATGACTTGTCTATCTTTAAACCAATACATACTATATTAGTGGAGTTTTGTTTCTATTTTTTATTTTTTATTTTTTAAATTTTTTATAATGTTTTATTTATTTCTAGGAGAGAGAGAGAGACAGTGTGAGCAGGGGAGGGTCAGAGAGAGAGGGAGACACAGAATCTGAAGCAGGCTCCAGGCTCTGAGCTGGCAGTCAGCACAGAGCCCGACGCGGGGCTCGAACCCACGAACCGCGAGATCATGACCTAAGCGAAAGTCGGACGCTTAACCGACTAAGCCACCCAGGTGCCCCAGGAGTTTTGTTTTTAATTGCTATAGTTTTATAATAAGATTTTTCTTATTTTTTTAATTGAGATATAATTCATAGATCATAATATTCACTTTTAAAATCAGTGGATTTTATATATTCATCAAGTTGTGTCTCTATCACTATTATCTAATTCCATCACCCCAGCCTTTTCATCACCCCAAAAAGAAACTCTAGATTAGCAGTCTCACCCCATTCTCTTACCCCAAGCCCCCTCAGGCCCCTGACAACCACTGATCTACTTCTGTCTCTATGAATTTACATCTAATGACATAGTCCCTCCTCACAACTAACCTTTCCTCCCTGCTGCTCACATCAGGTGGTCATAATCCTGAATCCCACATTCTTTGGTTCCTTGTACTCCTTTTTAAGAGTCTTGCTCTATCTATATAATCCTAAAATGTTATTTGTAAAATTTTACCTATTAGTACCTTTATAAAAACGATGCCACGCTGTGTGGAACAGGATGGGGACTTACTATTTTCACTTGATATTTTGCTTTGCTGACTTTTATTCACATTGTTGTCTATCATGGCAGTGTGCTCATTTTAACTCCTACATGAGAATATGCCACACTGTGATTGTCCACTCCGTGTAGATGGACATTTGGCTCATTGGTGGGTTTTTGCTACTGTAAACAGCGCTGCTCTGAATATTCTTGCACATGTTTCCTGAGTCTGTGTGAGTGAGTGAAAATCTGGGGTGTTGGTTGTGTTGAAAACGTAAGGAAATAATGCAAAAACTATTTTTTCAAAATGGTTCCACTGATGTATATCCTCACTGGCAATCCACAAAAGACCGTGTGACTGTGGATGTACATACTCCACAACTTTGTACTGTCAGACTTTTAAAAATGTCTTGCTAATTGAATGGGTGTGAAATGGTGTTTCATTACGGTCTTGATTTGTGTGTTTCTGCTCACCAATGATGATGAACATCCCTGTATATGTTTATTGGCCATATGTGCTTCCTTTCTGTGAAATCCTTGCTCATATCCGTCTTTCTGTTGGCTTCATTGGGCCCATCTTTTTATTTAAAATGTCTGTTGTTATATATATATATACAAACATATTCTGATACTAATCGTGGTCAGTAGCATACATTGCAAATATCTTCTCCCAGTGTAGGAATTGTTTTTTTTAACCCTGTCCAGGCTGTCTCTTGAAAAACAAAATAATCTTTATTTTAATATATCCAAATGTATTCATCTTTAATATTTGAACCAATAATTTTTGTATGTTAAGGCATCCTTCTCTACCCCAAGGTATAAAAGATATTCACATTTTGTTTTACTAAGCATAATTAAAGTTTTGGTTTTGAAATTTTAAGCTTTAATCCACATGTAGTTTTGAAGAAGAGATCTGATTTCATCTATTCCTTTTAGGTGATCATTTTTTCCCATTTTCATTTAGTAACTAATCATCTTTCCCCATTGGTTGAATGTATGATATCTATCTTGGGCCGGGGTCCCACACCATGTGAACCTGTTTCTGAGCTCTCTGGTCTAACGCATCGGCCGGCCTGATGATCCCTGAACTGCACGGGGTGTACCGCACGATCTCAACCATGATAGCTTCAAAATAAGTCCTCAGAAGACCATTCTTCCTCCAGATCGTCTCCTTCAGAAGTGCTCTGGCTACACTTGGCTCTACACTTTCCCAAATAAATTTTAGAATTATTTTCTCAATGTCTGAAAAGAAAAAAGTGGTGGGGAGGGGGGATCTCCTAATGGATTTTCAGTGGAGTTCCATTCAATCTATAGATCAGATGACAAAGAATTACTACCGTATGGTAATCAGCTTTCCTGTCCTTAAGTATAGTATTCTCCCATTATTTATGCTTTAAAAATATCTCTTAATGCCATTCCTCTGGTCTTTAGTACCTTTTGTTACATTTATTCCTGAGTATTTTATATTCGTCAATGCGACTGTCAATGCTACCTTCTCTTCAACTGCATTTTCTAGTTATTTGTGCTGGTAGGTAGAAATGCAACAGACTTTTGAGTATGGATTTCATATCCAGGCCACTTGATGAGCTTTCTAGGTTTTTAGGATTTTTGTCTTTAATGGTCTTAAATCTCCTGCACTGCAGATGGGTGTGAGCCTTTTCCTGTTTTCCTCTTTGATACTCTAGAGGTCCTCTGGATCTGAAGCTGTTGAATTCTTTCCTTTCTTTTCGTTTTATTTTAATTTCAGGAAATACATCTCTGCTACTTTGTAAAGTGTTTTCTCTTCTCCCTTTTTATTTCTGTCTCTTTCTGATAACTTTGAATCCAGATATTAGCATTTCTACCTCTAAAATCCACATCTCCCTAGCTTTCTTTGCCCGTTTCTATTTCTTTCCTTTTTCTGTTTGGGAGGTTTTTCTTCAATTTCATCTTCTGATTTATGAATTCATGTCTCAGTTGTGACCGTCCAGCTATTTAATCATAGCCTGTGTTCTTTATTTGAAACATTAGGTGTTCATAGCTAATATTTCTACTTGGTTCCTTTTTTATGAGCTCTTCAAGTGGCCAGCTATTTTGGCTGGAGGCTAGTTTTCTCCTATGTGTATTGACTACTGAGTTAGGCAATAATTATAGGGGTGGGTGAGAAGATTCCAAAAGGCTCAAGGGATGGCCAGTAAATAAACCTGAGAGAGCCTCAGGCAGCAGAAAACCACAGTCCTCTATCCACTCACCATAGCGGGCCTGGTGCCTGGCATCCATGCTTTCAAATACCTGTAAAACTGTGTCATTTCTAATTCATTTTAATGTAAGAAGAAAAACTGAATGTATTAACAATGTATATATAATAATGGATCCAGCCTGGATTATATTAATCTTTATATTAACACAATCATAAAATACAATTTTTAACATATTTTATAAAGGAAGGGTCCCCAGATCCTCTAAAGTGGGTACTGTCCCCACCCCCATAAGACACAGTCAATCACTGCTCACTGTTCAAAACAACCCTCAGGTCAGGTCTGGTCCTCACCCTCCCCTCCACACCCCAGACACAGAAGTGCTTTCGGAGGAGACAATACTCCCTAATTCCCCATCCCCAGGGGTGGGAAGGAGATGGGATAAGAAAAGCAAGCCAGTTGGTTCCCACCTCCTTTTGTCAGCGTCTCTTGAGCCCCACGGCCACGGCTCTGCTCTCTCCCAATTTCACCTCCGAGGCGCCTTAAATATGGGGTTTGGCTCACAGAACTAATATCGGAGAAGCACTTGTGGATTGCCAACAGCTCTTTCTATCTGACCGTCCCAGGGAATGCTAGAAGCCAGGGAGTGCTTGCAGCCCGAGGCCAAAGTCACCACCCCCACACAACAAATCAAAATAGTTCCTGTCATCCCTGGGGGTTCCCACAGTTTTCTATCTCACAGATCCTCTGGATTGATCTTGGGGGAAGAAAGCCAGCGCTTGTGCTTCTTAAAGATGCAAATCTTGCTTTGCCATTGTCCTGGTTGTAGAGCACTCAGGGCTTTCCCATGGGGCTTCCGGATTCTTAGCTTGACTCATGTAGGAGAAAGGAGAATTCCTTATAACCTCCACTCCTCCCCTCTTCCTAATTCTCCAGGGAGAGAACTAACCTGAAGAGATGGGCGGAAATGCTATGCGTTAATGGGTCACATGCATTCACTTTTCTTTCTCCATCTGGCTAGATAGGCAAGTCGGCTGAGTAAATTAAGCTGCGTCTTACTCTACAAACCCGGCCTTATTACTCCCCTCTGTCCTTGACTTCCTCCATGCAGCCCAGACAGAAATTGGCGAGCTCACAAACTTTGGATGTGGGCCTAGGAGGAAGCAGGAAGTCTTACTTAGTTTACAGTCTGAGCTTCATGCTTCAACCCAGCTTTTGTTCAAGATCTGCATTTGTGCAGCACATAAATGTAATTTTGATTCCCTTTTGGCTCCTCTTTCTTCCTATGGGAACTTTCTGGGGCTGAGAGGAAGAGAGAAGAAATGATAAGCAGGGCAGGGCTCTGACTTGCCGGGATTCCTGACCACAACGTCATCAAATGCCAGTAGTACCTCTTTGTTCTAGATGGTAAAGGTTGACCAGCCCCTCAGTTCCTGCCCTGTCATTTATAGTCTTCTTGCCATTTCATCCCAGCCTGTGGTGTTCTTGACACACTGGTCCTTACTGAGTGTTCCCAACTTTTGGCATGGGGCCTGGCTCTTGGTGTGTGTGTGTGTGTGTGTGTGTGTGTGTGTGTGTGTGTGTGTGTGGTGTAATGGATAAAGTTAAGTAAGTATTGTTCCTCCATTTCCGGGATATAACTCAGGGAAGCTAAGTCATCTACCCAGAGTTACACAGATCTGGGATTGACATTGGGTTGGCCCGATTCCCAGTGCTTTCTCCTCTCCGCAGGGCCAGGCCGAGAACCGTTTTCCTGGCACAGCCGCATTTGCATCAGGAGAGAGAAATTTGGACTCATGGAGATTACATGCCCCAGAGCTGACAGCTTGCTCTTCTTGTCCACTTATCTGCTGTCTATCTTCCTTACTAGTGGAGATACTGTGGGCATAGTTCTTATTAAATTAAGCGTGAGATGAAATCATTTACTTAAAGCCTTTTACCTGTCCATTCCCCCAGGGCAGTTCTTTATGAAGTGATTTCTCACATTTTCCAAGTGACTCAGTTCGTTTGACGGGTGGTGTGCCAGGGGAAGATGGGGAGAGAGAGAGACAGACAGACAGACAGAAAGAGCTAACAAAGCCTGGCTAAGTAGCTGGAAAGGAGGCCTGGGGATAGACAGGACACCTGAAAGACCTTCGCCCCCAAGACACATGGGAACAAATATGGCCCTTTCTGAGCCATTCCCTTTGAAATGCTGATTTCTCCCAAGAGAAAAAAACAGCTGCTCAGTACAGGACCAGAGGGCCTCAGGGCAGAAGGCCGGGTCCTAGGTTTCCAGAGGCCTGGGAGCAAGTTGGAAGGGTCTAGAAAGACAGGAAGGTTAGAGGTAATGCCAGAGGCCACACTTCATCCAGAGCAGAGTGTCCAGGAGGCTAGGTCCCTGTGAGGGATAAAGCCTCCGTCAAGTTGGATTCAAGACCTGACATACTGACTGGGTCTGAAGAACCAAAATACAGCCAGGGTCTCATCACCACTGCTATCAAGACTTTGGGAAACTCCCGAGTAAGAGTGAGGAGAATTTTTGAAGAGGAGAAGCAATTGGATTGGGAACTAAGACACCCAGCTGGCTGTCACTCTGCTCTCTGGCCTCAGAGTTCCCATTTAGCACATGGAGGTGTTAATATAATGGCTTTCTCAGGTTCTTTAAGCCAGTTAGGGTCTTCGGACCGGGTCAAAGCCACCTGATGATGCTCTCTGGACCATGACCTCCAACTTGACCTCTACAGGCATCCATCACACCACCATACATGGATCGCACACAGGAGGCCCACACTCTACCCTGAATCTCAGTGAATGTAAAACACTTTCTGACACACCTCAGAGCCTGGAGCAGGCTGCCCCCCCCCCCCCCCCCCCCCCCCCCCCCCAGGCAGCCTGATAAAAATCAAGATCATTGGCCTTGGATCAAGACACCTCTACCCTAATCTCAGGTTCCTGTAGGAACCAGGTTCCTAATGCCACATTCCTGGGCAAGTCACCGATGTTCTGGGATTACAACTGTAAAATGAGGAAAATAATACTTATCTTTCCTACTCTGTGGGGTTGAGGGATCTGAATGGCAAGTCTGTGTAGGCTCTTAGAAGAATATAAAGCTCTCCTGCAGAGCAAGGCAGTGTAACAATACTGACATTACTATACAACTGTGAAGGGGAGACTCTACAACCTCAGAAGAACAAACACTTAAGTGTATGAATGAAGAAATGCTTTCCTTAGGTTAATTTTAATGTTTATTTATTTTTCAGAGAGCGAGAGAGAGACAGAGCATGAGCAGGAGAGGGCCAGAGAGGGAAGGTGACACAGAATCCAAAGCAGGCTCCAGGTTCTGAGCTGTCAGCACAGAGCCTGACGCGGGGCTAGAACTCAAGAGCCGTGAGATCATAACCTGAGCCAAAGCCAGACGCTTAACTGACTCAGCCACCCAGGCACCACTCCTTAGGTTAATTTTAAAATATATCATTTCATTTAAAGAAAGGATCGTTCCAAATTAGCCGTACAAGGTACCAGTCAGAAACACTGTCCCCTCCAGGGAAGACTGGGTGCCACTATGACTCACCCTGAGAGAGTCACATCTACAGTCTCATCTGTACCAAGCCTGATGACCCTCCTCCCTGCCTACAGCCAAGAGGACAAGGGTGAGCAACCCTAGGCAGGCAAGGTAGCAGGTATGAAATCTCTGCCCCCTCCACCCACCAGTGTGTTCCACTGGATGCTGACTGAGCAACCCATAACATATGTGGGTCCATCCCTCTTCCCTGCCACCTTCTTACCACCCAGCAACCTGGTCTAGCCATGGCCCCATTCTTTTGCTGCACCGTGTTGCACAATTCCTCCAGAGAGTTGTCTACGCTCGCTGTCTCCTGCAAAGAGGACCTTTTCTTCTCTCCATATTTTTTAAACTCATTCTAGTTCGACTTCTTCCCCCTACCTTCCACTCTTGAAGGAGCCATGCATGGCCATCAGGTTCCAATGCTGACAGCCAGCTGTCAGTCCTCACCTTCCTCCACATCTCAGCAGTGGTTGCCATGGATGCTGGCTCTTATTTTCCTTGAGGTATGTCTTCTTTGGATGTCCAAGACCATTCTCTTGGTTCTCCTCCACCTTTGCTGGTTGCTCCTTCTCAATCTCTTTTGCAGGACCCACATCATTTGCTTGATTAGTGAACGCTGAGAGATCCCGGGGCTCAGTGCTCAGTTCTGGTCGTCACCCTCCATGTTTACCTCTAGTTGAGCTCATGCAGTCCCGTGTTCAACTTTAAAATGCTGCCAATCCCAAATGTATACATCAGTCTAGACCTTTTCTCCTGACTGCCACTCGTATATCCAATTCCTGTCCAAAATGTCCACTTGGATCTCAAACTAAAAGTGTTCAAAACCAAACTCCTGATAACTTCTTGGCCCCCTCTCCCCTCTCCCAGTATGTCCCTATCTCAGCAATTTTATTCCCAGCTCCTCAAGCTATCAAGTCATCCTTGACTCTCCTCTCTCTCATGTTCTCCACATGTCATCCATCGGCAACTTTTGTCAGCTCTACCTGGCCACTCTGTACCACCACCCTGGTCCACGTCACCCTTGCCTCAGCGAGAAACCTACAATAGGCTCCCTTCTGCTCCCCTTGCTCCATGGCCATCCCCAGTCCCTTCCACTCACAGCTGCCAGAGTGATCCTTTTATAACACAAAAGTAGGTCCTGTCATCCACATCAAAACCTGGAGTATATGCACCAGGAAGTTACAGACTCCAGTTAATAATAACGTGTCAGCATCAGCTTAGCCGTTGTAACAAATGTGCCACACTAATGTAAGATGCAAATAATCGAGGAGGCTTGGGGGAAGGGGGTATGTCAGAACTCTATACTGTGCAATCGGGGAGAAACTGGGGAGAAAAGTAGATCACATCACATCTCTGCTCTACACCCTCCAAGGGCTTCCACCTCACTTTGGGAGGAGGGGAAAGGCCCGTACAACGGTCCACAAGACCACTGTTGAGGGGCCTCCCACGTCTTCTCAGCCTCTCCTTCCTCCCCTCACCACACTCCAGCCACAGTGGCCACTTGCTCTTCCTCCAACACAGTAAGCAAGCTTCTTGGCCTCCCCACTGCCTGAAAAGCTCTTCCTCAGCTGTGTCCTGAGTGCACTCGCTTGCTGTGTTCAGATCCCACCTTGAAGTTCACCTTGTCAGAGAAGTCCCCCTCACTGCTCAATGACGCAAAGCATTTCCTCTTGCTCTGTCTTCCTTCGTGATGCTTTATTCTTCTCTGCATGCGGCACCATCTGACACTTGACACAGATTTGTGTGTACCTTTTTCTTGTCTTCCTTCACTAAAATGTAAACACCATGATCACAGGGACTTGGTGCATTTTGCCTGATGCTTCATCTTTGGCACTTAGAAAAGAGCCTGGTATGTCATAGGTGTTTAATAAATATCTGTTGACTCAAGGACTTAGAAAATGATAAGAACCAATCAGATTCCTTCCTGGGAGTTTGCCCTGGGAAGGCTCAGAAAGTCTGTATGGCCAGAACACAGAGAGTGGCCCGGTCACCATAATGATGGAGTGGGACAGAAGGGGCCTCGGCCTCTGTTGCCAGGGGGATGGCTCAATAACCATGTCACTACGGCTAGGTTGCATCCTAAGCAATACAGTACTTTCCAACTGATGGTTCAGGCTCCCTGAGACTTGGCCATTTAGTGCGTCAAATGTTGTTTCCTGTTAGGTGTTTTAAAAAAACCAAAGCATGTCTCTTCTATGCAACAGAAGCCTCTAATTCACAGAGCTATAGAATCATCCTCATGTTATGTCTAAAAACTCAGTAGTATGTTTAAAGTTATTTACCTGATTATTTTCTTGACCAAATCCAACCTATACCAGGTTTCAAGGAATGAAAAACAATAGATGAAAATACTGTCTCAGAATTTTTGATGTTAGAAATAACATCTTTTGAAATAAGTCTTGCTTTCCATCTCAGATCATTTTCTTTTTCTCTCTTCCAAATAGCAGAATGTGGGTCTAGAACTATGAATCCTGATATGCCCAAATGTAAGATGAAGTTTTCTTTTTTTCCTCCCCCATCCAAAGTTATTCTTCAGAAAAGAGGGAGTCACTTATTGTCAGATATTATGAATGTTTTATTAGCTGCACTTTTTTAAATTTCTTTGATGTTTATTCATTTCTTTGAGAGAGAGAAAGAGAGAGACAGAGCACGAGCAGGGGAGGGGCAGAGAGAAAGGAAGACACAGTCTGAAGCAGGCTCCAGGCTCTGAGCTGTCAGCACACAGCCCGACTCAGGGCTCAAACTCACGAACCACAGGATCACAACCTGAACGGAAGCTGGACACTCAACCAACTGAGCCACCCAGGCTGCACTCTTTAAATTACTTTATTTTTTTTTTAATTTTTGAAGTTTATTTATTTAAGTTACTTTATTTTTGAAATGAAATGGCATCTTTAAATTACTTTATTTTTTAAATTGTCTAAAGTTTATTTATTTATTTTGAGAAAGGGTGTGAGAGAGAGAGGCACAGAGAGAGGGAGAGAGAGAGTCCTAAGGAGGCTCTGCGCAGCCCCAATGCAGGGCTTGATGACCTGAGCTGAAATCAAGACTCAGATGCTTAACTGACTGAGCCACCCAGGCACCCCATAAATTACTTTACTTTTAACAGCAAAGAGTTATTGGAAGAAAAAGACACATAAACCCAGTGCCCCTCAGCCCTGGCTGGAATCTTAGGGGCATTTAAGAAAATACTGATGATTGGGTCCCACCTGAGATCAGCCATGCCAGAATCTCTGGGGGTTGGCGCTGGGCCTTGGTGTTTTTTAAAAAAGTTTCCCAGCTGTTTCTGTGTGCAGCCAGGACTGAGAGTCCCTGCCCTGACGTGACCTCAATCCTTGTTCATTTTGTATATTTATAAAAGCCACTTCTCAGAGTCAGTATACAAGGCGCTAAAGAAAGTTAACTTGGATTTTATCATTATTCTTGGGGGTGTGACTTCCCTCTCTTCTTATCAATCCATGCTCAGGAAACTGACAAGCTCAGTCACACTGAGGTGTCAATGACTGATAACAGTCATGTGTTAGTTAGCCTTTTGATAGAACATCCCTTGCCCTGAACAGGAGGAGCCTCAGGGACCTTCTGGATCCACGCCCCTCTGGCCTCCATCTAGGGGGTGAGTGGCTGCTCCCACAAGGCTCATCTGGATTCCCAAAAGGTGCTCTTGCATTCCACCCATAAAAAATAGGGTATTCCAGGGCCATAATCAGCCCTGGGCCTGTAAACAGGGCAGTGTCCCTTTAATTTGCTGCTGGAATTGGGCAGCATCTGAGATCAAGACCTTTTGAAATATTTATCTGCTTGTTATTTATCTGGGCAGGGTGCGGAGGAGAACCGAGGTCCTGGGAACTATGCCCAGAGCCACCGAGAGTACAGGGAAAACTTTGCTAAATTTGTTTTAATAACTTTTACTGTACTTTTTTATTAGTATTATAAAAGCAGTAGCTGCTTACTAGAGAAAACTTGGAATATGCAAAAGTATAGAGAAGAAAACAATTCTCCGTAATCTCACAGCTCAGAAACATCCAATGTTAACAGTTTGGCATATCTCCATATAGGCCTTTAAAAAAAAAAAAAGCACACACACAAGCACTGTATACAATTATACATAGTATCACATCTTGTTCTTTCTCTTTTAACATTATATCGTGAGCCCATTGCTGTGTCATTGAAAGGGTTTTATTTTTAATGTAATTTGGAATGGCGCCATCATGTTCCCTCCTTGGCTATTTCACCATTTACTTCACTGATTTCCTAGTGTTGGATATTTAGGTTATTTCCAAGTGTTCGTTTTAATGAAGAATAATGAGGCTGGCAGCCACCTACAGATCTGCTCCCATTTCTGATTCATTTTTAGTTTAATCTGTGACCAGAAAGTTGACATGGCATGGGGGGGGAAAGCATATTATTGTTTCTTCTTGCTTTTCTTTTTTTATCATTGAGGCGAAACCCATAATTTTCACCAGTTTCATCGTTTTTACATACGTAATTCAGTGGCTTTTAGTACATGCGCAATGTTATGCAATCATCACTACGCTCTAATTCCAGAACATTTTCAAAAGCCCAAGAAGAAACCCTGTACCTAATATGCTCCCCGTGTCCCTCTCCCATCACCCCCTGCAATCGCTAATCTGCTTTTTGCCTCCCTGGATTAGAGCGCACGATTCTTGTACTCAGGAGTACTGCAGTTCAAGCCCTGACCCCCCTACTGACAAGGCCGGTGACCACAGCACATTTGCTTAGCCTTCTTCAGCCTCAGGATCGTAGGTAAACAAACGGAGCCCTTGGCAACTGAAATGAGATATGAGATGGGGAAACTCGTGGCACGTAGGAGATGCCCCAATTGTTTTAAAAATAAAAATGTTACAGCTGAAATGGACTTTGAAAATCACGTATCTTCTCTGTCTTTTGAAAATCAGAATCATTATCTTTGAAAATCAGAATCTTCTCTACAGATGAGGAGACTGAGGGCCTGCGGGAGAAAGTAGCTGGGGCCGTCCCAACGTCACTGTGCTTAGCTTAACGCCCGCACGGATTTGCAGGTGTGCCTCGGACTAGCAATGCTCCGCTTTTTGTGAAAAATACAGTCCTCACTCCCAATGACTGCACACAGCCCTGGGGCCCGGAGGCCCAATCAGGCCCAGGGGCTCCAGGGCCGCTGGCCTGATTCAGATCGCAGGCGTCTGGTACCTGCTGGGCTGCCGTCTCTGCGTTCCCATCACCTGCAAAGGTGTGAAATGAACCAAAGATGACAGTCACCAGATGGCAGTCTATAGATCACTCCCTAGTTAGAAAGGGGGAAAGGCAGCTTTACAATGGAGAAAGCCATCGGAAACCACCTTCACTAAATGGGGAAGCTTAGCCTCAGTACTAACGGGACAAGCTGACATCACGTACTAGGGACACAACATCGCCTTGTATTCTTGCCAAAAATGTCTGACCTTCCCCTCCTGGGCATCCATAGACAAATCCAGAGACAGCCTCCAAACACCTGGCTGGTGGCTCTTCCCAGCTGTCACTGCCAAGAAAAGCAGAGGAGGCAGAGGACCTGGGGGAGATCAAAAGACATTAACGATCTGTGTACATCTAGATTAGGTTGCTGATTGAGAAAAAATAAAAAAGAGTCACAAGGGAAAATATCATAACAATTAGGGAAGTTTGAATATGGACTGCGTGTTAGATAATATTGTATCATGTTTAGTTTGTTTCTTTTTCTTTTTTATTGAGATATAATTGACATAGAACATTATATTAGTTTCATGGGTACAACATAATTCAGTATTTGTATATATTGTGAAATGATCACAATCCATCTAGCTAACATTTATCACCATATATAGTTACAAAAAACTTTTTTTTTTTTTTTTTTTTTTGCTTGTGATGAAGACATGTTTCATTGCTTCAATGTGATGATCATTCTATGGTTTGGTAGAAATATATCCTGTTCTTAGGAGATACATGCTGAAGTGTTTAGGCAGGGAAAGATCATGATGTTTGCAACTTATTTTCCAACAGTTGGCAAAAAAAAAAAAAAAGAATGTGTGTGTGTGTGTGTGTGTGTGTGTGTGTGTGTGTGTCTGTGTAAAGAGAGAGAAGTAAAGCAAATGAAAGCAAGTGTGGTAAAATGCTAACAATAGGCGGGTCTGGGTGAAGTGAGAAGGCAGGGATTGATCTTACTCCTCTTTTACCTTTCCTGGATTTGAGGTTGTTCCACATAATAAAGTTGGGAAAAATAAAAATAAAAAATAAACCTTGCCCAAAGAAATGCATGACTTGAACTTTATAGCATTTAAAAAAAAAGTTAAGCCAATATTAAACATTGAGGAATTTCACTTAAAAATCTGATTTCCAGTTTATTTTTTTAGACATCTATTGAATCTGGCCACGCCAAGCGCGTATGTTCACCTGGGCACTAACTGGTGGTGTTGAGTGGTCTCTTTCTACTTTGAAAGCTCAGCCCCGCTCCAAGGATGCACGCTTAGGCTCTTATACTCACTGACATTGACCAGGAAAGCCTTGATGGTGACAAATTTGCATGCTTTAGATGGAGACAGAGAAGGTTCTGGATCAGAAACAATCAGAAACCTAAAGAGCCAGTTGGGTTGCCCACAGAGCTAACCAAGCCTGGAGGAGAAGGCCCCTAACAGCATAACCATGGCGCTCCTCCCGTGGAGGCTCACTGAGCCTCCCTGAGGACGGGAGCCGAGCCTCCTCCTTCACCTAGGGGCACCTCGAGGGTCCCATCCTCCCCAAATGAGGGACTTCCATGGGAGTAGAAACCATAGGCTTCCCCAGAGAAAGGTGTTTGCTAGGCCACACGGGCTTGATAGCAGGCAACCAACGAACGTTTTAGGAATCTCAACCACACCAACATGTGCAATGACTACTCCCAACAAAACATTTTGCTTGGAAGCCTGTGGATTTATTGGTGGCCAACCCGTCGCCGTGGTGCCCATCATCTCGGCCAGCCAATCGCAGATCAAAGCAGGCTGGGGCAAGAGCAACAGTTCATGTCCTCAGAGAAGATGATGACACTTAATTGACTGAAATGAATCTAATTAGAAGACACATATACATGCCTCTCATGACATCATCATAATAGGATCATGTCCTTCACACTGGTAGAGGAGAGAGAAGATCCCAATTCTGGCCTCAGCTGCACCACCACTGACTCACTCTACAATCCTGGGTGAGGCGCTTACCCCATCTGAGCCCTCAGATGCCTCATCGATCAACTGGAGATAATTGTCCCTGCCTTGCCTCTCTCAGGGATGTTGTCATGAGAACAAGACAATACATAGGAAGATTTGTTTTAACTATTAAGGACTGAGATGCTATTGATTTACTATTTGTGGAATGTACTGCAATTTCCCCCTCCCCACAGAGACATCTTCCTCACTCCAAATTCATCTAGTCCTTTTCCCCCTCCACCATTATCTCTCGTTACTGCAAACTTTCCCTGGAATTCCTCAGACTTTCAGGGATGGCTTCCCTTGAGAATTGTGGCCCCAAATCATATATAGATGAGGCATGGATATTTGAGCCTCAAGACTTCTGCAGGAGCAGGGATGAGCCTTACCTGTCTCTGTAGCCCAAGCCAATACCCTGGGCCTGTCATCAAGTGAAGATAGCACATGTTTGTTGACTGAATGAGTGAGTGACTCGGTGGTGTGGGGGGGCCCTGCCTGACTAGGAGAAGAAAGGAGGAAAGATGGAAACCAGCAGCCAAATTCTGTACAACCAGATGACACGGGAGGTAGGGAGGAAGGGTCTGGGTGTACAGCCGAGGGAGAGAAAGGTCCTCCACTCTGCTGCACGCAGGTTTCTCCGTTTTGGGAAGCCTCACTCTCTCATGCCTGGTGACCTGGGAGCCGGCTGGGCGTGTAGAAGGGGTTAATAATGCTCTGTAGTCAAGAAGGCCTGAGAAACCCCACACCTCACCTGAGGCCTGGGAGGAGGGCCCTCCAAGGTCGCCCTTCTTGGATTCATTGGATGGAATAAAAAAAGCTTCGACTTGAAGCAGCCCAATTTTACTCCATGGGTTCGTCTTCAATTTCTTTGGTATGGGAAAGATGCAGACAGGAAAAAAGACTCCCAAGCTGTCAAAACACTCCAGTGACAAGAAAAGAGGCAAGAAAATGGTTGAGAAAAAAAAAAAAAGTGGTCCCTCTGCGCGGGACTAAGGGCACGCAGAGGAGGCACCATGGCTCAGCCCCTGGGGGAGAGGCGGAAAGAGCATGTCTGAAATAAGCCTTTTTTTAAGAACCATTTTTTGTATGCGTATAAGCACACCCTTGTTATTAGAGCAGTTTACTTTTATGTGGTTACTTCTAAATCCTACTCCTAAATGCTTCAAAACAAGCAAAGAGCTGGAAATACACAGTAGAAAAATGCAAGCAGTGTGGGGATGCATGCAGAATTATAAGATAAGTCCTTTTCTTCTGAAATAATTATAGTTCTCCTCCTCCATCTGACTCCCTCCGATATGGTCACTTCTCTTAGGCAATCCTATAGAGCCCATTCTGTGACACAAATCTCTGTCTCCTTATGCTAGTGATTTCCTTCACTTAACAAGTGTTTGTTTATTGAGGACCTGCTATGTTCCAGGCACTCTTCCAGGGGCTGGGGTATATCATGAACAAAACAGATAAAAACTGATGCATCATAGGGTTTATATTCTAGTGGGAACAGATGGACACATAAATAAAGAAATAAAACATCCCTGGGGTGCCTGGATGGCTCTGTCACTTAAGCATCCAACTCTTGGGTTTCAGCTCGGGTCATGATCTCACGGTTCATGAGTTCGAGCCCCACCTCAGGCTCTTCACTGACAGTGCAGAGCCTGCTTGGGATTCTCTCTCTTCCTCTCTCTCTGCTCCTCCTCCCCCTCACTCACTCTCTGTCAAAATAAATAAACTTTTAAAAAATTTTTAAAAAATAAATAAAATATCCTGTAACAGTTACAACATATGCCAGATGGTGATAGGTACTGTGGATAAACACAAAGCAGGAAAGGGGAACAGGGAACGTGTGTGTGGAGGATGGGGGCGCAGGTCAGGGCCTCACTGAGGATGGATTTGATAAAGCCCTGGGGAGACTGAGCCATGTGACAATCCGGAGTTAGAGCGGTCCAGGTAAAGGCAACTGCCAAGTGCAAAGCCCCTGAAGCAAGAGAGTAT
Source organism: Hyaena hyaena (assembly GCF_003009895.1). NCBI lineage: Eukaryota > Metazoa > Chordata > Mammalia > Carnivora > Hyaenidae > Hyaena > Hyaena hyaena. Next base: position 2,209,902 of record NW_024080907.1, on the reverse strand, counting down.
GAGCAGGAACAGTGGGAGTCAGCTGGGCTGGAATGGCAGGGGAGGGTTGGGTGGGGAGCATGTGGTGGTGAGTGGAGATGAGGTCAAAGGGGCCACAGGGACCCATATCATACAGGCCCTCAGGGACCATTGTAAGAACTTTGACTTTTCATAGGGGACTGGCATGATATGACTCTCCATCTTAACAGGATCATTTGTATTGAGGAGAGACCGTAGGGGACATGGAGGGAGAGGACAGCAGTTTGGGCCAAAGCGGTTGTGTCGTACTTGGTGAGACGTGGTATGACGCATGGATATGTCTTGAGGTAAAGCCCACAGGGCTCACTGATGAATTGAGTGTGGATACAAAAGAAAGCATGAAGTCGAAGCCAAGGATGACTCCAAGACATTAGGGCCGGGCAATGAAAGGGTGGGGTCACCATTAAGTGAGGGGAAAGACCAGAAGGTCTGGTAGGATTGGGAAAGATCAGGAGTCTGTCTTTCAACATTTTGAGTTTGAGCTGTCTACTGGAGATCTAAGTGGAGACATCAGGGAGGCGGTTGGATATGAGAGTGCAATTTGGGGAAGTGGTCAAAGTCAAAGACATAAATTTAAGAATTAATCACATTTATAGGTGTCTGGGTGGCTCAGTCGGTTAAGCGTCCGACTTCAGCTCAGGTCATGGTCACACAGTTTGTGGGTTCGAGCCCCGCGTCAGGCTCTGTGCTAACAACTGGCTCAGAGCCTAGAGCCTGCTTCGGATTCTATTTTTCCTTCTCTCTGACCCTCCCCTGCTCATGCTGTCTCTCTCGCTCTCTCTCTCTCTCTCTCACAAATAAATAAAAAACATTTAAAACAATTTTTTAAAAAAAGAATTAATCAAACTTAGATTATTTATGTTCAGGGAAGTCTCTAGGAGTGACCCCCCACCTAACCTAGGAGTGGTTTGTCTATCCATAGTAGTGTCTCAGTAAATATTTATAGAGTACATGGATTTATCTGTAAAAATGAAGTCAAGATTAATTGAGATGTGAAAACAGTGGCACCCCCCCTTCCATCATGCATAGATAATAGCAAAAGCCCAAGATCTAGAATGAGCTGATCCAGACATGAGTCCTGGTTCTGCTGCTTCTAACGGGGTAATCTTGGCCGAATTACTTAACCTCTCTAGCCAGTTTCCTCGTATGTAGCACGGCAGTAATCTCAATAGCTATGTCACTGGTAGTTATGAAGATTTAAGGAGTTTGTGAGTGTGAAACATACAAGTGCCTTACAGATAGGAGTTAAGTTGAGAGAACCAGGCACAGATTGGGAAAGACACAGTTCTACTCCTCTGGCTCTTTGCTGTCTTCTCGTTCACCTTAAGGACTTTGATAGGGACCCCAGAAGCTGGACTCAGAATGCACTGGGGTAGTCTCTGCCTGGCCAGATACTCCTCACCGCTAAAGGACCAGTTTAACACCAACACCTCCATCCCACCCTGGCCCACACATTCACCGCCCAGGTAATTTTCTGGACCACGTCAGGCCAGGTTGAGCTCTCTCTCCTCACTTCCTCCAGCAATGGTCTTCAAAGTGCCCACAATGTATCTCCTACTAGGGTAAAGCTAGAAAATACTAGAGCATTTACTCAGATTTATTTTATGCCTTCAAGAATGAATAAAAAAAAGATCGTCAGCATCGGTCACTAGGAAATGCAAATTGAAACCATAACGAGATATCACCACACCCACATTAGAGTAAAAACAAAAGGAAAACAAAAATATGGATTCAGGTGACCTGATAATACCAAATGCTGGTAAGGATTTGGAGCAACTGGAAGTCTGATCAGTTACTGGGGGGAAAGCACGGCACAGGCACTGTGGAAGACAGTTTGGCAGTCTCATATGAAGTGAAATATACACCTACTCTGTGACCCAGCAATCCGTCTCCTTGGGACTGACTGAAGAGAAATGAAAACGTGTGCTCATGCAAACACCTGTATGTAGACCCTTCTAGCAGCTTTATTCATAATTGTCCGGAACTGGTAACAACCCAGACACCCTTTCACTAGTGAATGAACGATGGCACATCCATGAAATGGATGGACTACTGCTTAGCAATAAGACAGGAACAAAGAAGTGGTTCAAACAACACAGATGAATCGTCAGTGTATTTTATAAGTGAAAACAAGCCAGAGCCAAGAGGCTCCATATTGCATGAGTCTGTTTCCATGACATTCCGAAAAGAGCAAAAACCACACTTTGTGTTTTCCAAAACCCATAGAACTGAGCATAATAGCAAGTGAATTCTATGATATGTAAATTAAGAAAAAACCAACCAAGCTACAGGACTAAGTCAACATAGAATACTAATCATAACAAATGAACTTCAGTGTATTATAAATGAATAACATCACTACACTGAATGGGGTAGAAAAGAAAAGACCTCGCCTATGGAATTCCGGAAACCAATATTTTGACTGGATGTTGTCAGGCTAACGGGAAAATAGACTGTACACAAATACTGTGGTTAGTAAATTTGTTTCTCATGGGGATGTGCTTTAGCAATTCTGAAAATGGCTATACTTATGTTGGACGAGCACGTAAACACATTATAGATAAGGATAGCCCGATGTCTCCCTGTCAGAGAAAAAGTTACAAATAAGGAAACGGGGAAGGCCCGGACGAACGCTGTGGTGTTGGGTTAGATTCAGGGGTATCAGCACAAACTCATGTTTCTTTGTCTGCGTGGTACATTATGACATAACATTTACCATTTTGCCCATTGTTTTAGCTTATAAAATTTTAAACATTTACTTTTGAGAGAGAAAGAGAGAGTGAAGGAGGGGCAGAGAGAGGGGGACAGAGGATCCAAAGCAGTTCTGTGCTGATAGCGCAGAGCCCAGTGTGGGGCTCGGACTCACAGACTGTGAGATCATGACCTGAGCCGAAGTTGGATGTTCAACCAACTGAGCCACCCAAGAGCCCCACCATTTTAACCATTTTTAAGTTTTAAAACTCATTGGCATTAACTACGTTCATAACGCTATGCAGCCATTTCTACTGGCCATTGGCAGGACTTTTTCTTTACTCCAAACAGAAACCCTGTAAGCATGAAATACTAATTCTCCATTCTGCTCTCCCTCCATTCCCTGTTAACCTCTATTATACCATTTTTATAGATATTTCTATTATAGATACCTCATGTAAGTGAAATCATGTAATATTTGTTCTTCTCTCTTGCTTATTTCACTTAGCATACTACTTTTTAGGTTTATCCATATTGTAGCATGTATCAGCATTTCATTACTTTTTAAGAAAATATTTATTTATTTTTTGAGAGAGAGAGAGAGCAGAGGAGGGGCAGAGAGAGGGAGACAGAGAATTCCAAGCAGGCTCCACGCTGCCAGCTTTGAGCCCAACGTGGGGCTCGAACCCATAAACCATGAGATCATGATGTGAGCTGAAACCAAGAATCAGAAGCTTAACTGACTGACCCATCCAGGCACTGAAGCATTTCATCTCCCCTCCTTTTTTGAGAGAGAGAGAGAGAGAGAGAGAGACAGAGAGACAGAGCATGGGGGGGGGAAGGGCAGAGAGTAAGAGAGAGAGAGAGAGAGAGACAGAGAGAGGAAGACACAGAATCCAAAGAATGTTCCAGTCTCTGAGCTGTCAGCACAGAGCCCGATGCAGGGCTTGAACCCACAGACTGTGAGATCATGACCTGAAGTCCGACACTTAACTGACTGAGCCACCTAGGCACCCCAGCATTTCATTCCCTTTTTAAGAGTGAATAATATTCTACTGTATACCATAATGTCTACACCATGTTTTATTTATCCATTCATTAGTTGATGGACACTCATGACTTCTTAAATTTATATACAGATAGGTAGCTACAGACATAAATATGGGGACACGAGTGTCCATGTATTTGTACATAGACATATTTCCTGTCTCTGTCCACCGAGAGGGCCAAGAAGCCACTATACTCCAGGAGCAATGGACATACCTAGCATCCACATCTTGGTTTATAAATACCATTCTACAGTAAAAGGATCCAGGGCTCTTTGGAGAAGTGGTTGATTGCAGGCCTGGGGCAGAGAAAATGTGAGATGATTCTAAAGCATCCTGTGGACCCAGAGAATTAGGAAATGCTTTTAAAGGGTTGGGAACATGTCAGGGAGCCTGGGTGGCTCAGTCGGTTGAGTGCCTGATTTCGCCTCAGGATCTCATGGTTCGTGAGCTCGAGCCCCACATCGGGCTCACTACTGTCAGTGTGGAGCCTGCTTGGGATTCTCTCTCCCTCTCTCTGCTCCTCCCCTGTTCATGCCCTCTCTCTCTCAAAAAATGAATAAACGTTTAAAAAAATAATAAAATAAAAGGTTGGGAACATGTCAAAAAGGCACAGGAGCCAAACTGAAGGAGCTCCTGGTAGCCAAAGCTGGAACAATTAAAGGAATAAAATAAATAATAATCTTAGATTAAAACCATATCCATGAATTCATACCGGTATGAATAATTGAATAAATAAGTAAATGGCAGTGAAAGGACAGCTCCTCCTTTCAGAAGAATTCCAACTAATAAACGCAGAAAGAATGCAGAAATGTGGAAAGAATGAAGGACATAGAAAAACCACCATTAGAACACCACGGTCATAAATGTTACAGGCAAACGCATGCAGATGCTAAGGTTAGCGGGCAAAAGTCTGAGGAGAAAGTCCATCTTATGAGTTTGCATAATCTCAAAGCATCTCTCCCAAGATATTTGTCATGTACGAAGGGACAAACTACAGCGTGACAGTGCGGAAACCTAGTAGTCACCCCCGTAAGTAAGGCTTCGAGTAGACGTCACCAGTAAGGCTTCAGGCGGGCATCACGGAGACCCTGATACCATTCGCTGGCAAGAGCAATTTATTCTTGCTGAAAATGCAGAACCACAGGAAACATCGTACAAGTCCGAATGGGGGGAAAGTCTACAAAATGTCACAGGCAGGAAAGACCAGGAAAGGCAGAAGCGATCACAGAATGGATGCGGGCAACAAAGGCAACACGAGAAGGGAATGCAGTGTGGGATTCTGGACTAGCTCCCAGAACAGAAAACGCATATTAGTGGGAAAATGAGTGAAAATCCAAATAAAGTCTGTAGTTTGGTTAAAAGTATGGTACCCATGTTACTATCTTTGTTTTGATAATTGTCCTATGATTATGTAAGCTATTAACATTAGGAGAAACCGGGGAGAAGGGTGTGTGGGAACTCTCTGTACTATTTTTGCAACTTTTCTGGAAGTCTACATTTTTTTTAACATACAAAGTATTAAAAAAAGAAGGAATAAAAGCTTTACTGCTCTCACACATTTCAAAATGCACATAATGTGTTCCTATAGTGAGATATGTGCATTCATTTATAAATTAACAATTATAAGGGCACCTGGGTGGCTCAGTCAGTTGAGCCGCCAACTCCTGATTTCAGCTCAGGTCATGATCTCAAGCTTCATGAGATCTAGCCCCACGTCTGGCTCTGTGCTAACAGCGTACACCCTGCTGGGGATTCTCTCTCTCCCTCTCTCTCTGCCCCTCTCCTGCCCTTGCGCTCATGTACTCTCTCTTTCTCTCTCTGCTTGGGATTCTCTCTCTCTCTCTCTCTCTCTCTCTCTCAAAGTAAATAAATAAACATTTAGGAGCGCCTGGGTGGCTCAGTCAGTTAAGTGTCTGACTCTTGGTTTCAGCTCAGGTTATGATCTCACACTTTATGAGTTCAAGCCTCACATGGGACTCTTCGCTGACAGCTTGGAGTCTGCTTGGGATTTCTCTCTCCCTCTCTGTCTGCACCGCCCCCACTCACGTACGCTTGCTCTCTCTCTCTCTCAAAAAATAAATAAACATCTTTAAAACATTAACAATTATGGCTACAACGGTGTTGTGTACGCAAACTTATTTAGTTGATGGGAGTTCATGGTTGGAAAGATTTGGAGACCACTGTCCTTCAGCCTGAGCAGAAAGTACTGGAGATACCGAGTATTTCAACTCACAGAGACAAAAAGTAGGGGGTTGCCAGGCGCTGGGGAGGAGGAGGGAAGAGATGGGGAGTTCGTGCTTAACGGGTACAGTTTCAGTTTCACAAGATAAAAAGGTTCAGAGGTGGATGCTAGGGCTGGTGGCATAGCAGTGTGAATGTACTTAATGCCACGGAACCGTTGGCTTAAAAATAGCTATAATGGTGAATTCTATGGTATGTATGTTACCACATTTAAAAACAAAACGAAACGAAGGCTGTAGGGTTTATGGTCCGCTCTGCATTATCTGGCTTCTACATCTTTCTCGAAGGTTAGATTTTTCTTCCCAAGAGGGCTTCCCGTGAGCTGGGTCTAGAAGCCCACTTGTTTTGTGAGGCTGGGTATTAGTTTGTGTTTAATCCGTAGATAGGAATCGACAGGGGAGGGAGAAGTCAGAGTGCAAAAAGGAAGATTCTCTTGGGGGGGGGGGGCTCTGAAAGGAGGGACTGAAGGTTATCTTAATCTCCCAGAGACAAGACGAGCCTTCCCTCCATCCTCCTTCCCCGCCTCCCCGAGGGTCAGCCCAGGGTATGTGGGCTCTGTGGTTCTGTGGGATCTTCCTCCAGGATCTATGCGATATTTATGCACAAACCCATCTGTACAGGCAAGGTTATGTTGTGCTAATAAACAGCCCCCAAATCTCAGTAGTTTAAAACATTAGAAGTTTCTGTCTTGCTCATTCTGCACATCTTCCACAGGTTGGCCAGAGCCCTTCTCTGTGTCATGGCCCCCCTGGGATCCAGGATGATGTCATAGCCACTCTCGGAAACACAGTGGTAACTGTGGGTGCTGGTTCTCACGGCCTTTGCCTGGAAATGACCCAGGTTGCTTCTGCTCACATTTCATTGTCTAAAGCATGACTTAAAGTAGGTGGAAAATTATAATCCTCCTGCAAGGAGCGCACTGACTATTGGGGAAGAGGAGTACAGTCCACCACACTGACCCAGCCCCCCAACTCTTCCCCACCCCTGGGGTAAGAAATCCAGGGCTGGGGAGAGCGCCATTCCCACCCTACCCACCCCCCATGCACTCCGCCCCACCGAGAGAACTCTTAACGCCTCTACCTCCTGCAGCCGAGGACTCCAAGCCCAATCGGGGGAATCTGTTTTGGGTGTAGAGGTCTCAGTAGGTCCCCTCCATCTCTGTTCATTTCCTGTCCCATTCCCACACTCCAGCTGGGGCTGCCCAGATGGTTGTGAGGGTCCCGCCCTGCTCCTTCTGAGAGTAGACTCACGGTCCTTCTGGAGGAGCACATGTGGGCTACTCACAGGGGCCACCGTGTGACTCATGTGGCTTCCCAGAAGATAATCAACCAGCTGCTGATTAGTGATGCACCAGCCCGTTTTCCCCTCTGCATCTACTGGAAATCAGGGCCTGCAATCCTGGAAGATTAGGAGAATCCCTATCACTTATTTGCATTTTGAAGGGCAATAGCACTAGCAGTGAGTTTCTTCTCTCTTTCCCTTTCGGTAATGTGATATAATCTTTATGTAAGATGAGTCCCTTAGCAATAGGTAGAGATATCTGCAGGAGAGTGCAGCGAGTCTGTATCTGTGTCTGTGATTTATTGGATCACCTTACGCTAACTTAACAAATTACTCACTTTCTATACAAATTCACAGCATTCTTAAAATAGCCAGTTCCCATTGTGCATTTAAAATACTAAATTGTTTTCACAAAACTCTGATTTATACCCAACTTCTCGGGAGCATTGTTCCTTTATAAAGCAAAGCCTTTGCTGATGTTTCTCAGCAAATTCCTAGAACTACAGACAATATGGAAATGGAAGGTCCTGGATACAACAATTGTAATATTTATGACTCACCCAAACCTTGCTTCCCTTTTGGGACGGGGGATTTCTGGCAGGGAGGAAACAGATTTATTCATTTGTTCAACAAATACTTGTTTTGCTAAGTGGCTTCTAAGCGCTGAATGCTCTGATAAGGACTGTAGAATTTGCAAGGAAAGATTAGCACCCACTACCCCCTGGGCAGGGTTCACAACGTGGCAGTGTGATTGCACGTCATTTGCGTGACATCCTCCAGAGGTAGCTTCCGGCCCAGAGACCAGATGAAGAAACCGAGACCTGGATTGGCCAGGCCTCCAGCCCTGTCCCACACAGCCCCTCCTGATCCTCCTCTCCACGGCACACCTCCCCTCAGCAGCCCTTCCTGGCACGCGCAACTCCCTCGACCAACCCCGTGGCCTCCAGGACCCTGCACTGGGGCATTGGCCCCAAAGGAGGCAAATCAATCTGACATATGGAGCATTCAAACTTGGGCTTCTCTTTTTGCTTAAATGAACTCTTTGCTATTGTTGGGTATTACCGTCGAATTAAATCTGGGCCGGCCGTACGTGTGTGTGCTGGGAAGGGTAAAGGATTTGCAGCGCTGGGCAGAAGACTGCGCGAGCTCAGATGCCGGCGCTGTGGTTTGCATGGGGCCAGTGGCTGTCGCAGCAGCCGCGAGCTGTTCACCAGGATCTGGGAGACCCAGTCAGTCACACGGTCACACAGTCACACGGTCAGGCGGATGAGCCTGTGTGACTGAGAAAGGTCCCTGGAAAAGGTTGGCCCCTTCTCCAGGGTGAAAGCACTTGTTGCCCCGACAACAATGACCTCTAGGGCAGATGATTCTAATATTCATGGGGGGGCGGGGAGGGAACCTTCTCCTGACCTGCCATTGGTTGTGAGGCCTCCTCTGTGGAACAGTTTAACCAAAGAGTTAGGAAGCTGACCTTGGTTCCTTGGAGGCTGAACCGAGGCCCGCCATATTCTGCTGGCACTTGGGGACAAGGTTGTCTCAGAAAGCCAGTGAGAGCACCACATAGGCAAGGTGCAGCCATGCAGAAAGCAGTTGTGGCCAGTGCAGAGGTGCGGCCCAAAGCACACGGGCTGACTCAGGACCCATGCGGTACTATGGTTTCTCTCCCTGGGGGATTATTGCTCTAAACATAACACTCCTGCGGTTAGTTACAATTTGGGATTTTTTCCCCCCTAAAGTTTATTTATTTATTTGGAGGGGGAAAGGGCAGAGAGAGAGGGAGAAAGAAAATCACAAGCAGACTCCATGCTGTCAGCACAGAGCCCCACGCGGGGCTTGAACTCAGGAACCATGAGATCATGACCCAAGCCAAAACCAAGAGACGGATGCTTAACCGACTGAGCCACCCAGGCTCCCAGGTTGGGGCTTTTTAAGAGCTGATCTAACAAGCACAATCTTCTGCCTCTAGACAGGATGTTATTTAAGCTTCCTTCAATGCTTCCAAGCTTTGCCTCTGCCTCAGGGCTCCCTTGTATCTGCTCACCTTTAGAATGTCCCCTGTAGAAACGCTTCCCCTTCACTTTCAGCCCTTGATTCATACCTCGACTCCAGACAGCACAATGTGACCTGGCTCCAACTTTCATGGAGCAGAAATGGGAGGGCCGTGGTGGGGCGCGCAGAAGGCAGGAAACTGCCATTCTCACGGGGGAGCCCAGACCCTGGCATCCCAAGTGGAGACTCAGGCTGCTGTGGAATTGAGCTGAAGGCTTCCTCCCTGCCCCGCCCCGCTTCCCTCCGTGACTCCTTTCCAACATTCCCTGCCAATTCCTCACCAAAACTCTTTACCCCGAATCTCCAAACTTTTTTCTTGGAAATAAATTACTAGATAGGAGTTGGCTTCTTCCCCACTCTTGGGGTTTTTTATAGGAAGGAATTCTACGTCCCTTCCTGACTGCTTGCATCACCCAAGACCCCCCCCCCCACAGATGGGAGCGGGTTAGCCGAGCGAACAGTTAAGGAGGGAGAGCATTGTCCTGCCGGGAAATAGAGCTGACATTTTTACCTCTGTCTGCTGTTTCTGCATTTTGGAATTTGTGTGGGGAAAACATGGGGAGTCTATATTGACCTCCTCAAGCCCCCAGCAGGCCCAGAAAAAACCCACAGAGACATCTCCAAGAGCTGGCTTGTGCCCCAGAGGCATATGGTGAGCTGGGCGCCCAAGGCCTGGCGCTCCGTGTTACCAAGTACCTGTTTGGGTCTCTAACCCCATTTACTGTTGCACTATCTCCCCAGAGCTTCCTGACATGTATGGGTGCCTGGCTGGGTCCCAGGAGCTGCAGAGTGTTGATTATTACAGCCCTGTGTAATTATCCAGAGTCAAAATGAGTCAGCAGGCAACCCGGATTAAAAACTGTGGCTCCCCACTCAGGCCTCCTGAGTGCCCATAGCCTGCTGAAGGAAATCTCTGAAGGAAATCTGGGGTGGGGGGTGGGGGCAGATAAAGAGTAGCCACCAAGGACCCAGACTAGGGGTGAGGCAGGAAGGATGATGAGTGTCTCAGGAAGGAAGTCAGGACCCTCTAGCACCCATTCTGCCTTTGTAATTAAAACCCCCTCCCCCATTTCCTAACCCCCAATATCCTCGCCCCTGCCCACACACACACTGCAGCTCTCTGCTCCAGCCTGATTCCCTGGACATCAGAAGTACTGGTCAGTACCTCCTGTTCATAGCAAACATTTGCTGTGGATGAATTCGGTGCCCAACCCCAACCCCTGAAATGCTGTCATACACAGGGCCATGTGAATCTACATAAAACATGGGGTTTTTTAAGGATTTTAGGCCAGGCTACACAGCCTATTTTCTGAATTACTTGTGGAGGATCACTTAGCCTTCTATTGCCCAAAGGAGTTGACACTTGACAATGAAGCAGTAATCGAAAGAATATTCCTGTAAAAAAGTCCTGAAATTTCCGAGCCCCATGTGAGCCCAAATTAAACACTTTAGGAGTGTTTGACCAACTCTGTGACCCAGCTGACCAGGAAATCAAAAGAGCTGGGTGATTTTATAGCTTGGGTAATCCCAAACTGTCGTGCCCATGTCTAGTGGATTGATCCCTTATCCATCTTTAGGGGTTTCTCTAAGTCCCCTTGGGAGCATCATTGACATTGCTTGGACCTGTTCAATCAGAGAGTTCGATCAGGAGACCTATGGGAGGAGCCAGGGCATTTAGCCTAGAGAAAGGAATACTCAGTCTATTCATATGGGAAGAGTGCCTTGTGGACAAGAGCAGACTGTTTTCAGTGGATGGAGGTAGTGAGTTTCCTGTCACTGAGAAAGTTAAAAGGCTACGTGTGCATCAGCCAGAGGGGCTGTTTATGTCACCCATCAGGGCTGGTCCCTAAGACGCTTCCCACCTGTTATGGACTGAATGTGTCCCCCAAAATACATTTGTTGAAGCCCTAACCCCCAATGTAGTGGTATCACGAGGTGGGAACTTCATAGGGTAATGAGATTTAGATTAGATTTAGATGAAATCATGAAGGTGGAGCCCCACCCCACCCATGATAGAATTAGTGCCCTTATAAGAAAAGGAACAAACACGAGGGCATCTTTTCTCTGCCATGAAGTGAGAAGGTACTTGTCTGCAAGCCGGGAAGCAGGCCCTCACCAAGAAGTGAATTGGCAAGCACTAGATCTTGACCTTGGACTTCCCAGCCTCTAGAACTGTGAGAAACAGCGGCTGTCAGTTAAGGCACCTAATTTATGGTATTTTATTATAGCAGCCAGAGCTAAGACATTAGCAGAGTCATTGATTTCACGGAACTTCAAGAGATGAGGTGGAGTCTGCACTGACCTTATGAGATCCTTCGAGATGCCCAGAACATTATAAAGTAGAAAGAAAAGGCTTCTCCCTTGTCCCCTCACGGGAGCAGATAAAACTATGGTCTGTACTTGCGTTGCATTGTGGATAAACAGAATCTGCAAAACTTTCACGTGCTTTCCTGGGATCTGAAGGGTGCTATTTAGGGGTCCTGGGTTTCACTGCATGTTAGGAGTTTAGGAGCATCCTTAGAAAGCCCCCAATCACTTGGAAATTACAATGATAGATAGAGACCGGGGTTACCTGGACGCGACGATGGCTGGACTCCTCTTGCCAGAGACCACCTCTCAGATGCCATTTTCTGTCCATCCACCGCCTCCACCCTCTAATTCGCCAGGCGACAATCGAGTTCTAGCTCCAAGGCAGAAAATAAAACGCGCAGGAAGCCAGGGAAGCAGGACCCACTCTTTATGTGGAAAGGGCAGGTGACTCTCTGCCTGGTGAGACTTGAGAGACCCTTAGAGAGTGTCTCTGCCTCCCACCCCTCTCCCTACCACACCCGGAACCCTGGCAAACCCTTTCTGCCCACAGAATTGTTCTGGTGCCTCCCTCTCCCAAAGGGTTAAACAGCAGCACCCAGGCAGGAATCCAGGACCTTCACTAATTCAGCCAACCTCCAAGTGGTCATCACGAGAAAGAGAATATGAATCTGGTCCCTCTTCCTTTTGCTGATTTTATTTTGACTCGAGCTGTTTTAAAGTCACAGAATAATGTGACCAGCACCCAGCGCTTCACCACTTAAAATGTAAGCTAAGATTGGTTTCGCCTTTGCTTTCAATCATTTCATTTTGTAAGAAATAAACATCCCAGGTAAAGCGGAGTGCCCATGCAGTCAGGAAGCCAACCTTCTTACATCTCTGTTTGCGCAGCCCGCGTTCTGTTTGTGTAAATAAAAATAATGGGATTCTAAAATTACAAATGGGGACCTGGTCTCCATGAGATTTTCAGTGCTTGGGGCCGCTCGGGAGCGTCTGGGGCCCGCTGACCCCAGGTTCTCCCTGCCTCGACGGCGGGGCGGGGCGGGGCGAGAGCAGCCGGCGAAGGGGAGGGGGGCGCTTCCTAGAAAAACCCGCCCAGGCTTCCGCGGCCTTGGCCGCCCCGCGGCGAGCCATTGTGCGCGCGCCTGGGGACCGCGCCGCCGGCCGGGGGGAGGCGTTTCCGGGACGCGCGGCCGGGCAGCCTGGCAGGGCGGCCCCGCCGAGGAAGCGCTGGATTCTCTGAGTGGCACGTTCGCCTCGGGCCGTGCCAAATGCCCCGCTGGGCGGAGGTGAGGGGGGTGGCGCCACGCTAGGGTCCAGATCAGGCCGTGGGGTTTTGCAGGGGCAGCCCGGTGCGCTCACTTCTTGGCCCGTTTGTTCGTTCCTTCCTTCCCCTGATCATTACAGTACTTCCTTCTGCCAAGCTCTGTGTTGGCTGCTGGCGCTACAAAGACGGTTTCTGCTTCATTCATTCATTCATCCATTCATTCAATCATTCATTGGCTTATGCATTCGTTTCAGAAATAGTTACTGTTCTTGTAACTGGCCAGGCACTAATGGGTCAGGCACTGTTCTAGGCGCTGGGGATACAGCCAGGGATCTTTCCCCCACGAAAGCTTTCATTCTAGCAGAGAGACAGACCATGAATAAGTAATTCTATTATACAGGCAACAAGTGTTGCGGAGGGAAAGAAAGAGGAGGTGGGGAAATCAATAATGAGAGAAGGGGTCCAAGTTGCCAAACAGCTATCTGAAGGAAGAACATTCTAGGTAGAGGAAACAAGCAATGGAAAGCCCTGAAGTGGGAGCTTGCTTGGCAGAATGTGACTTATACAGAGACGGGGTTTTTTTTCCCTTAGCCACTGTGCCTCACCTGGACCCCCAGAGCTCAGCTGAAGGGGAAAAAACTCTCCTTGAGGCAGGGCCACCGTGAGTGGCCACGTCTGTGCTCCAGTGGCTGCCCTGGGGCTGCAGAATAACAGCGATATATCTTGGGATGCCCACCGGTACCCTCATTATCTGGGTCTTCTTTTTGTCTCCAGTCCCACGTCTGAGCCGTCTCCATTTGCACTGTGCCCAGCATGCCCAGTGACTTGTGGGAGGTGCTACACCGTGCTGCTTCAGGCCCGGGCACATGGCATCCCCAGGAATGCCACACACATTCCTCCTACCTGCATCCGCCTGACAAGCCCTTACTCTCCCTTCAAGAGTCAGTTCAACATCACATCCTCCATGCAGCACCCCTTTTCACTTCGCCTTGAATGTGCCAGCCCGTCCTCTGCGTATGTGATGCCTGGCACAGCTCTCGACAGGCGAGTGTCTGGCCACGGTGCAGTTACGTGTTGACTTGTCGGTGGCCCAGTGAGCCATGGCTCTCTCTCCCTCACCTCTGTATCCTCAGCATTCAGCCCCTGCCTGGCACGGAGTAGGGGCTCAGTAAAGGCAACTCTACCGAGTGAGTGAGCAGTTCTTGGCTGCTTTGGTTTCCTAAGTGCCCTGGGGCTTGAGTCAATCAGTCCCTGGCCTCCCTTGGATATTTAACAGACTGTATTCACAGCTGTGGACTCCCGGGTTCCGGATTTCCTGTGGGTGAGGGACTAGCCGGGAGAAAGGCCTTCATTTTAACAGAAAATGGCAGGCTCACACTGCATTGTTGTCCAAGAGAATAGGAGAGGCTGCCCCTCTCCCTGACTCCACCCCAGCCTTGGGTGCCAGTGTGTGGCTGGCCACACAACTCCTGGAAACCCTGGTCAGAAATGGGCTTCCTCTCCCTCCCACCGGGACTCTGAGCACTCCCAGGGCAGCGGCACTTACAAAGAGGGCAGTGGAGGGGCACCTGGGTGGCTCAGTCAGTTGGATGTCCAACTTTGGCTCAGGTCGTGATCTTGCAGTTCGTGGGTTCGAGCCTCGCATCGGGCTCTGTGCTGACTTAGAGCCTGGAGCCTGCTTTGGATTCTTTGTCTCCCTCTCTCTCTCTCTCTCTCTCTGCCCCTCCCCTGCTGGCACTCTGTCTCTCCCCCAAATAAATAAACATTTTAAAAAATTAAACAAAGAGTGCAGCGGACTGGCTGGCCGGCCACCCCTCAGCCCCCAAGACGTGCCAGCCTTCCCTTGAAAACTATTGTCCTTTTCTTCCTTTTCTGACATCCACAGTCCTAATCCATGTCCCTGTCTTCTCACGTGGATGGCCCAGAAGGCTTTCTGGCTCACCACCTTGTCTCCATCCCCTATCACTTCCAACCTTCTCCATCCAACGTTAGAAGTGTTTTCAGACACTTCTGTTTTCCAAGTCACCTCTCACCTCCACTGAGAGAGGTGACTCTCAGTGTCAAAAGACAAAATCTGGACATCCAAACCTGGTGTCCTGGGTCCTCTGAAGATTGACCCTAACTCCCCTGTGTCCCCCCCTTTTTTTTTTCCTCTTCCCCATCACCAAACTCTGTGCAACAGTCTACTTACTGCCTCTGAAGTACTGTCCCAGCTTTGGGCTTTACCCGTCCTTTCCTGTTCCTCACCACCTACCCAATCCTAACAAATGCTTCTCTATACAAACCTGTCCAGACAGCCCTGGGCCACCCATCTCTGAGCCCTGAATCACATATGCTTATTACTTCTGTCAGTCATTTAATAACTAGACAGTTGACCCTGAGAGCTTTTAGAGTCCCTTCCGTGCTGCACTTGTATTACGACCATGTGATTTTGCTGTCATTTTTTTTTTTACAAGTTTACTTCTCTACTCCTAGAGTAAGAGCCTTAGGGACCAGATCTTGCCTTTGTCAATTGGCATATTCTAGGCTATAGCAATGCCTGGTACACGGTAGCAGACTCAGTGTGGCTTTGCTGATGGGAAGTTTCCAGACTCCATCCCCAGCTATTCCTGTCTTCAGTCGTTCCCTGTGCAGCTGCCATGTGCCGAGGCTGCTTCCTACATGCTTCTGAAGGGGAGCTGATAACTACACGCATATTGAGGGATCAGGGATTTCGAACGTCTGTCCTCCAGGGGGATTCTGCATTGCCAAGAGGTGGCTGGAAAGAGCATTAGTGAACCGTCACTTAGCTTGTATGGAGAAATGCCAGCTATCAACAAGGGAGGAATGGTTGGCATGGGAACCGTTCTTGGAGCCATTCAGTCATATCCTCCTCTCCTTGCTTTCTTTGCCGCAGTGTGCTGCTGGTTCTAGACAGGGCACCGGGGCAGGGCCGAGGGGAGTAGGGTGGGAAGAAGAGGAGGGAACTTACAAGGAAACCCACCTCTCACTCCCTTACTGCACGCAGACCTTGCTTCCTTAGATCTCTCCCTGAGAAACCTTGTGGGTGGGTGGTCTGGGAGGAGGGAAGCTGGCGACATCCCTGCTCCTCTGTCCCTGGTCAGCCAGGCTGCCCAGGGCTCCTGCCAGTCCCCTGCCCAGAAGGAAGAGCTGTCTAAAGGAACTAACTCAGTTCTCTTGGACCCACAGATCCACCGGAGACACAAATGTTACTGGATTATAGGCGAGTGGGACAGGCTGCTAGTTGCGCCTAAGGATGAGAAAGGTGGGTGTGGGGACTGAGAGGGAGGGAAGGATGAGCTTGCCTTTACTAAGCACCTATTGTGTGCCAGGCACTGTGCTAATCGCATTCACATCTGTTACCTCACCTAATCTTCCCCCAAATCTTGGAAGATAATTGTCATTAGCTGCATTCCCCAACATAGTTTATTTCCTCTCACACCCTTTTACCATTGTTCTTTTTCCTGTTTTTTTTTTTTTCTTTTTTGGTCATAAAGTAATTCATAGTCATTATAAACATGGTATATGAAAATAACATAAAAGTGCAAGGGAGAGAAGAAAAATCATCTATAATCTCATAACAAAGATATAACTATTATTAGCACTTATATATGTGTATATTCCAATTTTTAAAACTCATTTTAAATATACATGATATTATCTTTTACCTACAATTTTCTATTCTTTTTTTTTTTTACTGAACTTTACCACAGAAATATTTTTATGTCATTAAAAATTCTAGAATAGCATCTGTAGTGCCTTCATAGTGGCCGTTCTGTGAATATACAACTAATTTTACTATTTCCCAACTACTGGGCATCTGTCTTTCTATCTTTTGAAATTATATATAATGGTTCAGTAGCATCTTGGTACCAACATCTTTCTATCAATTTCTGAGTTTGTTTTTGTTTTTGGTTTTTAGTGTGGGTTTTTTGGATTTGAAAAAGAATAATTAGGGGTCAAACAATGTAACTATGATTTTGAATAGTAGATTTACTTTCTGACTTCAAAAGTGAGAGTTGTTTTTTGTGAAAAATTTGGAACACATAAAGAAGAAAATATGTCATAACTTTTCAAATAGCTGTTATTAACATTTTGGGGGTGTTTATTTCTCAGTGTGTTTTCCAATGACAAACATACATAAGCATAAATAAATATAGTTGCAAAAAAATTGGTATTACATAGTATATACCATGCTCCAGACTGCTTACCAGCAAGCATTGTATTGTTAATTGTATTTAAATTATCTTTGGCAATATTGCTTTTAGTAGCAACCCAATTTCACTGTAAGGATACAACATGCAAATGGAAGCCTTCTTTTATTCGTGGTCACTTAGAGTTTTGTTTCCCAAAATTTTCTATTAGTAACTGTCTTATGAATATCTGAACATCTTGAACATCTGTAAATATTAATCTTTGACCTCATCTCTGATCATATCCTTCATACACATTCCTAGAAGTGAAATTACTAGGTCAAAGGATACAAGCCTTGTCAGAGCTGCTGGCACACATTGCCAAATTGCGTTCCAAAATGTATCCTTGTATCCAGAAATAATTGTAGTACTATTATCCATTTCTTTAACTTTCACTTTTCTTATTAATGATAATGTTTTGAAATGTTTATTAGCTACTGATAGTTCATATTTTGGGGTTATCTATTCATGACCCCTATTCGCCTTACTGTTTTTGTCTTAGTATATTTCTTTATGTTTTAGATGAACTCTATGTTTTAAAGATATCATCCCTATGTTTATCATACTCGTTCTTGGAGAATTTTCCAAGTAAAGAAGAAAATATCTCCATTTTGACAGATGACTAAGCCAAGAGTTAGTGATGAAGTGAATTATCCAAACCCAACTGGCAAATGGTCTAGCTGGGATTTGAGCCCAGGTCTTAGTGGCTGTAGAACTCTAAATCAGGAAGAAAAAAAAAGAAGAAGAAGAAGAGTAGAGGAAATGGCAGCGGTAGCTGCGGAAGCCTCCGCGGTGGGACTTGAGTATATTCTGTTAGGATGGGTAGAAGTCAGATGCTGGAAGAGTTGGAGATGTTTATGAAAGAGGAGAAGGAACACAGTACCGGGGGAGTTGGAAGACAGGAAGGGGTCTGGCCTGGTGCCAGCTGTGTGACTTTCTGATCATTGCTTCTAAGCTTCGGGACACCCTTCTGGCATCTTTTGTACTTTTGTGACCCTTCAGAGGACTGCCTCCAGCAATTACCCACATCCTCTCCAAATCTGTTTGCCGCACCACAACCTTTGGTTTGTCCTCACCCGTATGTTCCTGGGTCTTTGAAAGGCCCCTTGTTACCTCTTACACTGATCTTTAGAGATGAGATAGGCCCTGGAGGCCACATCCTCAGCAGAGTCCAGAATCAGAGGTCTTCTTTGGTCATCTTTTCTTACCCAGTTACACTTATTACAACCCTCAGTTCTATCTGCTAACTGCCAGGGAAAGAAAAGGGAAGAAGGCAGAGGGGAGAAGACTGGATTGTTGATTTCCTTACGATGGGTGCACATGGTCTCCTGACTAGCACGTAAGCTCCTTGACGTCCATGCAGTCTTCTCCACGTTTCCTGCACCAAGCACAGGGCATGTGCTGCGATGGGCTCAGTGAATGCCTGTGAATGACTGACAGGGGTCCACGCTATGCTGAAAGGCTGTCTGCTCTCCTTCCTCCTCCAGGAAAGAACATATAGGAGAAGAGTACATAAATGTAATAGTTTAATTTTTCATTCTGGGGCCAAGCAGATGCCCTTTAGAGTAAAGGCAGAGGCAGGGAAGGAGGAGGTGGCATAGGAAGAGGAAGGAAGAGAGGCCCCTTGTTACTTGCCCTCTCCTCTTTCATGCCTGCATCAGGACCCATCCTCAGGGAGCTTGGAAATGCTTAAAATTTCATCTTGGCAGTTGACTGCATGATGGGGAATGGACGGAAACTTGAAGATTTTGGAGCCTTTGTGGAAGCAGAGATGGAAAGACAAAAAGGCTTCAGTGTCCGTGAGGTGGGAAGAGAATCCCACCTCACCATGGTGGTATTCTGTAGGTTGAAGGGAAGCAGTCATGGAAGCTTAATCTACAGAAAAGGATAAAGAGCATCAGAAATTGTAACTATATGGGTAACTCTAAGAGAATCATCTTTCCATTCTGAATTTCTTTAAAAGGCCATTGTCAAGGGGCACCCGAGTGGCTCAGCTGGTTAAGTGTCCGACTCTTGGTTTCAGCTCAGGTCATGATCTCACGGTTCATGGGTTTGAGCCCCATGTCGGGCTCTGGGCTGCCAGCGCAGAGCCTGCTTGGGATTCTCTCTCCCCTCTCTCTCTCTGCCCTTCCCCCACTCATGAGCTCTCTCTCTTTCAAAATAAGTACTTAAAAAAAGTAAAAAGAAAAAGACAATTGTCAAAAGCAACAACAACAACAATGTACCCTGGGGCTTATATTCAAAGCATAACATATAAGACAACAGAACAAAGGGTGGGGGGTGGGAAAGGGATCTGTGCCGGTTTAAGTTCTCGGATGCAAATTCCAGGTAAAATGTGATAAGTTAAAGATGTATATGGCAATCCTTAGAACAAAAAGTTAAAACGTCTCAGGTTTATTTACAAATTCAAAAGGGGAGATAAAATGGAATATTAAGTTCTAATCCGCAGTTGATCCGAAAGACTGCAAGAAAAATGAGCAAAGAACCAATGGACAGATAGGAAAGCAATGATAGCATCTATTAATGGTAATATCATCCACACGGGAAAAAATGAGATAATCTCTAAGACCTTTAGCAGCTTTTGTTGTTCACACCCCCATGACAGCATCTCCCGAGGCCACGTTTGTTATGATGGGTCATGGCAGAGTCCAGACGAAAATGAGTCCGCCATTTCTGGGTCTGAGAGTAGCCCATTGAGACTATAGTTATGGGTCTGCCATGCAACTTGAGGTGATGATTCGGGGCAGGGGACGAAGTCAGGGAAGATGCCAGTGCTACCAGTCAGACCTAGGGTGAAGGCCCGATTTACAGTCAGCCTGCTTGGCATTATTGTTGGATATGGTCTGCTGGCGAGCTCCCTGTGGGGGCTCAGGAAGGCTCGGTTGAGTGGGACTGGGCTGGACTGACTGGGCGAGGCTCCTGTGGCCTCTCACAGCAGCTGTTCCCTCGGGGGAACTGAGGCCTTTGTTTCCCATTGTTAATAACCTCTCTCACCCAGGACTTTTCCCCTGTCTCTTAACAATGCAGTGCAATAGCCGTTCATTCAAAAACCTTTACTGATTGCCTGATCTTACCAGATTACCCACCCGGTGCTCTGCTAGATACTGGGGATACAGCACAAACAAGACAAAGCCCCCGAGCCCACGGTGCCGCTGTTCTGATGGTGGGAGATGGGAGCAAATGTGAATTCCGGGAGCAAAAATCCGGGGATGCATGGACATCAAGAAGCTTAAGAGCTAGTCCGGAGACCATGTGTACCCATCCTAAGGAAATCAACAATCCAGTCTTCTCCCTTCTGCCTTCTTCCCCCTTTCCTCCTGGCAATTAGCAAGGATCAGTGGGTGGAAATGGGGAAGCCCTGTGACTGGTGAGGAGAGGGCTGTGAAGGCCAGTGGGGAGCTCTAGCAGGAGGCCTGGAACCCTGAGCCTCGAGCGCAACACTGCCTGGGCGGTGGGGAGTGGTGAGCAAGATCAGAGCTCGGAGAAGGAGTAGCAGCTGTACCAGGAAGGGATTGTCTTCCATTTCGGATAGAAGCCAATAGAAGCCACGTGAGGGTGTAAAGAGAGGACTGACATGGCTTCAGCTGAGATTTCAAAGATGACTGGCTGCTGTGTGGAGAATAGCCTGGAGCAGTGACAAGAGAAAACCAAACAAAACAGGACAATGGGCAATGAGATAGGAGTCTTGGATTCCTCAGCGTGCTGTGTGTGATCTTGGATGCATCACTTAGCCTCTCTCCGGTCTTATCTGTCTGTCAAATGCCAATAGTAGTATCTAGGCTGTTTACGTCATAGAGACACAACGACAATCAGTGATAGACCATTTAAAACATTACCTTTAAAGGACAAAGGGCAGTACAAAACAAAGACTGTGGCATCTTCTTGCCCTTCAGTATGTTAGACATGCCTAAATGCAAGAGATGAAATGGGGTCTGCGTAGTAAGAACTTGAGTTCGTTTCCTCCATGAACATCATGGCGTCTGAGTTTTCACTGCCACAGGGGCTGGCCAGCTAATTTGGTTAATGAGGCCAAACTCAACCCCAGAGCCTGCCAGATTCTTTCCCTCCATCCCCCGGCCACGACCAGATCAGAGGGCTTTCAGCTGGATGTCACTGGTCACCACCGGCCCCACCAAAGCAGTGGCCACCCCCACCACGGAGACAGCCTCTGTGCAGGGGAATGAGCACCACCAGGGGACTGAAGATGAGTTTCAAACCAGCCATACGGCTGAATTGCTTCACTTCTCTTAAGAATGGGGAGTAGGGCCTTGTCCCGGTTTCTCCCGGGGTGGGGGTGGGGGGTGTTGTGTGTTGTGGGATCCACAGAAACCCCCGAGGAGGGGCTGGAGTGTGAGTCGTGTTGCTGCCGCCGCCAGGGGAACTGCCACTGTTGTCACTGGATTGGGAAAGAAAGCCTGTGACACATCAGGAAAGATTATTGTGTCGCTCCAGCCCTGCAGGCTGGATTCCAGCAGGAGGCCATTTTGTGAAACGCGTGCCCAAAGCAGAAAGCAAACAAACAAATCCCAAACCGTAAGAAGCTAGAGTCTAGAGGCACATACGCTTTGGGTGGAACTGAGGGGATGTTTGTGCCTCAGCACTGTGAGTGCCTTAATGCTCACTTCATCCTCACGGCATCCTTCCTAGTGGATATCACCATCCTCAATGTACGGACTGAGAAACTGGTAGTTCAGAGAAGGTAATGGATTTGTCCAAGGCTGTCAGGTGGGCTGCAGAGCTGGGAGTCAGGCCCCGTCAAGCCAATTCCAAGGCCTTGTGCACCCCAGCCCTTAGGCTCACAGTCCTAAAGCATTAGGGTACCTCTCCGTTGTTCTTTCCATGAAGGCCAGACATTCTGGGAACCCTTCGGGCCAGATATGATTGAGGACAAAGTCAGACCTCTTGGGGCTGGTTTGTCATTCAATCCATCGAAAGACAAATGATCAATCAGCCAGCAAATGTTAATGAAGGGTCTGGAGAAGAGGCCCGGCAGGCAGGCAGGCAGGCAGGCAGGCAGGCAGGAGGCGTGCAGATCCGAGAATAATTTCAGAACCAGATGGCACCATGTCTATGCCCAGAGGAGAGGCAGGGCTGGCCGCCGAGAAAGGAACTGACTAGGGGCTAACGGTGAGTCAGGGTCCACGCAATGCAGACAGGTGGAAGAGGGTGATGCTCTGGGCTCAGCTGCCATGATGGGAAAGCCTGGGACTCAGGTCCTGTATCTCTCTGGAGCACAGCAGAAAGCCGGGGCTGGGCCACGGGAGTGCCCAGCACAGACCACACGCACACCAAGGCTAGCCCAGGTGCCCCAGGCCCTGCTGTCCATTTTCCCTAGAGAGCCATTCTCTCAGAATCGCCAGCTCCTAGCTGCTGACTGGCTGAGAGACTGAGGCTGCCCAGGGCCCAGATGCAGGAACCGGAGAGCTAGGCGGAGAGATTTTTCTATGTCAGGGGAAGCCCCTGGGGAAAAGGGAAAATCAGTGGGAAGGACACATTCTTGTGGTAAGTCTGTGCGGGGCCAGTGTAGTGCCCTCTAATGTGTGAGATTGGGCCCATGCTCCTCCGGGGTGACAAGGTGACAGGGTGTGGGGCTCAGCTGCTTGGCCTGCTTTAGGACCTCAGGCAGGGAGAGAAGAAGACGAACCTGCCCTTCCTGTCATGTGGGCCTCCCTGCCTGCCTCCCTCCCCACCCCCCTCTCTCAACACTATTTTAAAAATGTGACTAGAGGCTTACCTGATCCCCACCCATCTGCTCAGGGAGAAGGGAAGGGAGTTCAGCTTGATGGCCCTACCTTAGTGGGTGGGGAGGGGGAAAAGTGGGGCCTCCCTTCTAGAAGTAGGCTAATTCAGCAATGGTGAAGAGCAGAGGCAGGGGTCTTTACCGACTCTTAAAACAATGCCTCTTAATTTTAAAATACATTGATTTAAAATCATATTGGATAAATACTAAGCTTTCAATGTATGGGATTTATGTTAGTATGCAAGATTCAGAGTTGTTTTGTTTTTAAGTTCATTCTGAGACGATTTCATCTCGCTAATGCATTCCCTTTGGAAGTCCGTAACGGTATGAGAAACTATGGTATTGATAGGACATTAATCATCACATACGTATCATAGTTTATAAGGTGCTTCTGGGCACAGTATTGCACCTGACCCTGTCCCTAAGTTTGTGAAGTAGGAACCCTTAGTATCCTTCTCTTCCACACGGGGACATTGGGACTCAGTTGAACGGATCAGTGACCACCTAAGAAGTGGAGACCAGAATCGGGGCTCCGGGCTTCAGACTCCCAGCCTGGCATGGGCCCTGCGCACAGCCTCTGGGCCCGCGGAAGCAAAGGGCGCCTTTGGATGTGCCTTCTGTTCTAGCCCTAGCCCAGAGCACTGAGCTCACACAGACCCGGTTCGGTCAGGTCAGCCCCTTATGGTTATAGAGGGCTTTAGATTTCCCTCATTCCGTGACTCATTAACTTCTTCACCATTCTTTTAATTTGGAAGAAAAATAAATGTAGGAACAAATGGGAAATGGGATATGTTTGTTCGTCATGCCTTCTCTTGAGGTCTCTCAGTCATACCGGTCCAGCACTGGCGGTCCCCATGCCCAGCCCAGTGCTGGGTCGTTCAGCACTGGCCTGAGTGACTTCAAGCCACAGAAGCCGGCTAGAGCATAACCTCCCACGTCTTTCCCACCAGTTCATCCTGAACAACCCAGGCCGCACTGCGCAGACGGCATCTCAACTGTGCTCTCTCTTATGCAGGTACGAATGGAAGTGGCCTCCTTATCGCTGTGATCATCACGGCTGGGAAAAAGCATGGTCACTGAACCCTCAAACTCAGTAGAAACTTCTGGAGAAAAAAAGGTGTATTCACTGGGAGAGTGGAGTGGAGAAAGAGAAAGGAAGCAGTAGGGAGAAGAAGACAAGCAACAGGCATGGGGAGCCGGTAGGGGGTGGGGTTGCCCATGGCAATGGAAGACATACAGTAGAAACTTGCAGGGCCTGTGTCACCCCTCCAGGGACCTCCTTCATGATGCTTACACATAAATATCCCCTGAGCTGGACTGTGGGGAGAGCTGGATTTGCCTTCGAACCTACTTAACACCCCCAAGATGCTATGGCCTCCACAGCCACCTGTCTACACTCCCAGGGCCATGCATACAGACCAGAGTCCCCTCAAATTTCCGGGCTGTATTAGTTGGCTCCTTGCTTAGAGCAGGTGTACCCGGGAGATTCTAGAGCATACAGGAAGTTTGCTCTGGTGTTAATGCCTTTTGTGCAAAACTCTAGTATAAACTGAGCATGAAGGTTTTGAAGAAAAAAGGGGGGGGGGGCGCTGAACAAGAATGATAAACTGTTCTTATGAAAGACTGGGAAAAGCTACCTGGTAACCTGAGCCAAGGGCTGCCCAGGTCAAGGACATCCCACTGCTTTCCACATGTGTTCCCAGAGTTTGCAGAGAAATAGTCACTACTTTTTTTTTTTTTAATGTTTTATTTATTTCTGAGAGAGAGAGAGACAGCGTGAGCAGGGAAGGGTCAGAGAGAGGAGACACAGAATCTGAAACAGGCTCCAGGCTCTGAACTGTCAGCACAGAGCCCGACACAGGGTTCGAACCCACAAATCATGAGATCATGACCTGAGCCAAAGTCGGACGCTTAACTGACTGAGCCACCCAGGCGCCCTGAGAAATACTCACTAATGTATAGTGGTGTCGTTACTGCCACGATGGCCACCAAATTATTGGGAGCAAATTCATGATGGGAAAACTGAAATGTCATGGCTAAAAGATGAGGGTCACGGTCTCTTCCTCAACAGCATAGGTGTCTCTGTCATCCTCCAAAGGCCCCATCAGGCATGAATACAGGTGGTCTAAGTGCCCTACAGAGCCAGTAATAGCTGATGATCTCAGATGACAATAATAACTAAACCCCACTGAAGGGTCTTTTGTGGTTTTTCTGTATGCCCTGCCCTTTGTTCTGAGAGGTATAAGAGAAGATTCGGTCCCTACTCCCAGACCAAAATGCTCTTCTACCACTTCTTTGACTGGCAAACTCCAGGTCACCCTTCCAGACCCAGCCAAAATGTCACCTTTCCTGCAGACTTTCACTGTCATCTTCCTCCACCCCCCTCCCCCACCAGGCTGACAGAATCATTCTCCATTCTGAATTCCCAGAAAAACAGAAACAGGTGTAAACTTACATGTAGGGTTTTGTCCATTTACGAGTTTGTCTCCAACAGTGGACTGTGAGTTTAGCGGGTAGGGCTGTGCTTTATTCATCTTTCTAAGGCGAATTTCAACCACATTGATGAGTGTCAGCTGGACACTCAACAAATGCTTAAGAATGAAAGGATGCACAACTAAAATTAATTAATTAAGCATAATCAGACTTTGCGCGAAGGGACGGATGCCTCGCGTGCGATGCGATATGAGGAGAGAATTTGGAAAAGGTACATTTTTAAACACTGTAGTTTTATTACTTTTAAAATGTGCTATCTGTTCTTAACTGGTAAAGTTACTATGGAATTGTCTTTAGGTCTTTCCAATACTCTTTTAAGTATGGCCTTAATTATTGAACATTGGGAATATGAGCTTCACTTTCATATGCAATGAACTCTGGGCTCTCTGCCTTGAAGTCATACACTTAGAGCTTTCCCACGGGCATGTTTTTATGTCAGAAGGCATCTCTCTACCTTAAATTCCTATCTGATCAAGGTTTACTTTAATTTAGCCTAAAAGAGAATAATCAGGAGGGCTAATCTGCTATAATTTCAAACTACCAAGATAAAGCATGCCAAGACCCATTGTCTAAAGGTTTTGAAATGTCTGTGCCTCCCCTTCCATCGGGGTACATCATTGAGCGTACTGGTCATAGCTGGGCTTGCAGTTGCAGCTGTCATGCACCAAAGTCTGCAACCCTCTGAAGCAGACCCAGAGAAAACCCTCAGAGTTTAAAATCTTAAGTATTTATAGGCACATTCTCAGCATTGCATCCTGGTTTTCTTCAAAGGACTAAGACAGAGGAATGCATTCAGAGAAAATCAAACATTTCAGTGAGGTTTGTGTGGGAACTTATTTCTGGGCTTGGCACCTGGGGAGATAACTGTGCATGTATGTGGGTGCGCTTTGGGCCATGTTGGTGTGCGCCCCTGACCCTCTCCTC
The DNA here is from genome assembly GCF_003009895.1 of Hyaena hyaena. NCBI lineage: Eukaryota > Metazoa > Chordata > Mammalia > Carnivora > Hyaenidae > Hyaena > Hyaena hyaena. Next base: position 2,183,649 of record NW_024080907.1, on the reverse strand, counting down.
TCTAACATCAGTGCTACAGAAGAACCCAGCTTCAGTCCCAGAATGATAGCAAAATGCTTTGCATAGTCATGGAAATCATAAAGGGGCAAATGTTTCTCATTCCCTGTACATTAATAAGTTTAAAAACCAACTCCTAGAGGGGCGCCTGGGTGGCTTAGTCGGTTAAGCGTCCGACTTTCGCTTAGGTCATGATCTCGCGGTTTGTGGGTTCGAGCCCCGCGTCGGGCTCTGTGCTGACTGCCAGCTCAGAGCCTGGAGCCTGTTTCAGTCTGTGACTCCCTCTCTCTCTGACCCTCCCCTGCTCACGCTGTCTCTCTTTCTCTCTCTCCTAGAAATAAATAAAACATTAAAAAAAAAAAAAAAACCTCCTAGAGTATCCAGACCCCCAAAATGCCATGTCACCATCCTTCTCAATTAAAAGTCTCAATGATGTCTTGCTATCTCTGACCATTTCTTGAATCTGCAGGTGCCGTGTTGGGGAGACAGGATGATGAGTTGCGGGGAAAGCCGTTTGGGAGGTCGTGAGGCTTTTTCCTCCCATTTTCCCTTGTGCTTCTCTTTGCTTCAATCTGAGATTTAAACCCGGAGAGAGTGGGCCAGACAACACTATGATTTTCTTTTAGTAGATAAGCTGTGCATAGGCGTTGCTGTCTGCCACAGGGATGGGCTCGGGCTGGCCAGAGAACTGCTCTAAATGAGATCAAAAGAAGGTGGGGCAAGAAGATGCTGGAAACCATCTCCTGCCTAGTCAAACGTTAGTCAAGCACTTGCCTAAATAAGAGGCCCAGAGTGGTTAGTTTCCCGTGTGGGAAATGGAAGCCCTAAAGACACAGTTTATGGCCTGGCCCTAAGTAATCCACAGATGGTGTCACATGTCAGCCAGCTGAAGCTCACGGGGTAAAGACTTCAGGTTAATTGAATGATGCATAGCCAATTCCAACATCAGAGCCCAAAGTATCTAAAGATCCAGCCCTCTCACTTTAAAGAAAAGGAACCTGAGGGCCAGAGATAGAAAATTCATTGTCCAAGTTATCTGCCTGTAAGTTCCTTGAGGAATGGAGCATGTCTCATTGATCTTGGTATCATATCACCAATGCCGAGCAGGGTACTTGGCATATCGTGAGCATTCAACAGGTGCTGGTTAAGTAGATACTGTATACAAATGAATGAGTGAATGAATGAATGAATATATCAGCCGAGGTTCTTAGCTGCAAGTAACAGAAATTCTCTCTAGCAATTTGAGAAGAAATGATTTATTAAGAAGGTTCTGGTTGGCTCACACAATCTTGGGGTAGGCGGTGGTAACTGAAGAGTCAGGGTCAGAGGTTGAGGCAACCAGGAACAAAGCCCCAAACTGGAACCACAACCGCACCACAGTTGCCACCGCAGGTGACTGCAGTTCGCATGGCCAACCTGCCAACTCATGACTCTGAACGCTGACGCCAGAACTGCTGGCACCAAGATGGCGGCCACTTTGCAAGGTGCCCGCTTCCCTCAGATTCAACTAGGTTTGAGGTCTGGGGAGACATGTCTGATTTAAAGAACCTGAGTCACATGTCCATGCCAAGGGTTCTAGGGGGCCTTGGAATTTTTTTTACTTTCTTTCGTGAAAGGCAGGCCTTACTCCATAAGGTGAGTAAGGAACTCCCCAGTCATGGCAAGGTACTAAGGTTTGGAAGTTAAGGAGCTAAGAAGAAAGAAAATATTCATTACCACAAATAAATTAAGAAAATGGAGGTGCGAGATGTAAATACATTGTGCATTTGGCCAACTCTTCTATTTCCTCAGTTTGACTGACGCTTGCTGCGGGATGCCCCCCCTCCCCCCAGCTTGCTCCTCAGTCTCCCTGTTACTCATTTTGGGGAGTCCCTGGAGCTTTTTTTCATAAGTTCTGCCTTTGCTGCCATTTCCGCCCCTAGCCTTTTACAACCCTTCCTGTGATTTCCATAGTTAAGGCCTTCTGCAAAATTAGGTCAGTACATTTGCCACTGCCTCCTGGGCCCACTTTTTTTCTGGGCCACCTCTTGTGCCCTTTCCAACGAGTCACTAGCATTACTGTGGCTTCTGACATTATCCACACGCATAGACCTGAAAGGGGCCTCAAGACCTCTGAAAGAGTTACACTGAACAAACAGGGTGCATATGACACGATCAGAAAGTAACATTATTGTCTTCTTCCATTAAACTTTTAAGTAGTCCATTTGATGGATTATTTAATTCCCACTTCGAAGAAAATCTCAATCAGGTCCCAAGACTTTTTAAATCACTCTTTAGTAGTAAAAATAGAAATTCCTTTGCTCAGACTAAATAAATATCTGAGTCCCAGTGGATAATGAAAATCCCAAACTTCACCCCAACTTCAAGCTCTGTGCTCCCCAATTCAGACTTCCTTGAACCCAGAAGCCTATGCAGACAGGAGGAAAGATGCTATCTGTTGCTTACACCTTAGAATCTTGACTGATCCATTCGTGTGTTCATTCATTTATACGTTTGCATATTTGTTTGGTCAGCATTTACTGGGTGCCCATTTTATGCCAGATGCCCCCTTAGGCACTGAGGATGCTCAGATATTTCCCTACCTAGCACCTTACACCTAACACCTCTACTAGCCTACGTTGGCTCCTCTAGGCTAGGGGAGAGGTAAAGTAGGAAGGAAAGGTCTTCTTCTTCCTCCTCCCCCTCCCCCTCCCCCTCTTCTCCTTCTCTTTCTCCTCCTCCTTTCCTGTTTCTTCTTCCATCTTCTTCTCCCCATTTTTCCTCTCCTCCCCCTTCTCCTCCTCCTTCACTAGCATGAGTGTAATTTCTCTTTGGTTTTCTCTGGCCATGGCAGCTATTTGCCTCGTTGGTATCTTTGTGGATTCCTTGGATATTCCCTCTTACAGTCTCCTCCGACTGCAACCCCCATGGCTCCAGAACGACCCTCACCAGTGGATCACTTGTGATCCTCCTCAGTTTCTGCCTCCAATGGTGTCCCCCATCTTTTTCTGTTGAGACCTTGAAGAAGTACATGTGGCAAGATGCTCTTAAAAATCCTCAGTGGATTCCACATCTGATCTGTAAACATCATGCTCTGTGTTGGGCCTCTGAATCCCTGCTCAGACCCCCCCTGCAGGAATGAAGGCCTTTCCCCTCTGGCTGCTATTGCCCAAGGCCACACCCCTTGGCTAATCAACACAGAGGTAGAAAGGCCTGGCCCCTTCACCTCACTTTGGGACTGTGTAGAGCCATTCCAGCTCCAGACCCCCCTGAGGGGTGGGATGAGGCCTCTGTTGAGGCTCCACTTCTCTCTCTGCCCAATCCTACGTCTGTCCCCCAAATGTGGATCCAAAGAGTGCTCCCTCATAAACCTGCTGAACAGTAACCTCCCCCGCCATTGGCTTCCAGGGAATCCGGACTGCAAAATACACCATTGCCACGACTAGGTGAGGGGGAGTAAGTCCCAAACCCAGCCCTCCACCTGGCTGCAACGGCAACTTAAGCCAGCTCTTCCCCGGGGGCAGTCTCCTGTGTCCCTCAAGCTACAGGGGACAGGCATCAAGCTCTCATGTGGTCTCCAGTAAGCCCCAGTCACAGGACTTGGAGATAGCTGAAGAGCATTCCTTTGTCCAAGGTGTAGGGAGGGGAAATTCCCTGATGTTGACAACTCTACCCCAGAAACTGAACTCTTGGTCTCTGTCCCTCTCAGTTCATGCGCTCTCTCAAGGCGGGCATCGACTAAAGCAGGCAAAGCCATTTTCAGAAGTTCTCTGCCCAGTTCTGTATTTCTGTTGTTTGAAACTGAGCTAGAAAAAAGGCCCCTTTTAACACCCTATCACAGGCCAAAGCCGCCCTGCAGGAGCGGGGAGGGTGTCTCTGCCCCCGACTCTGTGTCATTCTTAGTTCCCAGACTTCAGGGCAGTGCTGCGTGGGGCCCAAGGTCATCATTTTTATTGACAGAATCACCTTCATCTCTGCCTGTGCCCTTTCCACTCTAAGGTGGGGCCGGCACATCCTTCCCATAGGCCATTCCTCCCACGTGTGTGTGACTTTACCACCCCAGAGCTGGCACCCACCAGCCGGGCAGACGGGCCAGTCTGGGCAAGGCATCTCTGAGTCCTAGAAGTCAATATGGCTGGGACTCGAGCTTTACCTGCCTTCTTGTTCACTCTCCCCGCCCCCCCACCCACCATCACCAGATCCTCACAATACCTATTGCTTAGAGTATATGATTTTGCTCTCAATTTTTATATTTAAAATGTTTTAAGAATACATTAGTTATATACATGTATATGTGAATTTAAGAGTAGTTTGGGAGAGGAAGACTCCTTCACTGTTTGTTGAATGACAAAGTGATAAACACACAAGACCTTTCATGGGCAAAGACGTTAATCTCTAAATCACTGATAATCCACATGTGGGGGGAAAGGTGGGGAAACTGCTTCTTTTAAGACTGGATCCTTCTTCTTAGTAAGCACTGAGAATTCAAGTGGGGGCGGAAAAAGCTCTCCTTCTCCTCCCCCTTTCTCAATAAAGAGTCCCAGAACTCTTTGTGAAAGATGACAAATTCTGGATTTTGTCAAAAGTCACATTTCACCATAGATATAGCACGTGCCTGTGTGAAACAGCCCATGGCGCTGGCCTGAAGCCAGACACTAGGGGTGTGGTTTTCTGGTCATGGAGTTCATTGACGAGGGGTACAAGGATAGATTCGTTAAGTCACAATTTAAGAGTCAGTTTTGTTTGGAGAACTAACAGGCAAAATGTGAGGGAACCAGTGACTGCCCTTCCAACCAAATAAACGGCGAGACTACGCCAGATGGGTATGACGGGAGACGACGTATGTGGCGTGCCCAGGGCTGGTGCCACCCTGACCCTAAATGCCTCCTTAAATTTTGCACCCCAGCCCTGACCTGTGACAATACATTGAAAGTTGTAAAATACTAAAGAAACGGCCCAGCCTTCCAAGGTCTCTCTTGTTAGATACCACTCATCCCAAGCTACTTTCCAACCATATCCTGGGTCATCGTGTTACTTTAATAGGCTTTCTCTCTTCCACCTGCCCACTACCTCCCAGTGCCTGCTCTGTACCAAGTTGGTAAGTTCACTCTCTTACCTATCCCACCCTCCTACGGGTGTGCTCTCCAGAGGACGGAGGAAGCTAGAGACCCAGTCTTGTCTCATATTAAAACAAGCGGGTATTCGCCTGGGGTCCCGGGCTTTGTTGCCAAGAAGTCCAGGCTAGAGTTGGGGGACAGGTAGGGAGCTGTTCCCATTTTAAGCAGCTTGGGAGTTTCGCTTAGTGATGCCCTCTGCTGCCCTCTGTGGCCAAAACGTCAGTGTGTCTAGAAACACTCCTCCAAATCCTGAAACCCATCTCTCTCTGCCACCGTCTTATAAAGCTCTTCTCCTTCAGTGCTCCGTGGGCATTAAAAGCAAAGTGGGACACTCCAGCCACAAGCCAGTGTTGCGTTTACACGCTCGGGTCCTTCCTGCAAAGGCCGTTGAACTGAATCCTGGAGGAAATCTTAAAAGGTCATTGGGCTGCTCGGCCCCGCTCTAAGCAAGGCTGGGACCAATCCTTATATGTAGGGCTTCTGGGGAGTCTCTCAGATACTGCCCAAATCCCAGACTCTTCAGAGTTACTCACTGGGATTTCCACGAAATCCAGCCAGTTGTTTATCAGAGCTTGAGGACCTTTCACTTAGAGGGCAAAATCCCAATTAGAAAGACGGGCAGCCTGGCCTTGGGGAAGGAGTAATATTGACATGGTAGGTGTGTTCTTGAGTGACCCTTTACCTTTCCTCTTTCTTTCTTTCTTTTTTAACATCAAAAAATCTAATTTCAGGAGCTCAGCACTACTGGAATGTTCTGTGTAGGTTAGAGGTATTGCTCTGTGACTTGAGAGCGCAGCCCAGGACTCCAGAGGTTTCTCCTTGCTCTGGCAAGTGAACCACTCTGAGCGCCTGGAGGCTGCCAAAGCACCCGTTTCTACCCCCACTCCTGAGCCAGGTGAGATAAGGAGGCCCAGTGTTGATTAAGGGAGCATCGTGTCTTACCAATCTCCTTGTTAGGCTTAATAAACGTGTCCACCAGGACCGGGTGGCTAGAGAAGCCCAGTTTGAGATCACTCAGTTTCCGAAACCCAGCGGCCCCAAGAGAGGTTTGCAATCTTTGTTTGAACCCCTTCACTGTCAGGCGTGACGTTTGATTTCAAAGTCTGTGTACACGGTGCTCGGCGGCTCTAGGAAAGAGAGAAAATGTGCTCGGTTCTCCGGTTCTCAGCAGGTTTTCTTCTCACCCTAGTCTCCTTTCCGATGCCTTCCAAAGGCCCCTGAAAAGTATTGCCACCCCTGCAGATGTGCAAGGGGAAAATACGTTTGCTTTGTGTTTTGGTGATGATACAAACCTATGCCAGAAAAAGTTCCACTTATGATTTTTTTCTTTAATTTTAACGTTTATTTTTTGAGAAAGAGAGTGCAGACAAGGGAGGGACAGAGAGAGAGAGAGAGAGAGGGAGGGAGAATCTGCAGCAGGCTCCAGGCTCCAGTTGTCAGCACAGAGCCTGATGCGGGGCTCGAACTCACGACCCATGATATCATGACCTGAGCTAAAGTGGGACACTTAACTGACTGAGCCACCCGGGTGCCCCATGATTTTTTTCTTGTTATTTATTTTTGTGTTGTGGTAAAAAAGCATAGCATTACATTTGCCACCTTAACTATTTTTAAGTGTTAAGTTTGGTAGAGTTAAATATGTACACATTTTGTGCAACAGATTCTAGAGCGTTTCTATCATGCAAAAAAGCAAAACTGTACACCCAGGACACTAATTCCCATCCCATCCCCTCCCACACAACCACCTTTCTATTGTGTTCCTATGAATTTGATTACCTCAGATACTTCATGTAAGTGGAATCATACAGAATTTGTCCTTTTGCGACTGGCTTTTCTCACTTTGCATAAAGTCCTAGAGTTTCATTATGCAGATTATTTAATATAAAATATGGCAAAGCTTATGGGAAACCTAGAGCAAGGCTTTGGGTACCTGGCTACCAGTTCTGTGGGCCTTCCTCTTCTTTTCTATTCACACCTGTGAACCCCACAGGCTTTTCTCAAATCTTGGAAGACAGCCTCTCCTTCCCTTGCTGCTATCCTGATCAACCTAATGTAGGCAGACAAACTGGTGGGATTCTTGGGAGAGCAGATTGAGTTCACCAAGTCACATAGAACATTGGTGTCTGCGCCAGCACGGATTGAAGGCAGCATTTAATTTACTTTAATGTTTATTTATTGTTGAGAGAGAGCACCAGCGGGGGAGGGGCAGAAGGAGAGAGGGAGACGCAGGTTCCAGGCTCTTAGCTGTCAACAGAGTCCCTATGACCCTAGCAGAAGTCCGATGCTTAACCAACTGAGCCAGCCAGGTGTCCCAAAGGCAGCGTTTAAGGCACATTTGGAAAATCCCTGAGCTCTGACCGCTTGCCCCTTAGATCTCTGATCTCCCCACACTCAACACCTGCAGTTTTCATGTTCCTAGTGCTTCAATAAAACCTTGGAGACACATAGGGCAGGCCTGAGATCCTGTGATTTGACGACACGCTGTCAACTCTTAATCCCAAAATCACACTGGGACGCCGGACCGCCTTGGCCAATTCTGGAGTGGCCCAGGCCCATGCTGTGGTGGCCAGGTGTTGAGTGTACGGAGCAGCATGCAAGCCAGACAGCTGGAATGGAGGACCCTCCTCTGCTGCATCCTCATCAAGGTCACAGGGTCCAACGCAACCCCGCAAGCAAACCGGTGCATCAGTTGGAAGGGAAGAGCTGGCGAAGCCCTAACCCTGCTTCACCGAACTGTTGCCCCCAGACCCGACAGCTGCAGGTGATCGGTTTCCCCGCCTCTGCTTCCAGACGGCAAAGTCAGCTACGTTCTGCCTAGAAAAGTGCATCGCCGAGGCTGGGAGCGAGGCTGCCGGGGCCTGGGAGTTATCCCCATCGCGCGAGGGTACCGGGCAACAGGGAGAGGGACGCAGGGGCGCCGAACTTCGGAGCGGCTCTGCGAGGCCTGGCAGAGCGCGGGACCCTCCGAGCTCGCGGTCCTGCCCTTGTCCCAAAGGTATGGCGGAGGTGGAAGGACAGCGGGTGCAGAGGGGCGCTCCCGGCGCTCGCAGCGCTCCCGGGGACCGACTTCTCGCTGCCGGTTAGCTCCACTTAAGCTGCGCCTGCCCGGTCCCACCTTGCCACCCGCCACCCCGGCGACCTCATAAACAACTTCTGGAACTGCGAAGGGAGGAGGCGGGGCTGGCGGGCCGCGGCGGGGCCGAGCGCGGGGGCAGGGGGCGGGCCGGGGTCAGGGCAGAGGCTGCGGCCGCGCCTCCCCATTGGCCGGGACGCAGTGGGCTGCCCGGGCGCGCGGCGCGGCGCGGCGCGGCGCGGGCGGGGTGGGCGGGGGCGGGGCCTGCCGGCGCATGCCCGCCCCCGCCCCCGCCCCCCCCCGCGCGCCCGCGCCCCCGGCGCCCTCCCCCGCGCGGCCGCAGGAGTTTTTAAAGTGGGCTGGCGGCCCCGGGCGCCGGACATTCAAGAGCGGTCCGCGACACAGCCTCTGCTCCCAACACAGCGCTATCCTGAGGGGGCTGTACAATCCTCGGCAGTGTCCTGAGACTGTACGGTCATATCCACGGACGCGCCTGCCGGGCCCTGGGCCACTTTTTCTTCTCTTTCTCTCTCTCTCTCCCTTTTTTTTTTTTGTTTTGAAAACCCAGAAAAGTGACTCCTCTTCGTGAGAAAAAGGAACTTCGGTCCCACTCTCGCTGCCCTCCTTTTGGGTTTGACAGCCTCCTCCCAGTCCTTTTCCCGACCCCGCCTCCCCGTGCCGGTTCCTCCCCGTCACCTTTCTCCACCCTCCTCCCCCGCACCTACCCAGCCGCCCGCAAACTTCCACCTGACAGTGCGGGGCGCCCGGGACCTGTGATCACCTGGGACGTTTAACACCGGCCGGGGCCGCGAGGAATTGGCGAGGGCCACAGCGGAGGCGGCGCCTGCAACCCCCACCGGCCGGGGAGCCCAGGTGTCCGGCGTCTCGGAGCACCACGGCGACCATGACCACTGACAAGGAGAAGAAAAGGTAAGCGGGCGTCCGAGCCGGCGGAGGAGCTGGTTGGAGGGGGGTGGCCGGGCTGCGCGGGGTCGGCGCGACCAAGAGCGGCGAGGAGACGAGTGCGGAGAGGTCTCTGAGGCGGGAGGGTCGGTCTGGAGGCGTTCGAGACCGAGAGCAGGTGCCCGGTCTCTGGACGCGGGCGCGGGGCTGCGGCTTCGCGGGGAAGGGTTCCGTGGCCCCTGAGGAACTGCGAATCGGCGCGCGCGACGAAGCCAGGCGGCCCAGGGAGATGGCCCTGGAGGTCGGGGGGGCTCTGGCGCGGAGCACCTTCCCAGACCGCCGCCGCCCCAGCCCCCCGCACCAAACTCGTGTGGCCAGCATGTTGAAATGTTTCTGGCTTGACTCGACTCAGGTCAACTTTCGACCTTCTCGGGTCTTGCATGTGGGGCACCACCATCCACTCGTCTTCTTTTCCCTGGGACCCCTCGGGTCCTTCCAAATGAGCTATACTCGCCCTGCGCCCCGAAATTAGTCAGGGGCCAGAGGCGGAGCGCGGAAGGGCCAGAACGCAGCAAAGGGCCCCGCTCTGGGTTTGCAGACCTTAATGAAGCTTGGAGAAACCGCCTTCCTGACCCCGCGCCTTGACTCCGGAGGGTACTGGGTGGTGGGCCGGGTTGCCACCCAGGGGGCAGGTGTGTTGGTGTGCAGGGAGGGAAGGGCGACACCGGGTGACCCCGGCAGGTCCTGGTGTCTCTCCCGCAAGAGGACAGAGAAGGGCAGCCACGATCTGCCCGTCTGCCCTCGCTAGCTTCTCGGTTCTGGGTGAGAGGCAACTCCGGCCAACTCTCACTGCCTTCCCGCCCCCTCCCGGCCGCTCCCCGCCCGGCCCTCTCCGGGTGGGGGTGAGAGCGCATGGCGCGGCCGCACAGCGTGGGCACGGCCTCGCCTGCAGCAGTCGAGCGAGGCTGGCTGTCTAGACCCCAACTCGTCGGGTATCCCCTGGGGCTGCCCGGTGGGCCGGCGCTTTCAGCCTCGCCTCGGCGGCTTGGCGGGGCTGGGTTTCAGGGGAACCGAATCGAACTCGCGGCCCGAGCCGGGGCAGATAAGCTGCAGGCTGAGGGGCGGTGGGTGCAAGGATGGAGGACCGAGCCGGGAAGGCGGGAAGCGGGGGTGGGGGGGTGGGGGGGTGACTGACCCCGAACCGAGGCCGGGAGAGCTCCGTGCGGGGACTGATTTGCTCTTGTTCTGACTTCCACTGTGGGACCTGCGCCAGAAACAGTGTATCTTATGGTCGAAAGCGGCGGTTCCCACCTCGGGGCACCGATAAGGATTTGATAAACGCGAGCGAATCGCGCGCGTTCTGGCGGGGCGCCCGGCCGGCGCTCCGGGATCGCCGGGAGAGGGGACTGAGCCCGGCTCCCCTCCCGCGTCACTGCGGCGCCCCCGCCCCACCCGGCCTGATACGGGTGAGGGAGCGGGGGCCCGGCCACCCTGGGTCCTCGGGGCCTCGCAGCTTCTCTGGGGTCCTGTGCCTTTTGAGGGCCGCAAAGCAAGGAACCTCAAGATCCCAACACATTTTGTAAAACCAACACAGCCTGCATCATCATAATGCCAATAATAATGACTGATCAACCAAAAAACGAAGTTGTAGTCAGCTCTTATGAGCGCGCTCTGGGCTTCAGAGCCGGCGAGGGAACTTATGGTACATCTTACAACTGTGATGCCTATCGGTGAATGTCGCAATCGCGGAGGTGGGGCCTGATGGTAATCTTGACAGATGTGTGAAGTGTCGGCTTCTCCCCGCGGCTCAGCGCCCGGGTCCTTGTGTTACGTATTTTAATGTTTGCAAGAAATTTGGGAGCAGGGGAAATCATGACTTCGACAAGCCGGGCCGTTTTACCTCTTTCGTTAGTGACGGAGGGTGCTAGGAGGACAGAAAGTGGATAATCGGACTTGGAATTAACTCTCGAAAACGGCGGGTGTCAGAACTGCTGTGGGGACGGCCCGAAAGTCGCCTTGAAGGCCCCCGCGGGGCCGTGGCAGAACTGGTGATCCCCCCGAGTGTGTCTGAACCTCTGTGGCTTCCTTTGATTTTTGTGTCGCAGACTGACAGGATACACAGCATGCCCCCCACCTTCCAGAGCTCCGCTAAGGCTTGCCCAATTCCTGTTGGGTTAATTGTTTTGAGATGTATTTACTTTTCGCGCCCGGCTCTGTTTGTTCTCTGCAGGCTCCTTGCGGACCAAGGTGTAATTAAAGCTTGTGAACCAATGCATTTAAAGTTAGTGTGTCATCTCAGTGTCTGTCCTTGGCTTTACAGACGTGCCTCCCAAGTGATGCCTGCCCAGGGGGCTCTCAGGATGATGATTCTACACATGGGCTCTTAAGATGTGTAATTTTTCTGGTTCAGCAGAACCACTTCTTTCCCCCAAATTCAACATATCAGAACATTTGCAATGTTCCTTCTAACAGCAGCCCTTCTAGAAGTGGGCGGGATTATTTTGTTCCAAAAACGTTCATGCCTCCACAGATATGTTAATGTTTAATAGTAAAGAGTTTGCTTTCTAACCGTTGGCTGGCTGGCCTCCAGGGTGGGTATCAAACTGCGCTTTTTTCGTGGTAGTGGGTATTCCCATTGATTTCAGAAAAGGTCAGAAACGGAAGCTAGGTAGGGGTACTGCACTCGACCTTTCTGTATCAGTCTGTCTTGAGCAAGTGGGGGTCTCATTAAGTTTCCTGATTCTATGAAAAGATAGAAAGTGTCTCACCTCCTGATAAAACCATTCCTGAGCCCCTTCCCCGGGAGAGAAGAGTTTGGAAATTCTTAGCGATGTGGGGAGTGGAGAGTGGTTCAGGTAAATGTAAATGAGATCTTTGGATAATCAGGGAGCAAAGTCCACCCCAAAGCCAGACCCTGCTCAGAGCACCTTTCTGGAATGCATAGGTCACTTAGCACAGGGCCAGCAGTGGAACAGGAATTGGAGACATCTGGACCAGGAGTTTTCAGACTACCTCCCCTCCCCCTGCCAGGTGAACTCGGTTGTTCCTCTGGTAAAATAAACTCAAAGCCCATCTTTTCCCAATTCTGATGGGGAAATTATTGCTAGGCAGTTTTTCTCAATTTAAGTATACATCCTCTAAATATTTATCATTTGCCATCTCTGTCCACCGCATGACCAGAGATTACCAGACTGCGGAGATGATAAGGAGCTGGTTTAACTCAATAGGTTCAGGCATTTAAAGTTTAATTCATAGGGCTTTCACAAAGTTCAAAGGGAATGCCGTGGTTCAGGTTTTTTTCAGTGTCCCTGAAAAAGAGGAGCTTAAGGATCATTTTATAAGGGGTCATGGAAATCATCTAGTACGGAGGCCCAGAGTTAAGTAACTTTTCCAGTCCCGGGGAAAGTTAGTGCTGGTAAGAATCAGAACCCTGGTTCATTCCTTTCATTAATTATGTATTTTCCTATCGTTGACCAAATAGTATCCCCAGTCCTGAAACGCCTCTAAACAGTGAGGATGATTTCCAAAGGATTACAGTGCCCTCTCCCCCACCCCTGCCAAGTCACTGAACCTTGTAGAAAGGAGATTTGCTCTTCTAGATAATTATAAAAGACTCCAAGCTGCAGCAGGAGCGGTTCTGTTTGCTTTTTGCGAAATAGGAAGCAGGGTTGGGCCTGGTTCCATTGTCTATAAACTCAGGGAAGTATGAATTCAGTTGTTTTAGCGCTCTGCCTTTATTTCCCTTAGAAAAAAATTTACTCATGTGTGGACCTCATTAAACAAAACCAGTGCAAGGACTGTTGACAGATTGCTTTGTGAAGTAGTGAGCCCCCTGTCAGCAGAGATGTTCAAGCAGCTACTAGATTGATTCCTGTACGGAGGTGGCAGAACTAAACTGTTTAATTCACTTGGTATGTAAATCAGTCAGTCTGTGTGTGCGCGCATGTGGGTGCCCTCAACCTTGTAGGAATTTATTGTATAAAATGTTTACAGATAGAAGAAAACAATTAGATAATGCTTAGTGCTCCGGGATTTTAGCCCCATACATTTGAAAATACTTGCCATCATTACGTATCTCAAGATTCAGGTATTTTCACTTTTTAAGAAATCTATCCAGTCCTCTTTGCTTTTATTGTATTTTCCCCAGTTCTGTTTCATACCGACATGACTTTGCTTTTCATTTTAACCTAATGAATCCTCCCTTTTGCAATAGTACTGCCCATTACTATTAGTTCATCACTGACCGTTTGCTTGGTAGGGTGTTTGCCAATACTGTGAAGTTAGCAGCGTTGGCTCAGAGAGCCCACCCCCCTGTATCATGAGGTCAGCTCTCCCTATGGAAACCGGCTCTGCTGTTTACACTAGGATGTAAATCAGTAAGATGACAAATGCGTGTTGAACACCGGTACCTACTCTGGAGAAAAATGCGAAACAAGAGACTAAGAAATAGGGGACATGGTCCTTCTAGTTGTGGGGAGAGGAGGACACCTAAGGAAGTTTGTTTACCTAAAAATATAGTTAGGTAGCAACTCACATGTAATTTTTTTGTTGAGATCAAATCCTTCGAAGCTAATGAAAAGAAGCTCAGGCAATAACCATACACACAAGCACAATTATTGAAGAGTATTGTGTGGGTTTGTGGGTGAGAGAGTTGGTTCATAGCTTCTCCTGGAATCATATGTGCAGATGCTGACCACTGGCATGGAGACTGGCTCTGGTAGGGTCAAGTGGGGTGGTCAGTGTTGGGGGTAATGAGAGAAAAGATAAAACGGAGGATTCAGGGGTATTTCCTGTTGTGTACTTCCACACTATCGACAGAAAGGCCCCAAAGATGCATGTTTGCTGTTCTTGAAAACTTTCGGGTGAGGGGCATGGGAGGGGTGTCTAGTAGGGGCCTGGGAGTGATGGGGATAGAGGTTGTGGTCCCTGTCCCTCTGAGGATGACAGTGTAGACAGCTGTGACTTCAGGAAGTCCAAGAAGAGAGAGGGAGCTGCTGCTGCTGCCTATTTTTTTTTTTAATGTTTATTTATTTCTGAGAGACGGAGGACAAGTTGGGGAGGAACAGAGAGAGAGGGAGACACAGAATCCAAAGCAGGCTCCAGGCTCTGAGCTGTCAGCACAGAGCCCAACGTGGGGCTCGAACCTACACACTGAGAGATCATGACCTGAGCCGAAGTCAGACTCCTAACCTACTGAGCCACCCAGGTGCCCCTTGAGAGAGAGGGAACTTCTTAACCTGGGCTTTGTGAGTAGGCTTCAGGGGATGGTTTGTGAGCCTCTGAAATTGGGTGTAAGATATGTATATAAGCCTTCCCCCTACCGTCCCCCCCCCCCGGGGGGGTAGTCTGTTCTGCTCTCAATAGCCTTTAAAAGGTTCTATGATCTGAAAAAGGCAAGCCCTTGTTCTTCAGTGCCTGATTCGGTGACTGCCTTACATTTGAGGATCTTTCTGTTCGGTTCCCAGTTTCTACATTTACTGCCACTGTCTCTCACCATCTTGCAGATGCGAGAGGGGTTTGGTATGTGCATCTAGGAGAGATTTTGTGGCGCACCTCAACCTTTCCTGTCCCTGGCTGTCCTCTCTATCCACCTACATGTCCGCCTTCGGTGACGGAAGGAAGGGGTGCTGAGTGCACAGCACAGGGTTAGCTAGCTCTGGGGTGATTCATTTTCTTAATGCTTCTTAAAATAGCCGTGAAAATGTATCCTTACATTTTCCATCATCCTCAAACAGTTATTTGAAGACCCTTTTATGTAGTAAGAATGTGGTGTCCTTAATAGAAACCATATATGCAGTAGGACAAAACCATAAAACCTGAACATTTTAGTCTTATTAGGGAAGGCTGTGTTCTCAGAACTTTACACGGATTAACTCTTTTAATCCTCCTAACAACCCTGCGAAATAAGCCCTGTTATTATCCCCATTTCACCGATGGGAAAGCTGGAGTGTAGGAAGGTAACTGCCAGAGGTCACATGGGTGGGAGTGGGATTTGAACTGGGCAGATGATCTCCAGAGTCTATATTCTGAGCCGGGGTCCATTCCCCCTTACCTTTTCAAAGCCGTCTAATACCGTGCCTGATGAGTGGTGAGTACTCTTGTAAATGATAACTGCTTTTGCTGTTGTATTTACAATTATTACAGCTGCTTTTTTGTGACTCATCACTGGATTGAACCTCACACACAGGCAGGGATTGAGGATCTGAAGGGTAGACTTGGAAGTCCTGGAAATTCTTACTTTTCGTTCATTTTCCGTAGCTCTGATAGGAGGTGGTTCTCTACTGCCCCCGGCAAGTTCAAAGCTTTCCACCTCCCACCCTTCACTGGTGGCAAGACTTCAATAATTACTTTAGCCTTCAGACCCCATTGTGCAGAAGAACCTGTTAGAAGTTTTCCTCTGTGGCTTCTGAAGAACCATCTCCAAATCAAGATGCACAAGACTTCCTCTGGCTCTTTTGATCTTTTGAAACTGTGAGGACAGGAAGGAAAGAATGGATGGGGGGAATTAAGAATAGCTGTGACCGCTGCAATGATAATACTTCGCGTTTTTCTAGAGCCCTTTCTCTGAGGAGCCCCGAGCTTTTTCACAGCCATTGCACCATCGGCTTCTCGAGTTTCCCCCGTGCTGTAGACCATCAGTGCACCAACACATACCATCCCACGGAGAGAAGCGGATCCTACTGGCCAGTTGCACATCACCGTATGTGTGGTAGTCGTGTGTGGGCATGTGCTACTCACAGCATCTGTGATTTTCAAGCAGAGTCTGGGTGTGATTTGTTGCCAGTTGTCTGGTATTGAAAAGTTGCAGACTGATCAGCAAGTATGGACCCAGGAGAAGTGGTGGAGGCCCTTGGAGGTCTCTGGAGCCAAGGAGGCAGGTGCAGAATGGGTCAGAATGTCATCTATTTCTAGGTGGCCTTTTTCTTTCTTTTTTTTTTTTTTTCTAGTTTCTCTAGAAATACTGGTTTGTTTGACTGCCTTGGGCCCTTCCCAGGGGCCACTTGTACATCAGCAACACTCTGATTATGTGGCATGGCCACCAGAGGCTCCACGCATTTCCAGGAGGCACACATTTCCCCCTTCATTTGGAAAAATTCTTCCATTCGAAGGTTATGAGTCGCTTCTGTACAAGATAATGACTCTGGGAAATGGTTCCTTTTCTCACATGGGAGGGTATTTCAGAAAGGGTGATTCATGGGTAAGGAAAATGACCCCGTGAAAAGTGTGTATTGATCTGCCACACACCCATCTGGCATTTTCCCAATTCTACACAGCCGTGAAGTGGATTGTTAGGACTCTCCTCTTATATTCCTCTGGTCACTTCCCCTTTCCATGCCACCCTTCAATAAAAGAGGTCAAAGTTGAGAGGTTCTAGGAATCTTGGCAGATTGGTGATTTTAGTGGGTTAGGCTGTGTAATAAAACACACGAGTGGGGAAAATGACTCCCCTGTGCTATACTCACGCCATCCCTTGGTTGGCTTCCTACAACTGCCAAAGGTACAGGCAATATTATAGTCTGTGTAGAAGCTTGGCGACTCTGACAGCTGTAGTTGACTCTCTGGGTCTTATTTTCAGTCTAAGGCTCCTTTCTCTCATGGAGAGTCGGTGGTTTGCTGGGCATAAGAGACACTGGGTTCTAACTGAGACTGTTCAGAAGCCTTTTATAAATCCTTTAAAATACATCAGTTAAAGCGTATGGTCATTTTTGGTGGCAGTCATTTAAATCACTGTGCCGTGTGTCTTGCCACGCAGTGCTCTTTCTCTGTGTCTTGATATTGTCTTCACAAATACATGTATTTTACTCTTGATATAAAATTTTCAAAAAAAATTTTTTTTGGTATTGTAACCACCTTCTGTAGCACTGGTCCTGACCGCCCCTGAGTTGGGGGCAGAGGGAAGGAAGGGCAAAACGTTATCCTAATTTTATACTGGGAAATGGAGCTGCTAACAGAAGCAAACAACGCTGTCTGCAGTGAGATCTACCACTGGACCCAGGTACCCTTGGTGAGGCCGCACCCCTAGGGACCCCCTCAGGCTCCCTATCTAAGGTAATAAGAGCCAATAGCACAAAAGGGGTGACTCAAACTTTAGTGGTAACTATTCTCATTACTAATGAGTAATTATAGCAAATATTTACCGGCCTTCTTCCTACCTTTACAACTTCCTGTTGCTGAAGCACTTTGGAGTATTGAGAAAGATTGTGCTGGAAAAATACGTCATACATGGTTGCAGGAAAGAGTGGCTTTAAGCACACACCAAAAAATCGGTCACTTGGCTCTATTCATGAATTCCACGTGGAAACAACAGAAAAGCATGCTCATGAGGGGCAGTTTCAGGATCCATTCCTTGGAACTTTAAAACAAATTTTAAAAAAATCAACTCTGGATGATCAAATACATGGGGACATGGGAGGTTTTTTCAGAGTATTCTAGAAGGAAAACGACTTTGCAAAGAAAAAGTTTTGAGTTCAAGCACAGGTCGTTTGGTAAATATGCTTTCATGAACATGATGTCTGCAATATTTTTCTGAATGAAAACAGCTGTGCATAATGGGGTAATCAAGATGTATAAACCATGCCATGTGGGGATTTCAGGGAGCAAGAAGAATATCACCCACTTAATAAAGATTCCGGAGTCAAGCCTGATAGTGCTCATTTCCTACAATTGGTTTAAAGCGCACTTCACTGAAATTGCTCTCTTCAGTGTCTGCAAACCACTGTACCCTTGTGTTTCTCTCCCATGTTTCCAAGAGTCCTCAGATACTATTTTAGAATGGCAGCTTTCACTCCAGCACTGGCTAAGGTTGACGAAGCTAATTTTGGTGCCCAGGGTAAAGGGAAAGAGAAGTCCTCTGCAGAGTCAAAAGGGCTTTCTGGTGTCTGGGTTTGGGGCAGCATGGTGTTGCCAGACACCCCATGTTTCACCTTTAGAACCTTTATTTGTGTGCTTGCACAACAAATGTTTACCCAGATATTAAGATAAGAAAAGTATGAAGGTCACATTTTGCCAATGACAGGAGCTTCTATAAATGTAACCATATCGCCGTGCAGCAGTCGTCTTTTATTCTATACCAGGGACTTAGGGGAATTAATGGTGGGTGGGGCATGGGAACCAGGCCCTTCTTGGTTTTTTTGGCTTCCTTGCCTGTACTCAGCATGTCCTGGCTCAGCTGGCATGCCCCTCCCATTAGACGAGGCCCTGTGTGGTGGTCAAGAAGTCAGAGGAAATCGTGGTCCACTGTGGGGCCCTGCTCTCAGGAGTCTCAGGGTGTTCCATGGAAATTGGTGCCCCGTGCATTTACCTGCTATCTGACTGGCTGGAGGCAGCCTGGCTACTAAAATAGCTTTCCTAGCCTCTCCGAAGAGGTTTGCATGGTGCTGATACTGCCCCTATTTTAGGCAGGGTTGTCATGTCCTCAGAGCACAGGGAGTCTTCAGGGTGGGAAAAGGGTTTATTTTGTTGTGGATCCGACGGTTTCTCATAAAGATTTCGAAGGGTTAATTTTGCACAGCCCGAAAGAAGGCTTGGATGCTTGGCCTAATTTCCTTCCCAGGGGCAGCCTACATGGCAGTGGAAGTTCGTCTCACTGACAGTGAGGGACCCCATTCCAGTCCTCCCCCCTCCCCCCTCCCACCATCACCCAGTATGCCTTCTGAGCCCCAGCTGTGCAGACTCCTCCTCCCCCTGCCCCAGTGACTTGTTTGCCTGTGTCACAGGCTCCTTGGCACCTAGATTCCCTCACCCTAGTCCTGCTATCTTGGATGCTCTTTCTGCTCAAATATCTGCCATTTTCCTAGTGTGAGCCCAAGTTCTCGGGCTCCAGCAAAGCCAACTGTAGTAATTCCCATGCTGGCACCCCCCCCCGCCCCCCCCCCAACACACTGTAGCTCTTCCTTACGCTTACTAAAGAGGCTGCCCAATTCTGTTTCCTTGTTATCCAACGACATTTTACGGGGTCTCATCTTTCCAACGAGATTGTGTGTTGCCTAGGGGCCAGGGGGTCTAATTTTCTGCCATGTTCTGTAATACTTCCCATATTTTGAGTCCCTAAAATCATCCTTAACTTTAAAAAATCATAGAATTGCTTGGTTGCTGTCCCTTGGGTCCCTGGGAAAGCCCCCCTCTTGGGCTCTGCTTTTTTCAGTCCTGTAGATTTGAGCCCCGGATTCATTTTCCTGTAAAAAGATAGGAAAAGGAAAAGAAACACTTGGAGGAACCACACGCAGGTCTTGTTGATACCTGATTTTACATCGGGTGTAAACCTCAGGCTAGTACTAGGTCAGTGCCTCACTTCAGGAATGCCCAATACACCAGGGCAAGGGCCAGCCAAACAACAATGGACTCCAGTTTAGTCTCCATGTTTAAAAGGCCAGACTGGAAAGCGTGGGCAGAAGAGGACACTGCTCTCAGTTCAGAAAAATCACCTCCTCTGAGGAGCCTTCCCCGATCAGCAGCACATTGGTTACTTCTGTATTTAAATGGTTTTCAGTCTGTATTTTATTGGTATGATGCTTTCACAGCTTGCTATTGAGTGTGCGTATGTGTGTGCATGTGTGTGTCTATCTCTGAAAACATGTAGGTGGTAAGACCTTCATGAGCAGGGACCAGTCATCTTTTTTTCTTTTCTTTTCTTTCCTTCCTTCCTTCCTTCCTTCCTTCCTTCCTTCCTTCCTTCCTTCCTTCCTTCCTTCCTTCTTTTCTTCCTTCCTCTCATTAAACTTGTGGTTTTACTCAGATTTGATGTTAGCAGACATGTTGGGGAGAGAGCCCACAGGAAAGGGTTAAGCCGGTGGAGACAAGGCCCTCCCAAGTGCCTGAGGAGGGGGCAGATCCCCTGCCCTCTGTCCTCTTCCTTCCCCAGCTAAAGGGATTTGGGGAGAGACTTAGGGAGGGGAGGAAGCTGGTGCCCAGTCTGTGGAGTGGTGTTTGGGGTAAAGGGCCATGGGGAGCAAAGGGCAGTCACCTTTTTCTGTTCTTTCTTCCCACAGCACCCAGAGCAGAGGACCACATTTGGGTTCTTTGTAGACTCAGTAATTCTATGTCTGGAATTTGGGGGACTTACAGAAGGTTGGAGACACAGGCAGAAACCTTTGCTCAGATCAACTTTCCCATTCTCCTTGGCCACCCACGATGCATGTAGTGAGGTTTGTGTGTAAGCATTTATAGGTTCCCTACCACATTCAGGTGTCACGCCATGCGGTGAGGTTCCAAAGAACCATTAGATGGACCCTGCACTCAGGAGAATTACAGCCTAGTGTTGAGGTTAAAGAATCCCTAACATTGTTTGTTTAAAACATTGCAAGATGGTTATGTTGATGGGGATCCTAGGCCCCTTTTTAAGATTTATGATCTTATTTGGTGGTTGAAACTAGCTCAGATAAAAGATTGACCAAACAGTGAAATATTGGTAGTAATTAAATGAATGTGAATAAGGGTAAATAGGTCTTGTGTATTATGAACAGGTAGAAAGGGAGGTGGTCAGCATTGATTAGAGGGCCGTTTAACAGAGGAACGTTAAGATCTGGGTCTTGAATGTTGGGTAGAACTTGGGTAGGCATGTGAGTATGGGCCATTCCAGTTGAGGTGAACGGCTAAGTCAAGCCAGGAGGCGGGAAGAAACAAGGTGTGCATGCCAGGGCTGGTGAGCTGGCTCCTCACACAGCTGAATCCTGAGCACTGTTAACAGACAGGAGGTGAGGACCAGGCCTGGGCTGGTATAGGGAAGTTTAGGAACAGTTCTTCCTGAGTCATCTTGCAATGGAATCGTTGGACTACTTTGGGGCCCCAGGAGCAGCACATGTCTCTCTTGAGAATTAATGCAACATGAGAGAGCTGCTCAGGGCACCTCTTTTATCTTCCAACCAGGAGCCTGGCTCTTGTGTGAACACTGTAGGGTGGCTGGAAGAGGTTGTGATTGTTCTTTTTAAGAATGACCTCCAAGACTAAAAAGTCCCACCATATTGCTTAGGAAATCAGTCATTTGCCAGTGTGCCCAAATCACACTGGAATGTGTATATGTATACATTGGACTGTATCATCGCTCAGGGGCATAAATACCTCCCACTGTACAAAATGGGAGCTGGGAGGGGTCAGCTTATAATAGGCTACAATAGTCCCTTTAGGCTCTGAGGAGAGGTGCAATGACTCTTACGCTGTGTTCTCATTTTTGGTGGTAACGTCTTTGTCCCCTTAAATTTGATAAAGGCTGTCATTCTATCCACTCTTGCTCTTTCTCATTCCACATTCTAGGCCTTTGAGTCTGATTATTGTAAAGCCCCTTCAACACGTCCCTACTTACAGGGAGAGAGACAGCCAAATCCAAGTCAGACCACCCCTCTTGTCAGTCTCTACCGATTAATATCATTCCTTGTACAGAGAAGTACAGCCGAGCCGTTCCTTGACCTTCGTCTTTCCTGTTGTGTGGCTGCACCACTCCCTAAAGCCTGAGCTCTGATGTTCTTGGGCAGATGCTGCCAGCAGAGAAAGAGAAGTTCTCTTTCTAGAGTCACCTGGTGGGTAGGGTGGCTGGAGTTTTTTCACTCCCCCAGCAGGTATAACCTTTCCTTTGGAGGTATTAGAAACACTAGAGGTCATGGTTGGACACTTGTGAGCATAGCCATGATCAGAGAGCCCGAAGCACTGGAGATGCTCCCACACCAGGGACCAGCAGAGTCACTTCAGTGCACGCTGTCCAATGGCACTTTGAGGGAGCCGGTAGCTCCCGAATGTTCTTGGCTTGGAATTAATCTCATCATGACAACTGCATGTCTTCATCTCTTATTCCTTTTCTATCCCCTCAGTAATCAGCAAATGGTAGTCAAACTGGGAAACTGCTACCCAGTGCTAACATGAGAGCTTTATTCAGTGGTGTGCTCAGTAATCATGTCAATACCTACCCTGTGCGGGCTGCCGAACATTGGGCCTGAACCCAGAGAAGGGCCTCTGGAGACAGGTGGAAGGATGCTTTCTCACCTGGGACTGTAGGTGACAGACAAACATTGAGCCCTGTGCAGCACAGACATAGTGTTGTCTGGGGCCACGGGCAGTCCTCAGGAAGTTGCCCTGGGGACTTCCTAAGAGCCCCCATTGGCCAGAAAGTGGTGTTTACTCGAATCTGGCTAGCGCTAGAAGGTTGAGTTTGGCATGTACCTAACCACAGCTCCAGGTAGGCCTTCGGAAGGAAGAGGAAGGTGTCTTAAATGAGCTAATCTGTGACTGCACCACTGGGGTCTGAAACCTGTGAACATAGCATATCCATCCCTTTGTGTTTTTTCTCTTTTCTCTTCCATTCTAAAGTGAAAAATTCTTTTGAAAAATTTCAGCGTTGCTTCTGAGGAACTCCTAGCAAACTGTTCTCCCCAAGTAGGTCAGTGAGGACAGGGGGCCCAGGCAGTTGTAGTGGTGGTGAGGTCACTACAGCCTCCGGCCAGCTTCGGACCTTGGGAAATCCTGGTGACAAGAGAATGCAGGCAGAAAGGAGTCTGAGCTCACTATGAACATTGATCCCTTCTTTCCTGGGCCGTTCATTCAAGCACCTTTGAAACCATTAGCATAAGCCTTGTGATTCTGGTCCACCTGTACCTCCTTGTACGGATTCCAATTTTACAAGGGTTATGACGACAGCTATCATTCTCCTTGAGTTAGATCTTTTGGGATACAGCAGGGTACGTGTTTATTTTGGAAAGGGACACACTTTCACTCTCTTGAGTTTCTTTGCCTCCAAAATTAGTGTCAAGGAATGAGCACAAGAGTTACATATTTCTTTTTTAATGTTTGGAGAGAGAGAGAGAGACAGAGAGAGACAGAGAGAGAGAGCAGGGGAGGGGCAGAGAGAGAATCCCAAGCAGGCTCCAGTCTGTCAGTGCAGAGCCCAGTGTGGGGCTCTCCCAGTTCGTTAGATCATGAGCTGAAACCAAGAGACAGACGCTTAACTGACTGAGCCACCCGGGTGTCCCAGGAGTTCCATATTTCTTAGACATTGTTTTGCCAAACAGATTATAAATGCTCCAGGGCCACCTTCATTTGTTTCGTGTCCCTGGCAAAGCTTGCCTCCATGTGAAGGTCAGAGGAACTCTCAAAAGTCTTGAGGAGTCTGAAAGACCGTTCTAGATCCCTTTCTGACTTGTGTGATCAAAAACCAGTAATTTAACCTCTCTGCGTGTCTCTCACTCCTAAATGGGGATTAGACACACTGATTGCTTTCTATGAGTGCTGTCGTGAGGTTGAAATGAGCTGGAGTTTAAATAAAACCATCCATTTTAAAAGCATATTACACTTTAAAATAATTTCTGCAGCCATTATCTTGCTACAAAGACCTTTGAAAGTATAAAGTGCAGACTGTGAAGGCATCATGACTAACAAGCACAGCAGTGTAATCGTTCGGCACATTGTTACCTGTTGGCGTCATTTGACTGCAGTTGGAAGGGAGTCTCGGAAGAATCTAAAAGAAGATGCTTTTCAGGATTATGGGCTCCTGCCAATAGTGATTTCAGGGCATGAGTTATATTTTTCCCATAGTCTGAGATGCGAGGAAATCTGATAACCCCAAGAGACGAAGGAACCTTCCAGGACTCCTGAACAATGGTGTGACTTGAGACATGTCCCATGCCTGGCCTGTCTCCCGTTGCCTGTAGAGACAGAACGGCTATGCCAGTTGCCATCCTATTATGAGTGGGTATTTCCCTATGACTTAGAACCCCCCAGATCTCGTGATCTAAAGGGCTATCTCCACATCACATCTGCTCAGGACCTACCTGATGCTTTGCATCTTACAAGCAGAACCTAGTTATGGACTTTTGGTGGGAGAGAGTGCCTGGCCCAAGGTCTTTAAAATAAAGGTCGGGCAACTTCTTGGAAGATCCAGAAATGGGCGGCATACCACTGCCTGGATGATACCTGGGCCTCCGGATGTTACCAGAAGTGGGAAGAGGCTTGGGATGTGAGGACCCTGGCTCTGCCCACAGGGACCATGATACTTGGCCTCAGATCTGCAGCACTCCCGATCTCTCTTGTGCCTGAGCCTGCCCTTCCTGCCAGCCAGCTGACTTAGGTCTGAGGTCTCAGCTTAAGTATCATCTCCTTGGGAAGCCTTTCCTGACCTCCCTCAGTTAATTTCCATCCTTCTGTCCCTGTTCTATATATATATATATTTTAAACAATACTTCCACATGCTGTTCTTTTTTTTGTCTACCTATTCTCTGCTGCTCCCCTCTAGTTTCACGATCCTGGAGGGCAGGGATCATGGTGACGGGCTTACCATCATATCCTTAGTGTTTCGGGAAGTGCCAGGCACCTATTAGTAGCTCCTTAAATAATTGCTAAGTGAAATAATTAATCAAGGCTTGCTGGGTCCTCACCTCTACACTTTCATTTCTTATATTCGTTTGATTCTTAATTTTGCCCCCCAAAGCTCATGATATAAATTAATTGTCATTCTCATACAGCATAAAAATGTGATCACAAAAAGTGGTAGAGCCCATGTTAACAATCCCCCAGCCTCTGTTTACTGATTTTTGTGTTGTGGTGCTGTTATTGTTTGTTCTATTTGGCAATGTTTACACCGGAAGAGTAGGGGCCATTGTGTGTTGGTGGCGTCTGGAAATACACAACAGAGTCCCAGGAGACCTCCACTGTTGGTGCTTACTACAATCAGCAATTGTCAGGCCGGGAGCAGTGGCTGGGTGGGTGTTGTTCCCTATGTGGCTGGCTCTGCGTGTTGCAACACCATTGCCTGCACCCAACAGAAGCAAAGGGGAGTGGGAGTCCTAGGACCACAGCCCCATTGCTGCCTGGTCCTGTCTATCCCACCACTCCCATCTAGTCCCCTTCTGCTACCCAGATCCTGTCTGGGTAGCTAGTAGAATTTCTGTGGCCTGGTGGTGTTAACTGGCTGAGTGACCACTGGGCCTCAGTGTCTCCCCACCTTTAAAATGGGCCAGTAGGTGGCAACCAGGCACAAAGATGCCTTTTAGAGTTCTGATTCCCTTGTGACGTGAAGTCCAAGTGGAGCCTGGTTTCCAGGTGCTTCCTTAGGGAAGGGGGATGGACATTAAAGGTGATCAGTGGGAGCCTGGAGGAAGCCTCTCCAATTTCCCCGAACCGCTCCCTGCCCAAGAGGAGGTTCAAGTGGACAGGGGCAGAGGCTTGGCAGTCACTGTTGGGAATGGTGTGATGCAGAGAAGGGCTGGATCCACTTCCACGATAGCAGCAGGACTCCCTTAAGTAGGAGGGGGGTGAGATGTGACAGAATGTGCACTGTCCACTGGTTTCTACAGAGGGAGCAGCTGTGCTGCCAGGAGGGCCAGTGGCTCACCTCTTCATGCCAGAGAGGCAGGAGGTGGGCTGCTGGGGTGAGTGGGAGCACCTTAACTAGGAGACCGGGCTCCCAGCTGCCACAACCATGCTGCAGTCGGTCATGGACAACCTTGGAGCCTCAGTTTCCACATCTGTTAGATGGCCACTGTTTGTCTCTGCCTGGGCTGGGAAAACAGGAACTGCTGCAGGAGAGGGTATTATTACTGTCACGACTCCCATATATACAGAAATAGATATTTGTGTGTGTGTGTGTGTGTGTGTGTGTGAACACAACTGGGGTGCTCAGGCTCGACACTGTCAAGAGATGAGGGACACAAGCCCCTTGAAAGTACTGGTCTGAGGCAGTGAGCAGGTGGTCCGAGTCAGGAAGCAGTAGCCTTGAGAGGAACAGGCTCAAACATTACTGAATGGAGTCGTGTTGTACTGGGGGGAGGGGAGCACGGCTGTGGGACAGAGGTGAGTCACAGAGCATGAGTGTTGGGGAGTCACCTTGAACTTGGGCCAAAGAAGTAGAAATATTGGGATTTGGGTTTATCTGCCTTTAATCAGGTACATCAAGTTCT
Organism: Hyaena hyaena; assembly: GCF_003009895.1. Lineage (NCBI taxonomy): Eukaryota > Metazoa > Chordata > Mammalia > Carnivora > Hyaenidae > Hyaena > Hyaena hyaena. Next base: position 2,157,703 of record NW_024080907.1, on the reverse strand, counting down.
GGATGGCGGCCCACTGGCCGGAGACCTGAGGTGGACGGCTCTCCCTTGTCGCCCTGGGAAGGCTCTCCGATGGCCTCGGCCCCGCTGAGCAAAGTCCGCTTGTTCACTGGAGTTCACACAGACTCCTTGCCAGGCCTGCCCAGAATCCTGTCTCCTCTGACTTCCTGTGCTCTTGCATAATATTTCCTTGCTTCTTGAATGACTGCCCCCAGCGCAAGGGGCAGCCCAGTGACGCTGCTGCATGGAGGGCAGGATATGGAGGGAGGATGGGGATGTGTAAACATCACCCAGGAGTGCCCTGGGCCCGTGGGTCGTAGGCAGGAGGGATAGTGCTCCTCATACTGGTTGGTGGGAGATGTTAGCATAAGGGTAGCTGGGGGGGCTGTGGGAGTATGTTCATGTGTACACACACACACACACAGAGCAGCTCCCATAAGTTGTGTCTCCCGTAAGATTATTTTTAAACTAGCTAAGTTTTTTATTATAAAAAGTATCCACGCTCCCTATAAAAAGTCACAACACAGGAGGGCATCATGATTAAAACTGCAAGATTTTACCACCCAGAGGTAACACTGTTAACGTTTTCTTGAACATGCCTCTATATATTAAATATAGATATGTAACTGTAGAATGCTATTATATCTTGTTGTGAAAATGCATTTTCTATACAGCAGTCTATCAGGATTATCTCTGAGCTCTCATGGTACATAGATTTAATAAGTATTTGTATTAAGTCCCACTTACAGATGTATCATAATGCAACCCCTGTTCATTAACGTGTTTAGGCTCAGAAAACAAGCTGTAACCAGCCCAAACATCACTCTCAAACCTGAAAAACAGCACCTCTTCCATGTTCCCGACCAATGTATTAGCTCTGGTGTCCCAGAAATAACTACAAATTAAAAGGGTTTTTTTGGTTTTTTGTTTTTTTGGTTTTTAACCCATGTAAGCTTTTCTCTAGGCTTAGGATAATTCACATGATTGCATAGAGGAGGCTGAGGCCATAGTGCTGTCAGGGCTGGGCTTGGTCTCACTTTGGATGAGGTGATCTCCCAGTGTGGCCCATGTGTCTGCTTTGAGCAAGGAGCCACTAGCTGGGAGAACAAGTTTTTCTTCAGTGGCATTCCCGTGCCCAAGATTTCAAATAAGCCCCGTTTAAAATTTTAATTGGTTATTGCCTGTCTGAAATTTTGTGATACAATCTGTATCTTGTTAAAGGCAGCCTTTCCTCTTCATACAATAGTGTCTTCATGATATTGAAAACTTAAAAAAATTTTTTTTAATGTTTTATTTATTTCTGAGAAACAGACACAGCATGAGCAGGGGAGGGTCAGAGAGAGAGGGAGATACAGAATCCAAAGCAGGCTCCAGGCTCTGAGCTGGCTGTCACCACAGAGCCTGACGCAGGGCTTGAACCACGAGCCATGAGATCATGACCTGAGCCGAAGTCGGACGCCCAACCGACTGAGCCACCTAGGCTCCCTGAAAACTTTAATGTGTATACAGTATTATTCGGATATGTTAGAAGATTTTTTTTTTAATTAGCTGAAATAAATGGTATCAACACGATGTTTCTATCCCGGCCCTGAAAGCTATATGTTTTTAAGGGTGTGATAAGCTATTTTTCTTCCATTGCTGACGGCGGTTGGAAGTGTGACATAGATTTAGTCCACTTCGACATAAAGATGTTTCCTGTTCATTTGGGGGCCAGGTGTCTCCAGCATTTGCTTGTTTTCTTTGAATGACTTTAAGCTGGTTTGGCTCTTTCTTTGATTTCATCAGGAGTTTTAGTATGAGACTGGGGTTCATTACTTGTGGTTGGAAATTGCTTGTTAGGTTTACTCATGAGTCAAGACAAATTGTTTCCTAGAGCTTTCTGTTTCAGACTTTTCTTCCAAATCTAAACCTTCTGAAGAATGATAATGCTAGTCAATTGAAACACATTTATTTAAAACTTCTCAGGCATAATTTTAAAAACATTGCCATCGAAGTGAGCACCAATAGAATCCAAGTATCTTACCCATTTCGTTTATAGTTGTCTGCTCTCTGGGCAAATAATCTATTACAGCAAATTTGTGTAACTCTAGTTTCCCCTCCCATCTCTTCACCCTGGATTCATTTTTCTAGAATTACTGGCAAAATGGTTATTACATCAGATTCCCTGACTGTACTCCTGAGGAATTAGGATAGGGGTCAGAGATAGAGGAAATACTATATTGCCAGCTTTACAGCATTTTCAGTACGTAGACATTTAGCTGGTTAATTTTGTCATTGCTGTCTTTCTTGGTCATTTACCTGATTTCGGTGGGGTCTTTGCCCTGTGGGCACATTTCGGAAGTGGGGAGGGACAACAAGACTGAATTGGTCCTCAGAACTATGAAGCAGGACTTTGTTGAAATTGATACTTCTGTACACTGAACATGGAGCAGTGGTTGGCATGGCAACCCCTACGTGGAAAAGTGCACGCTGCTTGCAGATGACTTTTGCAGTACTCAGTGTTAATCTGATAAATGGCTTTTTTAATAGTAGTTTGTGGGCTAATGGAAAGGTCGAAGCAAACCTTCATTAACAGAAAGAAGGATGGGGATTTCGAAGCTACCGAGTGAACACATTGGAAAGCCACAGCCAAATCTCCATTTTCAGCTGAGTGTCTCTTTCTCACGTCGGATATGCTCAGAGTTTGCAAGCCACAGTGAATTGGGAATACTGTTTGTCTTGAAAAGGTGTAGCTGTCACTATCATTTTAGATTTCAAACATGGAGACACTGGGAGTCCTTTTTCTTCAAGACGTTTACTTTGAGACTTAAGACTACTGTGCAAGGTTGACATTGTGGCCTCTTTTCCCTTCGGTGACGGGGGTGGGGTGAGGGTGGTTAATGACTCTTTTTTATTGTGGTTTTATATGTGTATATATATATATATCTCCCCTAAAATTTACCATTTTAACCACCTTTAAGTGTATAATTCATTGGCATTAAGTGCATTCACACTGTTTTGCACCACCATCCATCTCAAGAACTTCATCTTCCCAAATTGAAAAGTCTACATGCATTGAACAATAACTTCCCATCCCCTACTCCCCCAATCCCCTAGTAACTCCTGTTCTACCTTGTCTATGCATTGGACTACTCTAGGTACCTCACGTAAGTGGAATCATACGAGATTTGTCCTTTTGTGCCTGGCTTATCTCACTTAACCAGAATGTGTCCAAGTCTCATTCATGTTGTAACACATGTCTGCATTGCATTCCAATTAAAGGCTGAATAATATTCCACTGTGTGCCTGTACTGCATTCTGTTTATTCTTCCACAAATGGGCATTTGGGCTGTTTACACCTTGGGCCATTGTGAATAATGCTGCTAGGACCATGGGTCTACAGATATCAGTTTGAGTCCCTGCTTTCACTTCCTTGGGGGTATAAACCTAGGAGTGGACTTGCTGGGTCATATGGTGATTCTATGTTTAAAGTTTTGAGGAACCCCCAAGTGTTTTCCACGGCCCCGGCACCACTGTACATTCCCACCGACCGTGCATAGGGACTCCGCAGTTTCTCCACATTCTCGCCAACACTTGCTGTTCTCTGGTTTTTTGTTTTTGATAAAAGCCATCCTAGCGCGTAGGAAAAGGCATTTCATTGTGGTTCTAGTTTGTACTTCCCTAACAGTTAGCAGTTTATTTGCCTTTGCGCATGTAGTTGACCCACGCACAATGGCTTGTGTGGCAACGGAAATCACGGCCTCATTGTTTATACCTGTGAGACGAATGAGACTCTCCGTGCAGTGACACTCGGAGTAGGAGGTGGAAGGGAAGGAGGCACCCACCGAGTGGTTATTGCCTGGGCGTGTCCGCAGACCACCTACCTACTCTCAGAGTCTGTACTGTGGAGCCAGTGAAACTGTTAAACTGGAGACCTTTGGGACTGAAGTAATGGCAGTTCTTTGGAGGAGATTTAACAAAGGCAAGCCCTCCATGGGCCGGATCTACCCTCTGTAAGCCCTCCTGCTTTAGCATGATGTATAGGCATACGTCTCTCTTCCCTGAGAATAATCATTGTTGGCACTGGCTACAGTAGCCTGGGCCCATCTTCCTTCCTTTTTCCGGGGGGGGGGGGTACGTCTCCCAGATGACTTGCCACAGGGATGTCGGTCTTTGAACCAACTGCTGTCTAATTCCTCCACCTCAAACAGTATACACGCTCCTCCTCTTACCTGCCCTCTGAGTTCTTGTGTTGGCAGCTTGTGTTTTGGCAAGAAAGGGATCAAAGTGAGAGCTGAGCACTCGTGGTAAGCCTGGCACTTTGCCGGTCACTTTGTAGCAGATGAAAAACATGACTTCTGTCCTTAAAAATAAGTTACTCTAGGACTTATAACTTAAGGAGTCAGGTGTCTCTTTACAGCGGGGGTTCCAAATGTTAGCATGCATCACAACCAGAATTCCCAGTCCTGGGCCTCCTCCCCAGAGTTTCTGATTCAGGATCTGGGGTGGGGCCCGAGACTTTGTCTTTCTAACACGTTCCCCGGCAATGCTGCTGCTGGTGGTCTGGGGACCGCACTTTGAGAACCAGTGTTTATATCAACCTTGTGAAATAGAGGTTATTTCCGTGTATGGATGAAGAGCTGAGTTGTAGAGAGGAAAACGACTTGCCCCAGGTCAGATAGAGCGCCGGACGCCCAGGTTTGAAGCTGGGGCCCTCACTCCAAAGCCTCTGTTGTTTCCATTGAGTCAGCAGTGGCAGGTGCACAGCCTTTGAGCACCCCTCATCCAGCCCACCCCCAGGACAGGCGGTATTAACCAAGCATAGCATATCAGAGCACAGAGGTGGGCTTGGAATCCTTCACACGCTGCTGCCCATAACCATACCTTGCCATCAGCGGGAGCTGAAATAAGTTAGCCCTATACCTAAAATAGAGACATTGCCAAAAAGCAGTGTGTTAACATCTGAAGAACCGTAGCTTGAGCTCCAGTCCCCACTGCTTCGGAGGGAAGTCATCGGTGGATTTGGAGCTGTGGGAAGCCCAGCCATCCCAAACAGTTGCTGGCACCTCACTGGTCACCAGTGAGAATCTTCATTCAGCACCCAGGCAGAGGCAGGATCCTTGGGTAGGGTCCCTCACCCATAACTTTTAAAATGTTGATGACATTAATAAGGAGATTTTTTTTAAAGCTGCATAATTCGTTTAATTCATCTCTACTATATTTTACTCAAAAATTAGGTATTCTGTTAAAGCAGAGTTTTACAAAAGTCAAGAGTGTTCTAAACTATATACGGGAACGATCAAAGTAAACTGATTATGTCAGGTGTGATTATCCTGTCTTTTTTTTTTTTCTTAAATAGTTTATTGTCAAGTTGTTTTTCATATAACACGCTCATCCCAACACTCATCCCAACAAGTGTACTCCTCCCTGCCCATCACCCCCCCTTCCCCTCTCCCCCACCCCCATCAGTCCTCAGTTTGTTCTCAGCATTCAAGAGTCTCTCATGGTTTTCCTCCCTCCCTCTGTTTTTCCCCTTCTTCTCCCCTATGGTCCTCCATTAAGTTCCTCCTATCCACCTATACATGCAAACATATGTGATTATCCTGTCTTCTGAAATAACCCCACCACCACCTCACATATGTTTCCACCAGCCCACACAATGTCTGGCCCTCATAACCACCACCAACAGATATTTAGTCTGTTGCTATTATGTGTATAGGAAGATCTTTTGGTCTTTTGGCTATTTGTTCACTGCCTAAAAGGAAGGGCAGGATGATGAATTATGATTTTATACATCTTGAGTGTCCCATAGTATTTAGCAAGACTTTGTGCAATACTCAATAAAAATTCATTATCTGAAAACACAGATCTTTTCTTTTTTAAATTTGAGGAAAAGATACAATGTAATGTCCATAAGCATACATATAATATGGGTGTATATATATACATCTACCTTGTATATCTAACGTGAGAGTAGGTGTGTGTGTGTGTGCGTGCGTATTCTTTTTAAGTGGATGGGTGACTTTGCATTTCAGATCTGAAATGGACATGTGATGGGGTTGGGGGGAAGAGTGGGGCTGAGGTCCCATGTACAGGGTTGAAAAGAGCATCAGTCAGGAGGGTGTATGTATGTTGGAGGTGGGGAAAAATAACTGTCCAAGGCTGTCTCTGGCATAAACCAAGCAGTTATGGAGAGCACTTCTGTTTATTACCTTGAAGGGCCTTCCTGGGTTTTGCCTTCTGGATTGTTTTAAAAGGAAGCACTCTGTGGTACTTGACCATCTCCATCTTGGAATCTCCTTTATAGAGAAAAAAGAAAACTCAAATTTCTCTTCCCATTCCTAATGCCAGTGTTGCTATATAAGCCTGCTTGTTGTCCTAGTATCTTTTTTTTTTTTTTTTTTTTTTTTTTTTAATACCACCTGTGTAGCACACTGGCAAAAGGAGAAAGAAGATTTCATCCAACAATCTGTCTGGAGATAAGAAAGCTTTCCAAGATGTTGAGTGGGTCTTCAATGAAACCGTATGGGTCGGAAGTCAGTTTCATGCAGATACACAGTGAAGACTCAGTTCGCCATTGAAAGGCATTGGCTATGGCTGAGCAGGTCAAATGAAGTAGATCAATAAGCACAGATGATTTAATGGTTAAAAACTTGAACATAGGACCTCTAGAGGAAAACAGAAAAGGCTCCTTCATGATGTCCCCTGTTCTGGCTAATTAGTATACATGCTTTGAGCCGTCCATCTTGGTCTGGGAATAGCATGTAGATATTGGAAGCACAGGAAAAGGAATGACATCATCTCTGTCCATTTTCGCTTGATGATGCCCCATGGTAGGCAAGACTGGGGCTGCTAGAATGAAAATTGGTCATCTTTGGGCAATTCCTAGATGCCAAGGTTTTTCCTTTCCACGGTAAGTTTTAAAGCCATGTATTAAAAGCAGCTACATAAGTGGGAAGCTGACTGCACCTAATAAAAGGCTTAACAGGAGAGGCAGAGTCCTCTCTTTGGAGTCTCTTTCGTTAAATGTCAAGGGTAGGGAAATTCAAAACCAGTGAATGTTCCTGCTCTGCACTGAAAATGGATTTGGCCGGAGTCGGGCTCACAGCCTGCACAAGCCATACTTTTGTCCTGCTTAGTGTGGGTACAGACTTCAGCTGTATTGCTAGATTGGGAATTTCCTCATCGACAGAGATTGCTTAATATTCAGTTATGTTCTGTAGTTCGAACACCAAAAGAAAAGAAAACAGATCCAGTTTATCTTTTGGGTGGATCTGAACTTCCCAGATGGAGCAGAGAAGCCCCCTAAGGACAGGCTGCTGGGAAGAGCCCACCTCCCTACTTAAGCCCAGAGAAGAAGGCTACCCAAGGCCAGATGGCCCACTGCACTCCACTGGGCAGCGGCTCTGGATGTGCAAAGGCCAGAAAAGGTGTTAAAAGTCATAATTGTGTTAGGTTATAGTGTTAATGTCCTTTGAAATGTTTTAGATAGTTATTCTTTGGAGGGAAAACTAGTTTGCCCCATCCACTGGAGATGGGAGAGGAGCATGTAAAACAGCATGTGAGCTTTACTGGTGTGTTTACGAAGGGCTGAGAGAGCGGGAGAGATACCAGGGGTGTGCGGCCTTAATGGTAAAATCTATGATAGTCTCTGTGTAAGAATGTCCGGTAAGCCGGTGGAGGATGGATGAGGTGAGACACTCTGGGGGTGACCTCCTGGCGGTTCAGCTAAGAGTCCAGGTGAATCGGGTCAGTAGAGGTTACTTGTATGGTAGCTGGTTGGCCTCTATGTTGCTCGGCAGGAGAATTCCAGTGTTTTCAGGCACGTGTTAGAGGACTCTGAGTTCTAGAACCAGTTTTCTCTGTTCCTGCCATCAGTTACATAAAACAGCACCCTCACTTCCAGTAGGTCTTATTTACGTTTAGCCGGAGCTGCTGTATAGATGAGGAATTTGGTGAAGAACTTGAAATTCCATTACCATGATGGTTTTCAGAATTCCTGTTAGGGCTCTTTGCTTTTAAAACAAGGATACAAAATATAGAAGAAACAGAACGCTATATATACAAGGTTAATGAAAACCCCTCATTCCTACAGCATTTAAACCCTTAACAGAGAAAATAGCTGTAGCGATCACTTCCTCCAAAGAAAACTGTTATCATGGGGCCCAGTGAGTCTTCATAAGGGGCAGCCTCAGAGTAGCAGGGACACTGTTTCAAATATCGAGAAAAGAGTGGGGTTCACTGTGAAAGGGAAATGACCCCATGCTGCTGAGATTGGGGCAGTTCCCTCCGGGCCTCAGTTGTCCATGGGGATAGCCCAGCTCCCTATCCTGTGTGGAGCTGGGAAACACCCAAATCCAGTAGTCACTGCTGACTGTCCCACTAGCAGGGGACCAACTTAAGTTCCTGGGAGAAGATGGGGGATGGCGGGGCTGCCTTCACGTTAGCTTCCTACTGAATATTAAGGGGAATAAAATGTCTTGGAGTAGTGAGTAGCTTCAGGATGTGGGCCAGGACGGAGTCTTCTGTACAGAGTGAAAGAATAAGGGAAGGAAAACCATGAATAAGCTGCAGAAAGGAGTGGCTGATCACCTGCCTGGAGGACGAGCCTCCCATGTGACTCCATGGTTGTGCAAGAGTTGTGCAATGTTTGGTGAGGGTGGAGAGGCCTTGGCAAAGGCGTTCACACTCCTAATAGATGCCTATACCCTCCATGGGGAAAGCTGGTATGAAAAGTTCTGCACAGGGGCACCTGGGTGGCTTCGTTGGTTAAGAGTCCAACTTTAGCTCAGGTCAAGGTCTCATGGTTTGTGGGTTTGAGCCCTGTATCCAGCCCTGTGCTGGCAGCTCAGAGCCTGGAGCCTGCTTTAGATTCTGTTTCTCCCTCTCTCTACCCCTCCCCCACTCACACTCTATCTCTCTTTCTCTCAAAAATAAACAGACATTAAAAAAATGTTTTTTAAGTTCTGCACAGCATTCTAGGAGGAAGAAATTTATTGCCTTATCTAGTCTAGCACATTTTATTTGTATTTTCTTGGAGTTTTTTCCCATAAACATCCACTCTAGGGAAGGCACTGAATGCAGAGACCTTGGAAGGTTCAAGGAGAAGACGACACCTTTCTTCCTGCCCACGAGAGCCGCGGTCTAGTGGGGGCTGGGTAGGGGAAGACAAGCATGCAGGTGGTCATAGTCAAGGCAGGAGATGGTAAATGCCCTGATGGGGAATGGGGAGGGGATGGTGGTGGCTCTAGGGGTTCTGGAGAGGAGAAATGGGATAGAGTGGTGGTAACCATGTAGGCCCTGGAGCCACATAGCCTGTGCTCAAGTCCTGGATCTGCTGTTTATTAGTGGAGGCATCTTGGATAAGTTGCCTAAGCACCCCCTACCTCTGTTTCCGCATCTGCAAAATGAGGGTCATTCTAGTAGTGTCTATGTCAGAGGGTGTGTCTTAATGGCTTGTAAAGTTGGTCTTAGCTCCAAGACATGAAAACGAGGGTTGTGCTGCCTGAGTCAGTGAATGACGACCTCCAGGCCTCAGTTTCTTCATCTGTCCATCAGAGGGACCTGATCGGACTAGATACGTGCTAACATTGTGTGTACTCTAAAATGCTGTTGTTGGGGCGCCTGGGTGGCTTAGTCGGTTAAGCGTCCGACTTTCGCTTAGGTCATGATCTCGCGGTTCGTGGGTTCGAGCCCCGCGTCGGGCTCTGTGCTGACTGCCAGCTCAGAGCCTGGAGCCTGTTTCAGAGTCTGTGACTCCCTCTCTCTCTGACCCTCCCCTGCTCACGCTGTCTCTCTCTCTCTCCTAGAAATAAATTAAAAAAAAAAACATTAAAATGCTGTTGTTCTGTGATTGAGTATGCATTCAGCGCTGATGGTACGCTGCTCCCAGTACTGGCTGAGCATGGTGGGAAAGAGAAAAAGTAGAATATATGACCCCAGCCCTCAAGGAGCTATAGTCTAAGACAAGAGAGGATATTAATATTCAGGAGAAAATTAGAGAATGAAAGAACATTAGAAATTTAAATCTTGGCGGTATGGATGGTAATGAGAATAGAGAATATCGAGGGGCCCAGAGCAGTCAGGAGATTTGTAGCAGCCACAAATCCAAGACAAAGACTGTAGACAGGAGCTCAGATCTGCTTCCCAAATCCCAGAATTCTTCAGTTTGGAACATTGCATTCATATTTAAAGGAGAACCATAGCAAAGCCACGATTACACATCAGGATGGAGACAGGAGAACATCTAGAAAACTCCTTGCACAAAGCACTAGTATGGACTGGAACTGTAGGGAGGCACACACTGGTTTTCCATATCTTCTTGGACAATCATTCCAGCAGAACACAGCGGCTGACACAATACAATCATGTGTTGCACGACTTGTGGGAGAGCCCAGTGCTGTGTCCTGGGAGGCTTCCACAGCCCGGGTGTGCTGGTGGTGTTCTCAGCCCCTCCTCTAGAGGGCAGCGCTCAGAGGCAGCCGTGTAGAACCTGCCAGCCCCAGCTTTGTCAGAGCTCGTATCGCCTCATGCCTGCCGAGCCATCCTTATCAGAGATGAGTCCACCTGTTTCCTGAGGGTCCCCCTTCCCCCCCACCTCCCACAGCAGCGTTGGAACTTAGGTTTTGAGGAAACTTGGCAAAAGCCTACCAAATTTCTCCTGCGCCTGACCATCCCATAGTTCCTCAAGGTTGATATGCAGACTGGGCCCTGATTTCCCCTGACCTACTGACACAGGTGACAAGAGACTTAACGATACTTGGCAGAGACCGCCACATGACAAGAGTGGTGTAAACAGTACACGATGTCAACCCAGCCAGGGAATGGGGGAATCTCCTCAGAGGGGTGAGCTGGGGGCTTAAGGAACAAGTAGAGGCCGGGTCAGCAGATGAGATGGGTAGAGGCATCAGGTATTTGTATGCCCCCTACTCACACTCCCATGCTTCCTCCTCACCAGCCAACCATGGGAGGTGGTAGGACCTGTTAGATCTGGCGCTTTATCCTGGGGGAGGGATATGAAATAGAAATGGCAGACGAATTTCAAGAATGAACTCCCTGGCCTCAATCGGTCACTGAGAACCCTTGCTCAGCCCCCAAGCCATCGGTGATGGCCTGGCTCAGTAGGCCAGTTGGTGACATCTTAGCTTCAGATGAACAGAGCATAAACCCTCACACCAGCTTTCTGCTGAATTCCCTTCACAGTAGAGAACCCGGAAACCTTGGCAATCCCTGTTGGTAAACTTTATTTATATAGCACCCTCTTTGAAGGCACATGCTTGTACATTTGCCATCAGAGCACACATTCACACAAGCACCCACAAAGATAGGGGGACAGATGGGGTCACAGAGGCTCAGAAGAGCCAAAGGTACAGTAAGTTGGCCTTAGAGGCCTTCAGAGAAAACCAGAGATGAAAAATGTTCAGAACTTGAGCCTGCCCTCCAGGCCAGTATTCTAAGTACCTTTCTTTTCTCCCAAATTTTACCCTCAGCTCATCCCCCGCCCCCTCCCTTCCTTTCATAAAAAAAAGTTATTTTTTTTCCCAAATAAGCAAGATGGAATCAAACTTTTCAACCCCAAATGTATGAAATAAACATTATTCCTAATGAGCCTCTGGGAAAGTGCTCACCTTTGAACTTGGCCAAGGATTATGGAGGAAAGGAAAAGTCTTAGGAACTTGATAGAGTGTTAGAGCTTCCTGGATTTTTTAAGTTAAGTTACATATTACATTTCCTTAATAAGGGCAGTCCCAGAAATCCTTCCTGGATGATTAGACCAGAGGCCCCAAACCAGAGACCTCTGGATGGTCCCCGATGCTGGTTTCGGGATTGTCATCTGGGTGCCAGGCAACAACAGGCCAGGAGGTGCTGTTTCTAGAATGCTCCTACTTTCCTAGGAGCCCCAACTCTCTGGATCCTTGCAAGGCAGGAGAGGAACATGTAGACTATCCTGCAGAATGGGAGGCTACTCAAGGGAAGCTGGCAGTGAAAAGCAATAGGACTGAGGAGCCCTCCCTCTACATGGCAAGTTTTTTTTTTTTCTTTTCCTGGAGACATGCCTGTTCCTTGGCCTGTGCTCATCCCCGTCCCTATTTCTATCTCTAAGAAAATTTTAAAAATAGTAAGATTTTTCATTAAAACACACACACACACACACACACACACACACAACCTTCCCTAAAGCTAAAAACACCACTGGCTATCCGGATAGCCTCTTCATGGAATATTACACATTTCAACTTCTCCAGCCATCCCCTCACAGCCAGGAAGTTCACTCATAGGCATCAAGATGAATCATTCACAATGACTTAAATCCAACTAAGAATGTATAACTGCTGACCATATTTTGATGGAGGACCCAGAACATATGTGCTGCCCTACTTGTTGTAACATGTAGAAAAAACAAGAATATTTTCATTGCTTCCCTTTTCTTGAAACTTTTCCTCCAACGTTTCATCTTCATGCTTTTGATCCCACAAGAGTCAAGCAAGCGCGGGGCTCCCCACTCCTTTGATGTGAGCTGCACTGGACATTCCTAGTCCACAGAAATCTGGGGCGAAATCCTTTATGGAATCCAGAAGTACAGATAACCATTTCTTTTATTTAAAAATTTTTAAAAATATTTTATTTTTGAGAGACAGAGAGCATGCACGTGTGGGAGAGTTGGGGAGAGGCAGAGAGAGAGGGAGACACAGAATCTGAAGCAGGTTCTAGGCTCTGAGCTGTCAGTGCAGAGTCAGAGGCTGGGCTCGAACCCATGAGCCATGAGATCACAACCTGAGCCAAAGTTGGATGCTTAACCAACTGAGCCACCCAGGTGCCCCCCCCCAACAGATGACCATTTCTGAGCAGTTACTGCCCCACGACAGAGGGTGCCTTTCTCTTCACTCAAATCCTTGCACACGAAGCTAGGCACAAGAAGACGTTAGTGTGCCACCCTGAGTTGAAACGTTCCCGTACACAGACTGTCTCCTACCCAGCACCTGTGCAGCATGGCTTATCTTTTAACATAAGCCATCCTGCAAAGAGCAGGTTCCCTGGTGGCCTTGGGGTTTGTTGGAGGCTCTCTAGAATTGGCAACTCAGCGGTGACCTCAGAAGTCTTGGCTCTGGCAAGGCGAAGTCTTTGCACTAAAACAGGCTCAGTGCCCATGGAGATAATCACCTCTTGTAATATCCACACAATCATCTCATTGTCAAAATGCAAGGAATGCAAAACTAGAAGAAATGCCGCAACAGGGTTGCCCCATGGTCCAGTGGAACCAGGGTTCTGCTTTTGGCTGAGGGCGCCTTGGGACACCTTGGGAGCGAGGGTCCCCAACATTGTTCTAGACACCAGCCCCAATTAGTAAGGCCCGTGCTTCTAAAACCTGAGCCAAGCACCTCCTCGTTAGACCTCACCCTGCCTAACTGTGCTCTACTTCTTTTTCAATTTTTTTTAATGTTTTATTTATTTCTGAGAGAGAAAGAGAGAGACAGCGTGAGCAGGGGAGGAGCAGAGAGAGAGGGGGAGACAGAGAATCCGAAACAGGCTCCAGGCTCTGAGCTGACTGTCAGCACCGAGTCTGAAGCGGGGCTTGAACCCACGAACCACGAGATCATGACCTGAGCCGAAGTCAACACTTAACCGACTGAGCCACCCAGGCGCCCCTGTGTTCTGTCTTCTTGAGACACTTTTACCATGTCTTTGTCCTGGCCAGCTCCTGTTTGTCCTCATGGTCTCACTGAGAAAGCCCTCCGTGAGGCCCCCCTTCTCCCTGCCTTGGGTCATGCACCCTCTGTGCTCCCAGAGCACACACTACTGACTTCTGCAGCAATGCCTTCAGCACCGCCGAGCACATGGCGTGTGACAGACATGGTTCTAAGCTACATGCATATGTGTTCTTCTGCACAAAAGCTCATGGAGGCCAGGCCTTTTAGAGTAACTTTTTTGTAGGACACTGAGGTTTAGAAAAACCTGAGGAACTCTCGCTGGGTCACAGAGAGGGTGTCTGAGCCCCAAAGCCCAGGCATTCCATCTGGCCATGTGCCCTGGTTTGTTTGTCTCCCTCCCTAGGCTGTCAGCTTGTCGAGGGCAGAGCCCTGTCTTTCCTTCTGTGTCCCCAGTGCCTTGCACTGGGCAGACACTCAGTAAATGTTCAGCTAATGAAAGCTAAAGTTCACCGAACATATAAGCCAGGTGGGATTTAATTTTCAAAGAGCCACACTCCTATCAAAAATGCTAAAATGCAAAGGAGTACTTGCCCTTTTAGCCAAGTAATAGTGGCTTTGTAGACCCCTGGCTGCTTTAGAACTTTCTTCTAGGTGCTACAGAGTTGTGGCGGGTGGCCTGCCGTAGTGTGGGACAAATGGGTTTGTTAACAATCTCTAAGCCAATCAGAAGGCACTCAAAGCTATATCTGGCATTTTAAAAAATAATTAGGAGAAACAAGCAAGCAGCAGTGCAGAAAAGAGCATTTCTTTAGTTGATTCGGGAGAAATGGGCCTCTTCCTTCCACACGCTGGCAGCCAGGTTGGGAGTGTCCCGGGCATAGCTGAGAGACACCCGGGAGTGTCACTGGGGCTACCCAACCACCCTCTGATCAGGTCTCCCCATACTAGGGCTAATCTTGTAAATCGTTTAATCGAAAACGGTCCAGCCTCTGAGGCTGCAGGGACTCAGGGGCTGTTTCTTCCCTGGGCTTAAGGTCTTTCTCTGCTGCTGACTCATATGTTAATTACCGCTTTCCGCAAAGTAGAATTAACAGTGCTGCTGCACTCGCCGCCTGGATGTCATACAATCGTTTCATCTGCCGGGGTGCAACTGAGCACGCGGGACGGCTGCGGCCCCGCCAGCAGGCCCTTCTGGAACATTCGGGGCGGCGGGCATCAGAAACACAAAAAAACCGCCTTGGCTCTGTAGCCACGACGGAAGAGGCTGCTGGGGTGCTCTGCTCCTCCCAGGAAACAGGGGGTTAACTGCCCAGTCTTCTGCCCAAAACTGTGGCCAAAGAGTTTCAGTTCGCTGTCACCTGTCAACATTAATGGCCAGAACTGGTGTTTCACAGAAAAAAATAGCAACTTGTGTTCTCTTTGACTGCTGGGCTGGATAATGAAGTAAAAATGACATTATCTCTAATAAAAGTGATCTGCAGAAATCACTGATAAAATATCAGTAGCAGAGATTTGCCATTAGCAGGTTAGCCAGATAAGGGGAGCAGCTGGATTCTATTAACCCCCTCCTGGTCTAGGGTGTGTGTGTGTGTGTGTGTGTGTGTGTGTGTGTGTGTGTGTGTGTGTGTGTTGAGCGGGTGGGATTGAGGTTTGGGGACTAGATTTTTAAACACTGAAATTTGGGCTAACACAGGTTGTTTATTCCAAAGTGTGGCTCGTTCTTGAACCCTACTTGTTGACCTCCAGGATATCCATTGGATTTTACATTTGTTTAGTTTTTGTCTCGTAGGATTTTTGCCTTTTGAAGCTTTTCTGTGTGTGGGGGGGGGTAGCGTGGCCCATTTTCTTACTCCAAGTGACATCACTAAAGGGGTGGAACCCTGCCCAAGCCCTGGCATCTTCCTCGTTGGAAGTCTGACTCCAAAGGCATCCACGCATGTGACGCGAAGGTTTTGGGCAATGGGTGGTGTTGGGCAGCAAACTGTTCTGTTGTGCCGAGGAGCTGGGCTCAGAGACAGAAACCTCCCCAGTCGCATCCGGTGGGGGGGAGGGGGCACCTCTGTCCAGGCTCGCACACTGTCAGTGAGAGCTGAGTGACATCTGGCTCACTGAACACCCCCTGTGATGTGGATAGCAGGCAGAGTCAGCACCTCCAGTATGAAGACGTCCCTAGCATATGGGTACCTGTTTCCTGGGGCAGGGAGGGATTCTCAGATGTTTGGTAATCTAGTGAGGAGGACAGTCGCCATCGCTCCTCGTTATTCACCCGCTTCTACTCACAAGGCACCAAAGCATTACAAATCTGCAGCCCTAATCCTGTAGCTGCGGGGTGGGGGGGCGTGGGGTGGTCCCGGCTGCTTTGGCCTTCACTCCAGCTCGCCATGCTGCATCTGAAAGAGATGGACCTCTTATTTCGGGAGTAAGGTACAGTGCCAGGCTGTGTGTACATAAGAACTTGCTCGTTTGCCTCTTCCCTCAGAGAAGGCCTATAAGATAAGGAACAATAAGGTGATGCTATCTTACGGGTAAGTGGTATTGATCAGCTCTCCACATGTTCAGGACAGGGCGGGGGATCAGTGTGGGCTGGGTACAGTGAGCAGAAAAATCTCCATGGAAGAAGTGGTTTCGAAGGTATAGATAGGGTTTGGAATAGGAGAGTAAAGATCCCATTTCAGGCGGAAAAAAATAACTGGGTAGCAGAGGGGGGTGCTCAGTGATAGGGGGCAGTATGGAGTGTGGTCTAGCTGGAGCAGGTAGGGTGCTGCTGGCTTCTGGGAATAAAGGCAAGAAGGCAAGGTCGTGGCTAGGTGACCTCAAGGGACGTCTTGAGCTGGGGATTCATCATGAGGGCAGTAGGGAGCCAGTCTTGTTTTTAAAAGGGACGGTAACATGCTAAAATGGTCTGGGGGCCAGAGGAGTGGACTGGCGAGCTGTTCCTTCTCCAGAGGTCTGATTGGAATTGTATTCTTCTCGATCAGGAGGCAAGGGGAAACAGCTAGAAGATGGGGGCTAACATCTTTGAAAAGAAACAAAACACCATGGAGCCAGAGGAGGCGTGTGCCCTCGGTGAAGTTTGTTTTTCGTCCCATGGGTAGCGTTTATGAGTTACTGTTTAGTAAGCATGCCTTGCTGAGGTCTCTGTGGGCTGAGCCAAGGCTCTAGCCTGTGGTGGCCCACAAGTTGCTGCCATATTTAGAGCTTTTAATAAAGGGACTCATGTCCTCTGAAAGAGGGGTTCTCATACTTGCTGTCCAGTGTGGCAAAAGCACACGCTTTTGGGGACCCAGGTTGGGTTCTGCCCTGCCCACTGCCTGGCACCTCAGACACTACCAGTCAGTGGGGTAGGCAGGTGTCTGACCGTCTGACTTTATTTCCCTGTCCTTTGGTTGCTGAAAGCCCTCCTCTGTGCTTGGCGCCTTGTGGATACTCGACGGTGTTTGTGGAATGAGTGCATCTCCCCACTCTGACTTCTCCAGCCTCGTGCCCTGCTCCAGCCTGTCTCCTGACCCCCAGCCTCCCCCTGCACTTCCCCAGCAGCATCTTTGTCCTTGTTGCCCCTGCTGCCCTCCGATCGCCTCCCTGTACCCCCTCCTGCTTCACATCCTCCTCCAGCACCAGCTTTCCCCGTATGTTCAGCCTGGCACACTTTGTCCTGGTGCACTCACGTCACGACGGCTGATGGCCCGCCCAGCCCTCGAGAACTGGACTCTGTGCTTCTCTGCAAGCTCCCGGAGGCCAGGAGTGGTCATTCCAGGTTTCATTCTACTGCTCTCAGCCTGAGCACACAAAGAGGGGTTCATAAATACTTGTGGAGTGAGTGGAGAGGAAAGGCTGTTGCCGGGGAGAAAACCCCATTTCCCAAATTGCTCAATATTCTCATCTGAGAGCATGATAGTAACTTGGGGAAGACTTTGGCATTTCCCGTGGCTTTTGATGACTTCTCTACAAAGGAATGGAATGTAGCTTCCGTTATGTGCATGAACATCTCCCTTATCATCATAGTATGGCGGGCAGAACTGGAAGAAAGCAAGGACTGGCACTTGGCCATGAATCAGATCCCAGAGCCTGGACATTTAACTGTGCAACAGTCTGAAAATAGGATGAAGCCCAGGACAGAAAGGGTCATCAGAGATTTTCTTTGGGTTCCTTTCTCTCTCCTTTTCTTTTTCCTTTGTCTTTGCTTGTGTTCTTCTTTTTTTTTTTTTTTTAATTTTTAATCTTTATCTGAGAGAGAGCAAGCGCATGTGTGTGAGCATGAGTGGGGGAGGGACAGAAAGAGAAGGAGACAGAATCCGAATCAGGCTCCAGGCTCTGAGCTGTCAGCACAGAGCCCGACGTGGGGCTCAAATCCATGAACCTTGAGATCGTGACCTGAGCCAAAGTCAGACGCTTAACCGACTGAGCCACCCAGGAGCACCGCATTCTTCTTTTTTCAAATAGGGAAGAGAGAGGGGGTTATGGGATTGGGGGAGAAAGTAAGAGATTCTGTCTCCCCACCACTGCTTTCTCCTTCTGTTTTGAAATACTTTAAATACCAGACA
Organism: Hyaena hyaena; assembly: GCF_003009895.1. Taxonomy (NCBI): domain Eukaryota; kingdom Metazoa; phylum Chordata; class Mammalia; order Carnivora; family Hyaenidae; genus Hyaena; species Hyaena hyaena. Next base: position 2,139,537 of record NW_024080907.1, on the reverse strand, counting down.
CCAGAAATTCTGGCATCAAATTGGGATTAGTAAGGCAGAGCCTAAGATATTTCACTATTAGCATATGATAAGCGTCAGTCCCAATTCAAAGACTAAATGAATGCTATTTCCTTTGAAATTAAAGTGTCTGAAATAGGGGAGAACGGAGCCTTAAAATCATATTCTGTTCAGGAAGAGAGTTCTCTCTGACAACCATCTACTCTAGTTATAGCATTTTACTTTCTTTCACCCAGAATGTCTGATGACACTGCCAGGGAAGCTTCTGCCCCCTCCTTCCTGCATATGCCCGGCACTGGCCCCGGAGGCGGCCCAGTTCTGTTTTCTCATGACACGGTGATTATTTTTGGCACTGCACATATTTTCTCTAATGTTATTACTCATCCTCTCCCCTCCATTGCCTTTTTTTGGGGAGCAGTTGTAGGGGCAACTCCGTGCACATCGGGGGTTAATTTGGCTCAGCATGGTGAGGAGGGGGAGCGGGCAAGAGGAGGAGTTCTGCTTTTGCACCCACTGGGCAGCACCCAGCCCCTCTCCCCTGCTCATGAAAGAGCTTGCTTTCACTAGGCTCTGTGCTCCCCATTCATCCTTTGTGCCGGGGAGGGCCGAGGGGATATCTAGAGGTGAGGCTGGGGGCTGCGCCTCAGGGATGGCATTTTAATGGCTTGACTTGGCGGGCGTTAGAACAGCCCCATTCAGAGTGAGTTCACTCCCTGTGCAGTTGGCTCCCTCAGCCTCTGTCCATAGATGTTCTCTTGTTCACGCTGCATGAGGAAATGGAGGTTTCCAAGTGGGAAGCAGCCTTCCCAGTGCTTTAACTCTTCACTGAAGGGAAGAGGAGCTGCTGAGCACTACACAGTATCTAAGCGGGGCCCAGCCACTACTCCTGAGAGAGGCAGGGCCCCGGGACTGGGGACGAAGGCCAAGGCGGCTGTGATCACACTTGCTTTCGGCCCTGAGAGGGAAAGGAGAAGAGTAAAGGGCACATTTGAATTGTCCTTATAATCAGTTCACAAATATTTACCCAGTATGTCTGCCCTGGGCCAAGGTCCCGTGAAGGATGCACAGAAGTAAATGTTGTGTCTGCGCCCCTTCTCCGTGCCAAAGCACAAAAGTACTTACAGTCCCGTTATAGCAACGGGGCGCTGGCTTAGGAAAGCCAGCAAGACAGGGGGGCCTTTAATGAGGGCCAGTGAGTAATGCAGGCAGAAAGCGCCTTGGAAAAGGAAGTGAGGGTGGCTGGGGAAGCATCTGCGGAGAGTAGGGCTCAGACTGGCGCTGAAGGAAGCAGTTTTAAGAAATAAAAGGGGATGAGGTGATGGAGGGGAAGGGGTACTCAAAGGCAGGTGGGGATATCCAAGTGGAGCCAAGTGAAATATCCTATAAGAAAAGATAAAAAGAGAGGGAGATTCTTCCTGGCAGAAGAAAAGATCTGACTTGTTGGATTTTAGGTGGCTTTGGATAAGGATGGCATCAAGGGTAACACTGACCCTGTCAACATTGACATCTCCATTGTGTCCCTGGCTGTGGTTAGTGGAATCAGCAGCGTCTGGAAGGTTGTTAGAAATGCAGAGGTCCCAGCCTAGACCTCCTGAGTCAGAGGCTGTAACAAGATCCTGGAGTGACTTGTGTGCACAGTCAAGTTTGAGAAATGCTGGTCTATGGGACCCCATAGGCAGCTGTCAGCACTACTAGTTCAAACCCCAGATTTCATTCAAAGAGTTGGAAACACACACACACACACACACACACACACAAACATCTTGAAGTATCTCTGTGTTATGGCTTTTCTGGATGGAAATCTTTTATTCTAATTGAGAATTGGATTTGAATTCTTACAAAAGACCTAGAATAGTGAGAGACTTTGAGGAATTCACAGAACAGAGATTATTCCAGTGCTTTTTATCCAGTGTCTCCAGTTTGTACTGCTTTGTACTATTTATGCTTTAGAGGACACCAGCAGAAGAGGTGATGGGTCCCTTCCCTGGGGAATGTGTGGTCTAGAGGGAGAGACAAGTGCTACAGAAGTGATATAAAGAGAAAATAAACACCAGGGCTGGATCATGCCATGTAAATCTCTGATGCGGGATGTTCAGAAGTCTGCAGAGGTGAGGCCTTCCTGGAGGACATGGACTAGAGGAGGCCCTGAGAGATGGATATCGTTTAGCCAGGCCAGGTGGAGGAAGGGCATGTGTATCAGATGGGATGTGGGACAGGGAAGGCCAGGCGCTGGCCTTTAGAGGCTGGGGTCACTGAGGGTCAGCTGCCCCCAGCTCCCTCCAGAGAAAGTGCATGCTTCGTGCGTGGGAATCCATTCACATCCCATTTCGGGCACTTTTCCCTTTGTTTTTTTGCTCTGTCATTTCTTCAGTTTTCTTGGCTGCACGCAGCGGTGTAGGATTGGGATGGCTGCACATGCAGAATGGCTTGAGCAAATCACCAATCATGTGGTTGGAAGCCTGTGGGACCCAAGGGAAGAAGGCTACTGATGGATAGACACTTTAGAGAGAGACCCTTGAGTGCGGGCAAATGGTCTCAAGCACAGGGAAGTGGCACCAAGGAAAACCGTGTGGGGACTAGACGTCTTGCAGTGAACACTCTGCAGTGCGTGCAGATAGTGATTCATTCTGAAACAACAGGTCAGTTAGACCTCAATAAAAATGTTTAATGACAAAAAGTAGGATGAAACACTTTACCTGTGGTGTCTGCAGACTCTGCTAGCAAAGTAAGAACTTTTTTTTTTTTTTTTTTTTTTTGAACACAGACATCTCCAAGCAGAGAAAATCTATCCCACTGGGCCTGGTTTAAAAGGGGCTGACCTAGGGCAAGAGGGTGGCCAGGATGTCCCTTTTGGTGCTTCCCAGATCGAGAATTCACCTAATTAAGTATCCTTAGAGGGAAAGCTTCCCCCCCATCCCCCCCGTACACCCAGCTCAGCTAGCCCATTTGAACCTGCAAGAGGGATCTGCTTATGACCTTTCCCAGACAGTGACAATGCAATCAAGAGTGTAAGATTTATGCTTAAATGGCAGGTATGAGGGGCACCTGGGTGGCTCAGTCACTTAAGTGTCCGACTTTGGCTCAGCTCATGATTTCAAGCTTGTGAGTTCAAGCCCCACATTGGGCTCTGTGCTGACAGCTGAGAGCCTGGAGCCTGCTTCAGATTCTGTGTCTCCTCTTCTCTCTGCCCCTCCCCAACTCACACTCTATCCCTCTTCTGAAAAATAAACATTAAAAAGATGTGTTTTTTAAATGTTTTATTTATTTTTGAGAGAGAGATAGAGACAGCATGAGCAGAGGAGGGATAGAGAGAGGGAGACACAAAATCTGAAGAAAGGCTCTAGGCTCTGAGCTAGCTGTCAGCACAGAGCCCAGTGCGGGGCTCTTACTGTGAGATTGTGACTTGAGCTGAAGTCGGATGCTTAACCAACTGAGCCACGCAGGCACCCCTAAAAATGTTTTTAAATGACAGGTTTGAGTGCTGGCTCCATCACTGGGTGACACTGGGTACGTCACTTAACATCCTTGCAATCTATTTGCTTCTGTGTAAAACGGGATGACACCAGACCTATCTTACAGGACTGTTTCAGGATTAAATCGAAGGTAGTATGATGAGAGTCCTCACAACAGCAAATATCTCACGAGAGTCCTTTCTAGTGGTAGCACCAGCGGCAGCAGCATCTCAGCTCACAGAGGTTGATGAGTCCCTTGGCTGGAGTCTGTACAGTGTAGGGGGTCGGGCAGTAGCAGCATCAGAGGCCAGAGAGAGCCATGGAGATCCAGGCGGCTGCCCCTTGCAGCTGCTTGCTTTCCTCCCCTTCCCATGGGTACAGGTGCCCCGGAGCCTCCTCTGTCCATGCATTGGCTGTGCTGAGATCAGAGTAGATGGAAAGACACTTTGCTTTTACAATGGGGAAGGAGGTCCTGCTGACCAACAAGAGTGACCATCTTCCAGAACTGGAGTCCCCAGTCCCAAGTCAGGTGGCCATCTGTCTTCAGTTGCGTTAACATGAATATAGCCAGAGAAAGAGAAAGCCTAGGGGTGCTGGTGACCAGGCAGAGAAAGTGGCCGAGACCGTGTGCGCATCCTGCTTTCCCGCCCCTGATCCTTCCCTCTGCGGCACCGGTCCTGGGGGCCCTGCCTTTACTAGCAGCAGTCGCAGCCCCGGACACGCAGATGTTGTCCAGTCCTGAGCTTGCACAGGGAAGTGTGTGCACAGCTGTAGGGAGCTGGTGGCCAGCTGGACACATGTCCTCTTTTATCCCAAAAAATAAAGTAGAAAGCAACACCTGATACACAGTCACCACAGTATTGCATATAACACCTAGAAATTAGAAACCATAACTCAGCAATAGCTTCGTGCGTTTTGATATGTATGCCCCACATGATATGACTGCCGGTTGTGAATATCTTTAAAGAATTCTTTAAAATGTGATAAAATATTAAGAAGCCATAAATCCAATGAAATCTCAGTTTTATTTATACCTTTCTGTACTTTTAAAGTTGCCTACACCAAATGTGTATTACCCTTATCTTCACCAAAGCATTTTTTAAAAAGGAAATGATTTAAGATAAGCTGGGTTATAGAACGGTAATGAATAACGAAGGTCTATTTGCACTTGTGTGACAGGTCCTGTGCTGACTGGCAGTGGGCTCTCCATTCGTGCGTCCCTGAAAACCTCAGAGCTCAGGGCTTCTGTTCCAGCTCTGCACATTGCCATTACCTTTCTGAGCTTCAGTTTGCCTTCTCTCTCAAATGGGGATAACGGTCCCTGCTCCTTCTACCCTGCAGGGTGAGATTTACAGACTAGCTTATAAAGTGCTCTATAAACCATGGTGATTGGCACAAATGTAAAGTGGTATTCCTCCTAATATGTCGAATAAGGAAAACCCCACTGAGGATTGGGCTCGGCGAAGCTAGGCGTGGCAACAGGTCACCACTGTGACTCCTATACATGCCTGGCTTTCCCAGCTGGGCTGGGGACTGCACATGTCCTCAGATTATATAAGGAGCTGGGTCATCTGGAGCCCCGCCTGGGCTATACCTATGGGGCTGCTTGGTAATTGGGTCTGCTGCTCTTCTCCCAGGCTGCCTGGGGCCCAGAAGCCCACCAGATAAGCATCTCCAGCGGGCTGTAAGCAGAACTGAGCATTAGAGGGCCATGTTGGGTGGGCCCAGACATTAGTGTCAGCTCTAAATGCAGTCCAGGCCCGCTCTCCAGGGGCACAGACCATCAGCGTGGGTCAAGGAGTCAGGGGCTCAGCCCAGTGGAGGGGAGGTGGGGAGGGTGAGGTATGAGACACTTCCCAGGATTCCTCCTTCGGGGCAGGGATGAGTGGGAGCATCTTCTCACTCTAGCCCTCACCTCTTCTTTGTATTCCCTCTTTTAGGACTTTTGATATGCAAATCTATAGTATTAGTCTTCTCTCCAGGGAGGCTTGGTCTCTTTTGGGGCAGAGCCCATGCCCCTCACCAGGGGTGTGTACAGTGAAGCTATATTAATGCGGTTTTTCCCCTTGCAGAGTCTGTCTGATATGCCCAGCTCCTCCTGAGTTTGCAAGTTTAATTTCTTCTATTTTGACTGGTTGACATTGACGCCTTTACTCCCCTCTGTAATAGATTCATATACTAATCACTACTCCCTTTGGACACACATCCAAATACACCCAGAAAATTGGTCATGAGAATACCACCCTCTTTGCACATTTTTGCCACTCCTTTAGAATTGTCTGTAGAGGCAAAGACTATTCTTTTGAGTAACTTCAATTGTGGCAAGGCCTTATCTCAGAGGGCACATTTCATTCTTTCAAACAACCGACATCCATCCACAGCCAAATCTGGTGACTAAAGGGGGCGGGCAAACAGGATGACATTGTTTGGGGTTTAAAATGAAGTATGTTCTATGAAGTGTTACCACTGCTTTTCTTTTGTGGCTCTGAAATTGATGCTAAAAGGCCTCCCGAAATACTTAGAGCAATGGTTAATTTCAGAAATAGACCTGGGTCTATGGACAGTCCTTTGAGGACATGTGACCACAGGAGTTGAAGCCTGCGGTTTAGGGAGCCCTCCAGGTGATTCTGCTGGAGGCCAAAATTGACAATCACTGCTCTGCAAACACCAGGGCCAATATCGCCCCTTAGTTTAACCAAGGATCAGATGAGATTGTCCATGAAATGCACTTTGCCTCAGGGCACAATAAATATCAGTTTCCTTTTCTTCCACAAAAACCAAAACCAAAACACAAACCTCTTTATTTTAAGCTGAGTGCTTTGCTACAGTGGTTCCCAGACCTGGGTGCACATGGGAATCATGTGGGAAGCTTTAAAATCCCCGATACCCGGACTCCACACCATTAAATCAGTCTATTAAACCAGACTCTAGGGGGTAGGGGACCCAGGCATTAGTGTTTAAGTCTCCTCTGATGACTCAGGAGAGCAGCCAAGATTGAGAATCCCTCACTTTGACTCTGCTCTGCTTTCATCCGTGCAGTTATCAACCCCTGGGTGTGGGGTCCGTCCTGATCTCTGGGACCCGAGGCTATTCTTCTTCCCTTTGGGCAGTCCTTGTACAATGGTCACACAGCTTCACGGAAGGGTCACAAGAGCCCTTCCAATGGCATTTGACCTTCATTTCCTCTGTTACAACCTCCTGCGATTTGGCATGAGCTTAGATTTTGTCACCAATGGGACACGTAGGTGGCTTAGTCGGTTGAGTGTCCGACTCTTGATTTAGGCTCAGATCATGATCCCAGGGTTGGGGGATTGAGCCCTGTATCAGGCTCCATGCACCTGCTTGAGATTCTCTCTTTCTGCCTCTCTCCCCCCCCCCTCCCCTTCCCTTGCTCTCAAAAATAAACATTTTTAAAACAAAGAATTTCACCACCAACCAGTAGACTGATTCAAGCTGGCGTAATCAGCTTCAGTCTCTCTCCCTACCTGCTGAAATCCATCGTGCTTCTAGGCCAACTGACCTTATAGGGGAACAGGCAGAGTGTTTTGGTGCCCTGGTGGCCCTCAGGCATTAGGCAAGGCGTCCTGTCATACTGCAGGTCAGAAGAGGATAGCTAATTAAGCAACCAGCCTCACTGGTGCAGCTGGGGACAGCTTGGGGGCCACACCGGGCTCTATTTATCTGGAAGTCAGCAACCAGAATCATCTTGACCAAGAGCTGATAATGGTCCTGTTATTGACTTAAGCCAAGCTTGGACCAATTACCCAGAATCTAAGGAGACACTTTGAAGAGAGCAAAGCTCTGGACACAGTTCTTTCCTGGCCAAGTTGTGGCATACACCCACTGAAGCTTTATGTCAGTTTTGTTTTGCTTCCTGAACAGCTGCCTGGTCCTTAAGTGGTCACTTCCCTCGGTTGGGACCAGATGTGAGTGTCTACCTCGGGGAGAGTAAGTATAAACTTGTAGGTATTAACATGTCAAAAAAAAGAAAAGAAAAGAAAAGAAACAAGTTCCTCCCCTGCAGCGTGAAGACACACCTATCTGCAGGCGAGTCCTCTCAAGCAGTCCCCCCTCCCCACCCCCCCGAGTGAGGCCCACAGCACTGACCCCTTCCTCCTTCTCACACCCAATGGGAACACGGATAGTGCCTCTTAATCTCCTCCTGAGGTTTCAGGTCTTTTCCCCAAATGAGTGGGTGCTCATTTAAGGACCGAGAATCTTTATGTCATAGTGTCCTTTTCAAGTTTCAACCCACCTCTTCTCCTTATAGGGTCTGTGAACATCCACTTTGTGGGAGAGTGTCTAACACAGCACAGCAAAGCTGTGCAATAGACACCAGTTTCTTCACTGCCAGTGGGAAAATCCTTGATCTTGGACCCAGAAGAACTCCGTTTGAGACCATATCTTTTATCAAGTTACTTAATCTCTCTAAATCTCTGCTTCATCTATTAAGAGGGGATAATAGTTCCTATCCCTCGGGGTTGTTGCGAGAATCAAATGAGATAGCTCATATATGAGCGGGGAGGGGGGAAGCGGTTTCTGACCCTCAAGCCATGTAAGGATGGTATTATGTGTCCTTCTAGGATCTGCTGAAGTCCTGCCTCCCTGAGTAGCATCTGTGACCTTGCTCATACCGGCTCCTTCCTTATCTTAACCACTTAGGCTGTTTACTGCCTATGCTTGCTCCTATGGTTCACAGAGGTGTTTCAAATTATTGTCTCCTTAATGAAACTGCATGTCCTTGACAACAAGGAATGTGCACCTTACCCACTCTGCAGTTTCACGAGGTCCAGCGTGAAGTTCAGTAAATGCGTCTGGGTCAGCAGGAGGACACAGTGACCCAGGGCCACATGTACGGAGTGCATTCTGGATACCAAGTATTCTTCAGGACCACCCTGTGGTTGCAGGAGGGCCACCCAGAAAGACAGGAGTGGGCACTTTGTAGAAGGAACAATTTGGAGTAAGAAATAAATTTGAGTCTTTTCTGAGGATTTGGAAATCTTAACATAAGCTGTCTCTTTATGAGGAAGCAGAGAATTCTAACATGCCACGTCTGGGATTGTCACGAAAGCAAAAAATGCTGGTCTATATTGCAGGTCATTCTAGGACCGATCGAGGGAGAGAAAACAAAGTGCAAGAATTTTAGGAAATGAAGCCTTGTTGACCTAAGAAGGTTCAGCAACGTAACACGTACTGGTCAAGATCAACTTGACCCCCAATTACTCCTCCAGCCCTGAGGCAGCATGGATTCGGTGATTAAGACCAGCTGTTATGGCCAAACTCTGTGACTGACACTCAGATTAGCCAGATGACACGATGGTTTTCATTTGTGGAGAAGGTTCTAGTACTTCCAACCCTTGTGCATTCACTTCCTTCGATCCTGACAAATAAATAAGACATGAGACCTTTCCCATTTTTCAGATGAGGCTATCAGAGCACCAACAATATATTTCCTCATCTGAATCAGATAGATAGTCTTGTGACCAGTACATTAAAACACCAGTCCTGGGGCGTCCAAGGTGGCTCAGTGAGTTAAACGTCCTACTTCGGCTCAGGTCATGATCTCACAGTTTGTAGGTTTGAGCCCTGCATTGAGCTCTGTGCTGACAGCCTGGAGCCTGCTTTGGATTCTGTGTCTCTCTCTCAAAAATAAATAAACATTTACAAACAAAAACACCAGCCCTCCTAACTTCCAGCCCCCTTTTCCATTTGCTAAGAGGCTCAACCTGTGGTCAGTTGCGTGAGGAAGTAGGCTGCAGATGCATCAATCAGGGAGGTCTTACCTTCACACTTATCGTTAATTATGCTGCTTCTTCAGTGTTGCTAATTAAATGAGAGCAGTGTTACACATTTTTGTTCTTCTAAGAGTCAGCATTAGACAGATATCCCTGGGCTGTGTCAAGGTTAACTAGATAATCTAATTAAAGTTATACTAGCCCCAGAGTGCAACTGTAAAAACAAGGTAGCTAACGTGTAGCTCATGACTTTTGAAAGAGGCTGCCTGAGATTCTCAGTCTTTGTTTTTCTAAATGTTAAGATTTTGTGGTTTCTTCATTTCTCACTAAAGCCACGACCTCCTGCCATTAAGCTGTGGGAAAGGGTATTGGCCTAGGAAGAGATAGGTTCTAGCCCTAGTTCTGCCACTGATTAGCTCAGTTGTCCTAGGTAAGTTACTTAGCATGGTGGGGCCTCAGTTTCCAGATCTGTGAAATGGGGGCAAGAGTTGTGCCTGTCTTACCCATCCCCCACGCAGGTTGTAAAGACGAAATGAGACACGGAGCGCCCGTGTGTCTTAGGACTTCTAAGTATCTGCCCGGCTGACGGCATGCTCTCCAAGGGTTTAGGCATTTACTTTGTGACCTTGGGCAAGTTGCACTTCACGTCAGAGCCCTTGTTTCCACATGTATAAACTGTGCCCACAGTTTTGTCGTTAGAATTATTATAAGGGCATATATGTAAGGTCCTTGGTGCAGTTTTGAGGCACAAAAGGAGGTGTGAATACATATTTGTGGGGTTGAGGGGACATGGTAGGACCCAAGTCCCGAATGTCATTGCCAGGCACAGCATCGGCTCCAGCCTGCCTTTGGTTTGTTTCATTTTTTTTTTTTTTTTACACCCCTGCTTCTCCCTCTCTACCTTGTCGGTTTCCTTGCACTCTTAAGAAAGGGTCAGCATCAAAGGGAAGCTATGTGCATGCAGATGTTGGCATTATTGGCCCAGCCTGTGCTGGCAATCCGTTCATCCCAGGGTTGCTTCTCTAGAAGCCTTATTGACTGATAGTGTGCTGATGATGCTTCTGTTGGGGAGTCCGGGTTGGTGCCAGAGCGTGGAATCCAGCATCTCAAAGGCCTGGCGCTCCTTACCTGCTCTCATGCCTGCCTGTCATGAGGTGTACAGATTTAGTGCCCTGTCCCCTCCCAGCCTCCTTCCCCATGCCGGGATGTCAGCAAGCCCTGAACAGCTGATTTTGCTCCATGGTCAGAGGTCAGGACTAACATGTAAGTGGGAGGGACTCCTACACAGACTACTGTTAAAGCTCTCATGCAGGAGCAGACCGGTCCTGACAGCCGGTTCTGAGAGGTGCAGATGGGAGGGGATGGAGTGAGGGCTTGGAGAATGGATGTGCGGGGAGCCAAGGAAACGAGAGTTTGGTAAAGGAAACAGAAGAGGGAGAGAGGACGGGAAATAACTATCTAACCCGTTTCACAGTTTTCCCGAAAGTTCTCCCTGTCTATCCACAGCTGTTGGACCTTCTTCCCACGGTCTGAGTATGTGATGCTAATCCACCCAGGGAGCTGGACGCTCTGGTTTTAAAAAATGAAGCATCTTGGGGGCGCTTGGGTGGCTCAGTCATTTAAACATCCGATTTCAGCTCAGGTCATGATCTTGTGGTTCGTGGGTTCAAGCCCTGCGTGGGGCTCTGTGCTGACAGCTAGCTAAGAGCCTCGAGCCTGTTTCAGATTCTGTATCTCCCTCTGTCTCTGACCCTCCCCTGCTCATGCTGTCTTTCTCTCTTTCTCAGAAATAAAAAAAAAAACATTTTTTAAAAAGCTTAAAGACTGAAGCATCTTGTAAAGCCTAACAGTGCCTCTGCCTCAAATCCGGAGGTCTCTGAGAGACATGGCAACACTCTGTGAATCCCCAAATACCGATCTTCTGTCCAGATAACAGTCTGTAGAACCAAACACAAGGGGAAGCTGTGGCCGGCTCTGTAAGATCCCAGATGGGAGGACAGAGGGAGCAAGTTGGAGCTGGTTAAATGAGGCCTTGAGAACCATTAACTACATTGGAATGTTTATTTTATTTTATTTTATTTTTTAAAATGTTTTATTTATTTCTGAGAGAGAGATAGACAGACAATGTGAGCAGGGGACGGTCAGAGAGAGAAGGAGACACAGAATCTGAAACAGGCTCCAGGCTCTGAGTTGGCAGTCAGCACAGAGCCCGATGTGGGGCTTGAACCCACAAATTGTGAGCTCATGACCTGAGCTGAAGCCGGATGCTTAACAGACTGAGCCACCCAGGTGCCCCTGGATGGTTTATTTTAAAATCACAGAATTTTGGGGGGGACACCTGGGCGGCTCAGTCAGTTGAGCATCTGACTTCAGCTCAGGGCATGATCTCACAGTTCATGAGTTCAAGCCCCACATGAGGCTCCCTGCTATCAGTGTGGAGCCTGCTTTAGATTCTTTGTATCCATCTCTCTGCCCCTGCCCTGCTTGAGCTCTCACACACAAAAAAACAAACATTAAAAAAAAAAACTTTAAAAATATATATAAATAAAAGAATTTTAAAAAACTTGTTTACTAAACAAGCAGTACAGGTTATTTATAGAAGCATAAGAAAATACAGATAAGCACTAAAAAATAATAATCCCTCCACTGACCTCACTGCTGGATAAAAGCCTGGCGCAAAGCCACTTCCACACTTAACCTGACCAAGGGCTGCAGGTGAATTATGTCACCTCTCTGGATCTGTTTCCTCATCTATAAATTAAACACAACAGTAGTACTATTTCCAAGGGCAGTTGTGAGAATTCAAGAAGCTAATATAGGAGTGCTTAAAACATATCCTGGAATATAGTAAGCACTACATATGTAACAACTGTAAGAATAATAGTTATTTTTAGGGGCGCCTGGGTGGCTCAGTCGGTTAAACATCCATTTTAAGCACAGATCATGATCTTGCAGTTTGTGAGTTTGAGCCCCACATCGGGCTCTGTGCTGACAGCTCAGAGCCTGCTTCAGATTCTGTGTCTCCCTCTCTCTCTGCCTACCCCTGCTTGTGTTCTCTCTCTGTCTCTCAAAAATAAATGTTAATTTTTCTAAAAATAAGTTATTTTATGTTTCTAGATTTTTTCCTATGTAATGTATAAGAAGTATTATGTATAATACTTACCTTTCTATGAAAATAAGTTGTACTGTACTCTTGTGTAACACTTTTACTCTCAGGATCTTTTTTTTTCAGATTTGTTATTAATATAAGCTAACATTGATTGCTTACAGTTGGGATAAACCTGTTGTAAAGGTTTTATATACATTATCACATCCAATCCTCACAATAACTTGGTAGGGTAAGTACTATTAGTACCATTTTGCAGATGAGAAGACCGAGTCTGAGCAGTCTAAATAATTTAGGTGTACTGAGCTGGCCCCCGGAGAAGCTGGAATTTCAATCCAGGTGGGCTGGCTTTTGAACCTGCTCGTATTAGGACCTAACATAGGCTTTATAAGATTTAGGATTTCTGTAGGATTTCCTGAAAGAGGCAGGTTTGGCTGTGTGTCATCCTTCCTTTCTTCCGTCCTGCAAAGAAGAGGAACGTGAGCATGTGACAGGCTGCTAGCCTATGCTGGCAGGGTGAGAGAGGAGATGTGTTTGTGCACGCTCCTTTTTAACCCTTGCCAGGCACGCGCTTTGGGACATCAGCCTGACAGATGTCTGGCTGTTTCTTCCTGGGCTTTCACGGCCTTTTCAATGTTTACTGAGGAAATTACTCTTTGATACAAAATGGGATCTAAGGTTCCGTCCCGGGCTTAGATTTTTCTAAGTGCGCTTTATCCAGAGAGAGGGCTTTCGTCTCGTTCTCCAGATCCTTTGACACAGCGCTCTGGGCCAGTGGCCACAGCTTCCTCATACTCCCCTCACCATCCCTGGGCACTCACCTCCGTCCCCAGATAACCCCGGGACCCATCCCCATCTTTGCCAGTTGATTAATTGGCAAGTCTTTGCTCCAAGGCCCTGCATGTGAAGCCCTGGTCTGGTGTAGGAGAGGAGGGAGGTGGTTAGAAGCACGTGAGCACGCACGCGTACACACACACACACACACACACACACACACACACACGAACATAGAGCCAATAGTATACAGCAGAGGTTGTGTGTGCTTGGACGACAGGTATCGGCCCACACCCGGTCAGCAGAAGAGTCTGGCCACACCATGGTTTGTGGCCCTGGGGATGTCCTGACCAGAGGCATGATGGATAGCATGACCGTTACCTTTCAGGAACTAACCCCCTTCTCTCTGAACTTAGGAGTAGCTCGGAGAGGAGGAAGGAGAAGTCCCGGGACGCGGCCCGGTGCCGGCGGAGCAAAGAGACCGAGGTCTTCTACGAGCTGGCCCACGAGCTGCCCCTGCCTCACAGCGTGAGCTCGCACCTGGACAAAGCCTCCATCATGCGGCTGGCCATCAGCTTCCTGCGCACACACAAGCTCCTGTCCTCAGGTGAGGCCTGCAGCCCCCCGGGCCGGTGTGCACAGCGGCCTCGCCGGCCTGTGCTCACACGTGGGAGGCCCAGTCGTGCGGGAGGCCCCCGGGAAGGTCTTCCTCCGCACAACCCCCACTCTGCGGGACCCCCCCACACACAGACGCCATCACTGGGGCTTCCTTCCTTACTTCGTGTTGAACTCCTCCTGTCTGGCAGTGACCTTTACAGTGAGAAGTACCATGGGGTGAAGAGCAGGGACAGGACTAAGGAGGCGCGTGGACACCCGGAAGCTGAGGACAGAAAGGGCTGGGGCGTCAGGAGCAGCTTTCACCAGACTCCTGGGTGCCTGGCCGTCTGGCCGCCAGAGCCACACTCCACTCCAGAGCATTTTCGTGCTTACCTTCCAGCTGCCTTCTCCAGAAGGGCAGCAGCTGTGCCCGCGTAGTCTTTCCCCTCTCCCCAGCCAGGATGCCGGGTCGATGCTGTGGTGTCTCTGCTCTTGGTCTGCTCGCCTCTGAGAGGGGTGCAGGCCACTTGCCGCACAGAGCATCTGTGGGACTGAGAGGAGGCCAAGTGCGTAAGGCACCTGAGCGGGCCACGCTCCTTCACCCCGCCAAGTCCTCGGCGGGTAACAGCCTTCCTGGAGCCCGCCCACCCTCACCCTGACTGGCATCACTGCGAGTCTCCAGTTCACCATACTTTTGGGCTTTTTTCCCTCCAAATTCACAGTCTTCAGAAAAACCTTTTTCTGTGAGTCCTGACCAGAAAGCAGCAGCCTGGGGAGTTAGTTTTCCAGTTTCAGATCCTGTGTGACAGTCCCATCTGGTCTGGTCTGCCAGTTTCATGAGGAAACTGGACGGCAGGTAGTGCCTCTCTCCACACGACTGAGGCGTCGCGGTGGGCAGCGTCCCAGCCAGTGAGCTCCAGGGAGGCAGGCAGGCAGGGGAAGGTTCTTTTGTGGTTGGCTTCCAGTTTTCCTGAGCCAGCCTGGGAGCCGGTAGAGTCTGCCATCCTGTTATGAAGGGGCTATTCTGGGAAAGAAACCCAGAGCAGAGGGAATCCAGCACAAGTCAGGGAGGCCAGACCAGCATGTGCTATTCTGGGCCCTGAAGCACAGGAAGGATATGGGGAAAGAAAGACCTTCAGAAAATAGGATGACACCTCGGTGGGTCCAAGGGTCGGAGTGCTAACCCTGTCCTGCAAATCTAAAGAATCTCCGCAGAGCAGACAGGAGGGGGAGAACTAAGGGCAAAGTCATGCTCTATAAATACTTCCAAAGAAACAATGCCACGGAATGGCAGGTTTGTTGCAGATGCTACTGAAAGCCAGGACAGTGGCTGGGAGGACCCCATCAGAGGGCACATGTGGACCTCTTTCTTTTAAAGAGGCTTCTCTTTCTGGACAGGTGAGGGCAGTGTCTGGGAGTGTTGGAATCATCTCTACATATACAAAGAGTCTGCAGTGGAGGATTTAATGACCAGACAGAGACGCTTGCCCCACACCCAGAAGTATCTCCTCAACTTCCCTGTTATGATGCTTGAAATTCTGCTCTTAGACATTAATTCCTTTGGGTAAATTATTGCTTCCTTCCATTGCAAGCCCCATCCCTCCACCAACAGAGACCCCAAAAGGAGTAATATATTCATTATCATTGGGACACTCTCTAACTAATTCTGGACTTGTAGAACATTACAGAACTTGTAGAATGAGGAGAAGTGAGGTACAGAAAAGGTCACTCAAAGTCACACACTTAGCACCTGGTGAATCTGCACCTGCAATGCAAGGCCTCGTGAGTCTGTGTTTGTGAGAAAGACGGACACAGGTGGGCAGAAGCATTGTGCAAACCTCGTCAGGCAAAGACCTCAATGAGGATTAGGCGTCAGGGGAGGGTTCTTCCTTGGTAGGAGAACCAAAGATGAACAGAGGCACCTGGGGGCCAGCCCTGAGCAGTGGGGTGCAGCGATGGCCCTCACACATTCCGTGACTTGTGTCTGTTCTTTCTCATGATGTGTGGCTTTGATTTCCATGCTCCCCCACGTACAGTCATCCTTCTCAGTGGTCAGAGGTTGGCTTGGTGAAAACTGGATATCAGAGGCCAGGTCCCCTGAGCACACCCACCTGCCTGTGTGCTGGAGTGGTGTGAGCCCCGTGTGCCGGCGACACCCAGGGAGATGGGACCACAGGGAGCCCGCACGCAGCCCGCTCAGGAGCTGTTGCAAGTTGTGCACACAAACTGCCTGCCCTCTGGCTGGGCTTGGCCCCAGATGGACCAGCGCCCTCAGCATGTCAGCTCTGGCCCTCTCCGTCCTGAGGAGAGGACTGACGGAAAATGATAAGAAGTGTCTACATCTGGCCATCGGGTCCTGCTGTCCTTGATGGAGCACTTCTCATAAAACACGCATTTCCCAGGGGAGGAGGAGGAGGCGGATGGCTTTTCCACATCCCCTTTCTCTGCCTTCTCTTCCAGGCTCCAGCCGCACATTCTTTAGACTGATTGTTGAAATGGTCTTCAGGAATTGCATGTGAGACAGGATTTTTTTTTTTTAATCACATTTTGCTTTTTCAAAATATGCAATACAGTGAAGAGGAGTGTGGGATTTGTGGGCACACAGACCCACACTGAAGCCTTCTTTCCAAGTTTGTGAGAATCTCTTCACTGCCTTCGAGCTTTCCTTTCTCGTCTGTACGAGTAGGGTGACAGTACTTGCTTGGCAGTGCTTTTGGAGGATTGAGCTAAGTGGACAGAAAACCCTTATCCTCTCGGCTGCCACACAGGAGGCTCTCCACAAGTTACAGCGTAGAAATAAAAGTCATTTTGAATAAGCAAACTGATTTAGACGAAGTATAGGCTTCTGGAGAAATGGCATGAACAGCAACCCAGCAGAAAGTCCTCTTATACCCACCTTACAGCAACGCCTATCAAAATGCCAAGCAGCCTGGTTTTTCCAAGTCAAAACAAACCACAGATTCATTGTTGAAGGCTTTCTAACAAAGGTGAGCTCCCGGGTTGGCTCGCTTTAAAATCGGAAATAGCCAGTTGCATAGCTCAGAGTTCAAACGGCTAAAAAAGACCAGGTTTTACTTTAGAAAAGTTTCTGCTTTACTTAGTAACATGCTTCCCTTTGATTTTCACAGTAGGCTGTTCTGTGTGGGAATGTTGGAGAGGAAAACCTCAGCACTGAGAAATTCAGCCTGGGAGTCGGGACAGCCCAATGAGATCCGTATCACAGGAAACAAACTGAAACAATAGCTTTATGATATTAGCTTCCACGCTGGGCCGAGAACAGAACACACTCTGACGGGAACATCAGTGGAAGTACTGCTTGATTGTCTTAAATCCTCTTTCAAGATGGTGCCCGCAAACCGGGACCAAATGAGGGTAGCTCCTGCGTTCAGGGGGCCTCAGACAGCAGTAAATATGCAAAATCGGCTTTTCACTGTAAAATTGAGTTTTGGCCTCCCCATACTCATACAGGGTGAAATCAAATTGATTTACGCAGTTGCTGGAGGTCATCATGTAGCAAGGTTTTAAAAGAGAAATGTTAGGTTTATTATCGATTCGTTGGCATGAATGAATCGATTCATTCATTCCTTGCCCCATTCACCTTCCACATCAAGGCTTTTTTCTGTCCTGTCTGGAGAGGAGCTGAGAAGCTGATTCATACTAGGATGTAAATGGCTGAAAGCAGCTAATATACAAACTCTTCTGGAGATACTGACCTTGTTCAGATCACTCCCTTAACTGAAACCAAAAAGTGGGGTATTCGCTGGACCCCAGCCATGTGCTATATCTTATAAAGGGTAATACAAAGACGTAAGATAGGATAATAAGTTATGTAAAGAACAAAGCAATGAATCTCAAATGGTGGATGTTCAAGGCCCTTTGGGAAGCCAGCAAGATTGGGTAAAACACAGTGCCTTCTGCCAAAGATGTGAAGATAGCCCATGCTTTCTACCTGGTGACAGCAGTGGTTGGTCTATGGACCTGGGAAAGTTGGAGGGGAGGAATTAGTTTTAAAAAGAAAGCCCTGTAATAAAACAAAATGGTGAGCGCCAAGCACATGTGAACTGGGAAGATCACATCAGTATGGTTTTAGGAATGGTCAGAGCAGTGCTGGAACTTTTCAGGGTAGGAAATAAAGAGGGAAGATGACTATGGTGGAAAAAAAAAATGCATCCTGACCAACAGTACCTTGTAACAGTCTGGTCTCAGAGACCTGGTCGACAGTGTCTGCCCTGCCACGCCGCCGCTCACCCCAGATGCCCAGCTCCTGCTGCCCATGGGGTCCCGCCCCACATGGGTGGTGCTGCCTGAAGGAAATGAGCAGCGGTGCTCCGGAAAAAGTGCTCCGAAACCTCAGCCCGCGCATATCCTGGCTGTGGGGAGTCGTCATCAAAGCCTGTTTACTGGAGCTATTTTTAGCATTAAAGAATCTTGTTGTGCTCCCCACACTGAGCGTGCCTGTCTCAGCAGAGGGCCTCTGATTCTGATGACCTGCCTCTCTCTTCTGGGGGTCAGACCCCGAAGGGGCCTGGGAAGCGAGCAACTGAGACCGTGAACCCCAGGTGACTTAAAGACCCCTTTGGGGGCTTCGTGAACATCTACTAGCTGGCTCCTCTTTATTTAGCACCAAGGATTTCTTCTGGATTGTTGTATAACCTTATGGTGGTTTATCTTTTTCTTCCCCACCCGTCTGTAGATTCCTTGAGCAAAAAGATTGCTCTTGGGGCACCTGGGTGGCTTAGTCAGTGAAGTATCTGACTTTTGAATTCGGCTCAGGATGATTTTATGGGATCGAGCCCTGTGTTGGGCCCTGGGCTGCCAGCATGGAGCCTGCTTGGGATTCTCTCTCTCTCCTCTCTCTTCCCTTCCCCAGCTCATGCATGTGCATGCATGCACACGCTTGCTCTCAATAAAATAAACTTAAAAAAAAGAATAGAAAAGATTGCTCTTCAACCTTTCAGGATCCCTGATTCTCCCTAGGACAGGGCTGAGTACATAGTGACACTTGTTAATGGATGGCCTGACTGATTTCCTGCCTGGTGCCTAGCCCAGGGCAGACACACAGTAGGAATGTGATAGTGGAGGGTGATATGCATGCGCCCCTGGCCCATAGGGTGAAGGTGTGCCTCCAGCCCTGCGTTTTTCACCCTGGGCTCCAGACTGAAGCGAGCTGGCCGGGTTCCTTCAGAGTCCCCGAGGAGGAAAAGCAGGTGCTGCAGGAGCAAATGTCCCACAAAGGCAAGAGGCCAGCTTGTCCCAGGGGCCCCTCGGGGCTGGCCTGCCGGCTTCCTGGCCCACCAGCCATTGTGATTTCAGTCCCAAGATGTTCTATTTCCATTCATGGTCCCTGAGTGCCCCTCTCCCTTCCTCCCAGAGGCCGGCTGGCCAGCTGCTACAGCCAATCCACCACCTCCTGGAAGCAAGTGTACTGGGCACGGATGGAAACCAGTTTGGCTAGGTTGGAACTGTTAAAAACAGGAAATTTTAAGCAGAACTATTTCCTCTGGGCCTAGTTAACCCAAATAGAGCTGTCTTGGGATTACACCAGATTTTGATGTCAGTGTTGCCACTGAGATCAAAGAAATTGAGGAGGAAAAAAATCTTCTCAATAGGCCAGGAATCACAGGGCTGGCCTTTGCTGTTCGGAGAAGGTAGTCACCTATCTGGTGTGATTTAATGGTGCTGGAAACCTCTCCTCACCCATCCCCAAAATAGGTCACCACCTGCCAAAACAGTTTGGTTTTCCCAGCACTAAGGGTCACTCGTAGGACCTTGAGTTGAGGCAGTGATTCTCAACCTGTGGCCGTAAGGCCAGCCGTGTCCACATTGCCTGGGAACTTGTGAGAAAAGCGGGTTCTCCGCCCCCACCCGAGCCCTATGCAATCCGTGGGGAAGGGCCTGTCCGATGCCACATTCGTGAGTGTGTGCCCTGTGCAGTCCCCCAGGGCTCCACACTGAGAGGGGCTCTGGAGATGGCTTCAGTTTTCAATGAGAGGTCCCACATTTTTGCTTTGCCCTGGGGCCCATGAATTATGTAGTAGCCCTGGGCGCCCAAATGCTTGCTTTAGTAAGCCCTGCAGGGGACTCTCTCTGGTGCACGCTCAACTGTGAAAGTGCTGAGTTCCGTCACCATCTCCTAAAGCCCCGGGTTAAATATGGCTGTTGACCGGAACCCCAACATTGGCGGTAATGACATCCATACCTAGAACTCTGGCTCATTATCATCAGTTCAGCTGACTAGTTGGTGGGCAGAAACCCTATGCAGGGATCGAGTGTGGGTATGCGTGTGGCATCAGCCGTCCCCAGATGGTCTCCCCTCCCAGGCTAGCTAGGGTGTGAAGGGGAAAGAATTTCCCTCATTGGTTCCACCATTTTCGCAAAACAGAAGGGAAGCCACGCTACTACTGTCTGCAGCCCAACTCTTAGCTCTGAAGGCTGCCAGCCTGTGCCTGGATGGGCCTGTTCTCTCAGTGCCTTGGGCACGTGTGCCTGATCCCGTGTCCTGGAGGTGGCTGGTCCCCAGGGGTGCCACCGAAGCCCCTTGGTAGAAACATCTCCTAATTTGGATTTGTTCTTCTTGAGGAATAACAGCATATAGCCCAGAGCTTAAATTTAGGGGCTCCAGGGAAAAGAGAACCAAATAAAACCAAACTAAACCAAACTTCATTTCACAGTATCCATGCGTTCCTTGCCAAGTGGGCTGTAAATCTAACTTCATTTCCCATTCCCCAGAACAGTCTCATGTTGGAAGACTCCTTTTAGTTAAGTGAGTTTTCACTTTTTCTAAGGGACAAATTACTCTCTAATCCCCTTGTAAGTTAAATGAGGTCTACTTGGCTTGATGTTTGTACTGGACGAATAAAGTTTTGTTAGTAAACGTATGTTTGGAGTTAAGTAATGAGGTAGGAGAGGCAGGGCTGAAAGAAAGCCCGTGTAGCCCGAGGACAACAGCCAAGGGGCTGGGGCCCGGAGCTTTGTGTGGGACAAGAGCTGAGTCTGCATCTCCTTGGCTGTTCTGCTGGCCACAGGGGTGCACTTGAAAGGCTAGGGCTGCTCAGAGTGGTTGGTGGTGGGGCGGGTGCTTCCCCGGGGTGCCCCTAGCCACCACTTCTGCAGCCCGCCATGAATGATGCGGTGGCCTCCTCGTGCGATCTTTGCGCCTCTGGTCTCCATGGCCTCTCTCCAAACCGTTCAGTGTGCCATTGCCGGGTAATTCTCCCAGAGCAGTGCTCTGTGATGCCACTGCTCCAGGACCCTGGGCCCCCTCAGCAGCCCAGTTACTGAGACTGGGAAATGGAGCCTTCTCTTCAGCCAGATAGGTGCTCCTCAGTCCCTGGGAGTGGCTTGCTCCAGGCCATGCCACCTCTGTGTTTTCCCAGTGTCTGCCCAACTTGTTGGGGCCCAGAAAGTTCTTTCACCTAACAGAGTGAATCCCTGTTTTCTATGAGCCACCTCAACTGCCCTTGTTTGGAAGAGTTGTCTCTGACAACCCCAAAGTGACCCCCTCTGCCCCTGAACCCTTGAGCACTTGCTGTCTATATTCCTCCTTGGTCATCCAGTTCTGCTGCTCCTGAGTTTTTACTTAAATTTGTACCTCTGTGTGCTACACAGCCCCTATGTAGGCTTTGAGCAATTTGGGGGGAAGGGGTACTATCCTAGAGGGAATGGCAGAGGGAGAAAATCATAATGATTGGTGGTGTTTTAGTCTTCTTAAATACTTGCTTAGTCCTTACTACTCAAAAGATGGAAATTATTATTTCCACGTGGCTGATGAGGAAACTGATATTCAGAGAAGTTTTTAGCCAAAGTCATAGCCTAAATGGGAGGAATAGAACCCACGTTTAATTGACTCCATAGCCTATAAATGGTTAGGAGTGTAACTGCCGAATGCAGCTATCTGAGCCAGCTAACCACAGTCTTTATAACCTCGAGCCAATGACTGATTGCGTCTCTCTCAGCCTCTTCTATAAAATGAGGCAAAGAATAGTACCTACAAGACAGGAATTGTAAAGGTCAGATAGTATGTTCGGCACAGTACCTGGTAAGACAGTCATTGCTCAATGTACATTAGTGGTCAAGGTTATGGTTTCTAGTACTGCTGTGACTGCTGTCATGTCTATGATGCCAGCTGCCACCATTACCCTTGGTGCCACAAGCATGCTGCCACTACAGCCACACTCCTGCAAAGTCCCATACTCTGTGTAGTGCTTTGGCATGTGGTGACACTTAGATGTTGGCAGTGTGAGTTTCCAGAAAAGTCCACTTAATGCTTTTGATCCATCCCTGGCTGGTGTTCGTCTGTACCAGTCACATCTGTCTTAGGACCACATTCATGTAAACCATACACCCCCCCTCTCTTTCCAGTTTGCTCTGAAAATGAGTCTGAAGCTGAGGCTAACCAACAGATGGACAACTTGTACCTGAAAGCGTTGGAGGGATTCATTGCCGTGGTGACCCAAGATGGCGACATGATCTTCCTGTCGGAAAACATCAGCAAGTTCATGGGACTCACACAGGTGATGCCCTCCTCTGGCTCTTTCAGAAAGGGAAGGTGTTTGCATTTGGGGGTAGAACTGAATGGAAGGTTCTGGTCCCATCCATCCTGACTTCTCCCAGCCTGTGCCCACCCCCACTCACTGATCTCAGGTTACAAGCCTCAGGGACACACTCTCAGCCCCTGGTGTTGGGTTTGGCATTGCTGATGGACAGGTCTGCTGACTAGATTAACAGACCAACCCTGTGAATCCACTCTCTGTCATCAGTGGCAGTCTTGTATTTATTATGTCCATGTGTCTGTGGCTTGAGATCTGGGCAGACCTAATTCAGCCTGCTGTCTGTCTGTCTGTCTGTCTCTCTCTCTCTCTCAACCTGGAAGGCAGCTCCGCTGGCTCTTGGAGACCTCTTCTTCACCATTAGGAGTAATGAAGCCCAACCTTGTTTTTGAAACAGGTGGAGCTAACAGGACACAGTATCTTTGACTTCACTCATCCCTGTGACCACGAGGAGATCCGTGAGAACCTGAGTCTCAAAAATGGTAAAGTATTCTTCACTCTGTCTTTTGTTCCTTCTTACATCACTTGGGAGGGTCTATGCCTTCCCTTTGTCTACGAATGTAGGGCTGATGGATTGTGGTCATCGTGATCCAGAAAAAAACTGGCGTCCATCAAATGCCCAGCATGAGATGGAAGGCACAGGAGGGACATGGTACTCGGAACTGTGTCTGGCCGGCCCTTCGTGGGGCCTGATGCCATGCTAGTAGGGCAGTCCTTTGGGTTAGGACACCGTCTCTAGCAGGTTTCACCACCTGCGAAGCCAGCACCTCTGCCAAATGGGGCCACACAAACCAGTACACTCGTCTGTGCCCAGATGTTCATGGAAACTATTGCTCTTACCTGTTGTGTAACAAAGCACCCAGCGCACAGCAGCTGAAATGATCATCTTATTACTTGTCATATTCTGTGGGTTCTGTGGCCAGTTCTTTTGCTCCACGTGACATCAGCTGGGCTACCATTGTCTGGGGGCTGGACTGAAGGGAATAACGAGGATGGGTCCCCCACTCGTCCGGGCCCTGGTGGCCAGTAGCTGGAGGCTGGCACTCAGCTGGGCCACCGGCAGCGCTGGACCTCCTTCAGCTGGACCTCGCCATGGGGTCTCAGAGCCTCTCCCTCTCCAGACTTTCTGACACAGCAGCTCAGGGCTCCCAAAGGGCAAAAGCAGAAGCTGCCAAAGTTTCCAAAGCCTTAGTCCTGAAACTTGCACCGTGTCACCCTGCCCCATTCTGTTGTTAGAGGGAGTTATAAGCCAGTCCCTGCTCTATGTGGGAGGTGAATACACAGGCTACGGGGTATCGGGAAGTGTGGTTCATGGGGGCCACCTTTGGAGACTAGATAAGGAGTGGATCTGGTCCCCTGGTGATGAGATGCACAACAGGGAGTTTTTGATGGAGACAAGATGGAAAGCTCTTCCGTACTGTATCCTGCCTGTGGGGGTATCCAGCAGATACCGTGGACAAAAGGACCCATGTAAGCTGAAATCACTTTGCAAGCACAATCGGAGCTACTGCTTCGTGTCTTGTAACTGGGGACCTCCAGGCACAGGCACAAATTGAGGATATTGTCGAGAGACCTGAAGCTTCGTGCAGAAATGGGGCTCCATGACTTTCTGGGAGATTCCGTCACTGTCCTGGGCAGATGGTGCCCACAGCAGCCCATCCCCTGTAACATCTCTCACCTGTCGCTGCCGTGGGGTATGTACTCGTCCAGCCTGAGTGACAGAGGCAGCGCCAAGCCTGCAAGATTGGGCTGCTGTTCCCGCACACACCGCAGGAGCGGGCGCTTCGCAGGCCCGCCTCCACCCTTCCTACAGACGGAGCCTGCAAAGTGCGAATTCTAACCCCATCCCCCTAGGGTTCTCACCCAGCCCCTCTGCTCTCCCACCTCAGGGCCTTGGTCCACCTGGCTCAGAGTACAAAGGCTGGCGAGCATTCCACAGGCTCACCAGTGTCCTATCTGCGCTGCTGAAAGATCTTGTCTGTTCTCTGAGGAAAGGGGCACCAGACTTTCTGAATCTCTTTCTAAAGCAGGTGCTGGAAACCTGCGAAATGAAAAGTCTCCTACCCTGTACCCAGAAACGTCAGCCCTTAGGTTGTCAGGCTGAGTTCAGCCACTGACCTAGTCTCAGTCTGACTGTGAGACCTGATCCAGGCCACTTCATTGCTCTGTTCCCCACAGCCTCTCCTTTCAGACTGATGGTATTGGACCAGGCAAAGTCTAGGACCTTCCACTCGCAAGTACTGTGATTCATAGCATGATTCTACTCTATTTATCTGAGTAGAACTTTAGGTCACTTGGTCCGTATGTCAAGGGCTTGGGATCAAGTCTATGAATCAGCAAATCCTCATTGAAGGTGCCGGCCTGCATGGACTCACGATCTGGAAGCAAAGGGTTAGCATGAACACCGAGAAGGAGATAAGGCCATGAGGCAGATTGTGGAAGGCTTTGAAGGCCTGGTGGAGGGCCTCGAACTTTATCCTATAGACAGAGGGGAGCTTTTGAAAGTTTTTGAGTGGGGATGGGGTAGTCTGATCGGAGCTATGTTTACGGAGATTAATTAAATGGCAAAATGGGGAGAACCTAGAGGTTAGCAAAGTTAGGAGGCCACAATAGTAAAGTATGGCACAGCCACAAATGAGTCCCTCCAGTGCACTTATCAGCAGCACCTGAACGGGTCTTAATGGTGGATCTAGGCCCCAGGACACAAGACTATCTCATGATATGTAGACCCCACCAATGAAAATTAAAATTGTAGGAAACATTAAGTTCTGGAGAGATGGTTTTATAGGTTTTAAGAGGAATGTTCTCTCTTAAAAAAAACCACACACACACACACACAACACTTTTGTTCTCTTATTTCATGGGCTACACATCTCTTAGGGATGCTTAATATAGATTCAGATATCCCAAAACTTCATTTGACACAGTCCTTTGAGGATACATCAATCAGATAAATCAATGGCCCTCTAGAGGTTTATGGAGGGCTGTGACTATTTGGAGGAAAAAAGGCTCTGGATTGTTCTGTGATGCTGGGCAGGGGGCAGGAGTGTACCTGGGAAGGTCCAAGTTGGAGATGGTGGTGGTGTAGGCAGAATGTAAGCACTGACGAGGGGGACTCGGCTGGTACTCACTGCATTCATCACTATTCTGTGGAAAGTGGGAGAAGTCCTGTGTGGGCAGCATCTGGAGACTATGGGGAAGGAGGCTGTGGTGTTGGTCCTGGTGATTTCTTTAATTCTGGCCAAGAAAGGATAAGATCCGTGTTGGGGTCATCTTCAAAGTGAACTTGCACCCCAAACCCAGGAGGCTTGGACCAGAGGTCTCTCTTGAGCCCTGACATAGGTTACTTTAGGGGGAAAGCTGGTGGCGTGGCATCCTGAATGCAACTACCTCAGGTTGGAAATAGGGCCCTGGAGGATCAAATTACTGAGGGGCAGGGGTGAAGAAAAAACAGTTGTGTCTGAGAGACATTTCTAATCTGAGAGATTTACCCCTTTGAGGGGACTGGGTCTCGCCCAGACTGTGCCTTAGAATTCCTTCTAGGGGACGTGGGCCTGACCCAGGAGAGGCGTGCCGAGATTACGGCTACTAGTCACTGCTTGCTTCGCAACCTTGCAGTGAGCACAGATGTACTGGGCGCAGTGGGAAACAAAATGGTGGAATAGCCTTCTGGAGCTTATACTCCAGTTGGAGAGACCAGCCAGGGATGAGACAACGTTAGTCCACAGGCCGAGATGGTCCTGAGCCCCCACAGCAGGCCTACAGGTGCTAAGGGAGCAGGTCCTCGTTGCCCGGAAACACTGCCTCAGGGCCCCTCTTCTGCATATACACATAAAACTCAAAGTCACCTGGTTCCCTCCACTCTTCCCCCCTCAGGCTCTGGTTTTGGGAAGAAGGGCAAAGACATGTCCACAGAGCGGGACTTCTTCATGAGGATGAAGTGCACAGTCACCAACAGAGGCCGGACCGTCAACCTCAAGTCAGCCACCTGGAAGGTAGGATGACAGCAGGCTGGAGCCGGAGTCCTCCCGTCCCCCGCCCCGCCCCCGCGCCCGCGCCGCTGGCCCCACGTCTGACCCCTCCGTGGCCGGTCTCCAGGTCTTGCACTGCACCGGCCAAGTGAAGGTATACAACAGCTGCCCCCCTCACAGTGGTCTCTGCAGCTTCAAAGAGCCCCTGCTCTCCTGCCTCATCATCATGTGCGAGCCCATCCAGCACCCATCCCACATGGACATCCCCCTGGACAGCAAGACCTTCCTGAGCCGCCACAGCATGGACATGAAGTTCACCTACTGTGATGACAGGTGGGGGCCCCAGAGTGCGTGTGCCGTAGCAGGGCTAGGGCTCACCCACACGGGCATGTGTGCGTGGCCATGCCTGTGGGAAAGCTATGGGTCTGGGTCAGGAACATTGCATTGCTGGGCACCAGTGTGTGGGCCTATGTCACTGTTTCATCCCCTCAGTGTAGCTAAGGGGCTCCGAACACCCTATTTGGTGGTTCCCCATTGCTGCGACGTCAGGGGCTAACAGCAGAGCCTTTCTGCTGTGTGGCTCCGTTGTCCTTGTTGACTGCTGTGTTTGTGTACGTAGTCCTCCGCATATGTGTCAGGCTCCTGAGTCCTGAGCAAATTTCTCGGAGCCTCATTTCTGGGAGACTGGAGTCTAGAGATCTCCATCAGCACTCCCAGTTCAGAGGCCAGCTGCGAGCTTCAGGGACTGGCCTGGAAACTGCCCCATGGCTGCGCGCCTTCCCCTTGTTCTCTTCCATTAATGAGCTCTTCCTTCAGGCTTTGTTCCTGCTGTGTCATCTTCATTCCTGCCACTGTCCAGGCTAATTTTGAAGGCCTTTTGATGGAGGAAGCTAAGCTAGACTCTAACCCCCGAAACCAGGCCCCACTGGAAACTCTCCTACAGGAGAGGGACGTGCTTCAGAGTGTCAGCTCTGAAGGGATGGCCTAGGATCAAGTCCAATAGGAAATGTTCAGTGTGAGCTGCTATCCTCATGCTAAATTGTTCTTTATTATAAGTTGTTGAAAGAGTGCCTAAGACTGCCTATGCCCCTTCTTAGAATGGGCCTCCACTCGAGGCACAATTGAAGGACTTTCATGAGAGGGTCCTTGAGTCATTCCTGGCCCCCTCTTCTGACAGCCATGGCACGAGGACCCAGGATCTTAGAGGCGGCAGGTAATACTCTAAGTAGAAAGAAGTGCTTGGGGCACCTGGGTGGTTCAGTCAGTAAGTGACCGACCTCAGCTCAGGCCAGCTCAGCTCTCGGATCGTGAGTTCGAGCCCTGCATCAGGCTCTGTGCTGACAGCTCAGAGCCTGAAGCCTGCTTTGGATTCTGTGTTTCCCTCCCTCTCTCTCCCCCTTTCCCCCACTTGTGCTCTGTCTCTCTCTCAAAAATAAACAAACAGTAAAAAAAAATTTAAAGAAAGAAGTGCTCTAACCTCATAGGGAGAAAATGCCACATGTGAAGACTTTTGTCCTGGAACTCTGACACAGTCAGTGTTGATTACAGTGGTTAATAGTGTCATTATTGTGGTCAGGATGAAGATTGGAGATAAAGATTGTCCCAAAGGCAGGCATTTGAGAAATCCCTGTTGTGTGTAAGGTCATCTGTCAGATGGGGCCTTTGCATTCAAAGGAATATTCTGGGCCGAAGACACAGGCCTGTAACGTGCACCTGTCTCTAGTCTCTCGAGATGACATGGGAAGTCCCACTGAGCAGCCCCCATGTCTGGGCTCTGGGGTGGGGCGGGGCTCTGGTGCCTGGGGTCCTGCAAGGTGCAGGGAGCCCCTGTGAGTGAAGCTCACCCCTGACGTGACCCCACAAGCTCTAGAAAAAGCCTGCAGTCCGAGAAAACAATGCAGCATCTCTAGTTAATAGAAGAGAGGGATTTTTTTTTTTTAAAGCTTAAGACCTTTATCCTTGTTAAAGTGAAGAAAAAAAAATCTTCCAGAAAGAGTAATCTGAGGTTGTCCTCCGCTCATTCCCTGATTTGAATGGGTCTCCGGTCATTTCCTGAAAGCAGCTTTGCTTTGGATAAAAGAAGAGATGACAAAAAAGGAGGAATTGGCCCAACAGCGGTTGAGGAGGAAGTGGACCCAGAGTGGGGAGAGCTCCCCTGTGCTGACTGCTTACTCCGGCTCAGGGCTTCTAGGTAGAGTCGATACTGGCTGCAAGGAACCTGTGATTTAGAGCTTTGTGACTCAGAGTGTGGAGGGGGATAGTGCTTCTAAGTTCTGCTGGACACATTGCATTTTCAGCAAAATCTTGCCTTTCAACAAACCTAATTACATGGCCCAAGCTCTGAGTTCAGTGGGCTGGAGGGATGAATACAGAGGCCCTTTAAATATACAGAATGCTGTGCCTCACGGAAGTTGTGTTTAACCGATTAGCAGATTAGTTAACAAGGGCACAGACACGGCTTAGACAGTTTATAAAGTGACTATTTTAAGTCCTTAATCCTTAAGTGCTATTTCTCTATTGCTTTGATGAGGACTGGAATTTTCTGGGTTTGGTAGCTTGTTTTGTTTTTGCTCTTTCGTTAGAATAGGGAAAGGTGCGCGCGCGCACACACACACGCATGCAGGCACACACTCTTCTCTCTCTCCCTCTCTGCCTCTGTCTCTGCCTCCTTATTACCCTTCTGAGATCAGTGTTTCAAAAACCAACACTTACATATGATAGCTTTTGGGTGTGTGTGTGACTACTCTCCATTTCCCGTTTAATTTAGGAATTCCCTAGATTTGATGACATCTAACACACTCTGAGGGGCTATGATTTCCCACCAAGGGAATTACTTTCCCATAAGGAAAAATGAAAGGATCTGATGAAAATATAAGACAATCGGAATCCACAAAATCACTTTTTAAAGCTGGTTGAGTACTTTTTCTTCGGTGTATGAAGACCACAGGCTGATGATAATCAAACAAAAGAAGAAAAGGGGGTTGGAGAAGAGGAGAAGGGAGAGGGGAGAGAAATAAAGCAGGAAGAAGGGAGAAAAGCAGGCTGTAATCCCACATTTACCTTCTGGCTTCCCAGAGGCCGTGGGACCCAGACACCCGGCTCTGAGGCAGCCGCAGCTGAATAGAGACAAGCAGATGACTCAGAATTCATTGGTCCCGTGCCTCTTCCTAAAGGGTCAGAGTACCGTATTAGGTCTTGCATCAGTTATCTAAAGAGTAAACATTTTCAAAAGTAAATTTTGTGACGCTTTATGTCAGTCACATTTACGTATGTGTGGCTGACTGCTCTTGACAAGGGGAGCAAAGTGGCGGCAAGGTTAAGGAAGGAATGTCCTGATGTCATGATTATCATGATGACCAACACTCTGTCTCTATATATGACTCCCACAGAGCCACTCTCCTCCATTCCCTAAAATACTGAGCAACCGGTGAGCCAGCTGTTACTTACTGAGCATGTGCTATGTGCCTGATCCTATGCCGGAGACCATTCTATCAAAGAAGTAAACAGAGATGGTTCCGGATCTCCACGAGTTTAGATATTGAGACAGCAGCAACTTTATGAACTGCAGTAGATGGCACAAAACAGCATTCCGTTCACTGGAAAGGGGGATAGAGGTTATTCCCAAGTAGTTAGACTCTAATAGGGGGTGGTTCTTAAATTCGTGTGGAGGTGCCACCTAGTGGTGACAGGGAGTCACTGTCAAGGGAGCCAGGTATCCAGGGAGGTGGGACCGACTTTGTTATTCACATAATCCTACTGAGATTTGTGCATGAGTGTTCTTGTGTCTGAGAGGTAAAAGCAGATTGTGGATAGGCTCTGTATCAATAGAGAGAATATGGTATCAAGGTTACAGTGAAAATTTCAGATGAACAAAGAGGCTTATGTAATCTTTACAGGTAAAGAATTTGAAGGCATTGGATTAAGACAACATGAGGTGTAACTGGGTAAATTAAGATGCCTGTGTTTCAAATTCTGCAGGTCAAAATTATGATGAATTCGTTTTGTAAAAAAAGACGGGGGCATCTGGGTGGCTCAGTTGGTTGAGGTTCTGACTTTGGCTCAGGTCATGAACTCATGGTTCGTGAGTTCAAGCCCTGCATTCGGCTCACTGCTGTCAGCACAGAGCCACTTTGACTCCTCTGTCCCCCTTTCTCTGCCCCTCTCTTACTCTTACATGCACTCTCTCTTTCTCACAAATAAATAAGCATTTAAAAAAAGTTGGGAATAGGAAAGGTAACAGTAGTGAGAAAATTGGGGATCACAAAGAGAATGTGAGTGGAGAAAATTATAAAGAGCCATGAGTCATGAAATACATACACATCAAAACACCTGGGAGGCAGAGTATTGGAATCTGAGAAAAAAATGGCTAATTTCAGTGAAATTAACAGTAAAAGATTATTTACTTTCATTGTATCATGAGATACACTTAATAAATTATTGTACTTAGAGGGTGGGTGGCATTTGAAAACTGAGAGTGGTCTTTCAAATGAATACATTATACGTAGTGGTTTTTTTAGTACCATATCAAGTGTATTGTAAGCATCTTTGCACCCTACACACTATTAGCCTTTCTGCTCGCATCTCATAGAAGAGGGTATAGTGAATTTCTTTACATCTTTGAGTGAGAAGAAGCTTTAAGTGCTCTCCTTGGGCATCTGTGTCTCCTCCAAATGACAATTTCTGAAATCAGCCCAGAGTTTGAGCATATGTACGAGACATGCTTATACAGTATCCTGCCTGGCCTGGTTGAGGGACTTCCCTGGAGGAGGCATCCCTACAAACTCTCTTTCCAGTTTACTACGAAGCTGAATCAACCTCCTAACTCAAAAAATATTCCCTCTACATGATCTGCTCCTCCCTTGCTACAATTCAAGGCAAATTCCTTCCTGCTGCTTGTGGGTCCTAAGGTAATAATAGGCAGCTGTGGCGTTTGGTGGCCCTCAGAGCAGGGTCAGCCCAGGACGGAGTCAGGGCGGTCTTTCTAGGTATAAAGTCACCACACCTGTCGCACATCACACCAACAAGATGAAAACTGCCCCTTAACTACAGAGCTGGTTGTATAGATTTCCCATAGCCACAGAATATTTGAGGAAAACACAAGGCTTAAGGGCTACCATGTAAAGCAAATAAAATCTGGATAAAAGTATATGAAGGCAGGAGACATTGAAATCTGAGTCTATGAGCAGTCTGGATATTATTAAGGAAATGCAGCTCCAAGGCTTCTAAACCTCTGTAGTAGCCAAACTGAGGTGAATCAGGTTGCCGGAGAACGACCACAGCCAGAAAGGGTAGAAGGAGAGAAAACAGACTTTACTAGAAGTATGGTTTAGTAGCACATGCATTCTTTGGAAACCAAATAGGTGGTTACAAAGTCCTTAAAACTTTTATCCTCTTAAATAGTTTCAAATACCCTCTAAACATCTTGTGTACATGATTAATTGACTTAGCAAATCCTTTACCTGCGCAGGAAGCAGGGGTAAAAACGGAGGCCAAACCTTGTCTGACTCCAGGCAGTGGTGTCTAAAGTCAAGGAGTTTGCTGCCTTGTCCCCCATGCACATGGGGTAGCACTGTTACCCAGAGGAGGAGCAGGCCATCTCAGGGCTTTGGCTGGGTGTCCGGTGCCCACTGAGGCAACGACTTGGGCACGGTACCAAAAGAGTAATTTTCTTCCTGGCACTCGGACACAGGTAATCCATGTCAAAAAGAACTTGTGAGCATTTAAAGGTAGAGAACAGTTGAAGGACAATGTGTCACTGTCATTTTACATTATGAAGACACATCTAATTCTGAACTCCAGAGCCGGGCGATCTGACCCACATACTGACTTGGCATAACACTTCACAGTCTAATGGCTTTTCTCCCTCTGTGTTTTCTGTTTTCTTTCTTCTGTCTCTGCCTCCTGTGGCTGCCCATCTATGTATCCGTCTCTGTGCCTCATCCTTGATCTGGTTCTTCTGCTACTTTATTGTTAACGAGTGACCTCTCCTCTTCTCACTTCTGAAATCTGTTCAATTAAGCCCTTTTACACCCTCCTCTTCTCTAAAACAGAATAGCCCTGCCAAATTGACTTGTTAAATTCATGGGTGACCCCAGACTGATTTTTTCCCCCAGTGAGTCAGGGCTCTTAATTAGAAAGGAAGAAAAAATAGTTTTCCCTGCCCCTGATGGAGAGAGCAGATGAAACCGTTATCACAGCCCAGCACCACAGGCTTCTCTGGGACACAGGGAAATGAGCTGCAAAAGCCCTTCTGTGCTGTCGTAGCTGACCCTATAAACAAGCCGGGTTCATTAACCTCCCCACTGGCGTCTGCGTGCCTGCAGATGGAGGGGAATGACCATTAGCTTGAAGTTGGGGTTTCCTGGCTTTGTGAAGTTTGACAACTCGAATGTTCTTCAATTGTGTTTGGGGTATGTGTATTTCCCAGTTTTTATAGTAGTCTGTTTAAAGGAATGAAAGAGACATTAAATATTTATTTTAGTTGACAAGATAAACGAGAAGGCCACTCCTGGGAAGCTAGCTGGCAATTCCGAAATCTACATTTGTTTGTCTCCTTCCAAAACATGCCCATTGTGTGCCTTTGAATGCATGGTAAAGTAATTAGATTTTTAAAATGTTTTATTATGAGGCTGATTATAAAAAAAATTTACTTTAAACATTTTAGAGATTCTAATCTTGAAAGAAAAATTAATTTCTTCAGGGAGTGGTATCCAATCCTTTCCATGATGGCCTCATTTTTGAGGGTCTCTAGAAAATTCTAGCCCTGTCCAGAAACACAAGCAATTTATCTGGCAAACCGGCAAGCCTGTTAATGGCCGGTCCAGTGTCAGCAGGGCGCACTGGTATAATTCCTGTCCCCAGGCCTATGCTCAAAAGGCCCCAGACCTGACAGGAAAGCTGTGTGGTTGCAGGGAAGGAAGGGCCAGCACTGTTCTGCCATCTCTGTGTTGTCCCCCAGGCTCCACCTTGCTATGGTGCTGAGGCCACCAGCCCCAGGGTCAGGCTGCCAAGGAACATGTCTGTTGCCGACACGTTTAGAGGCTTCTCTGCTCCTGGCCAAGTGAGGCACAGATCCTCTGGGTGGGAGACCAGCTGGCTGGCACAAGTGAACTGCCGGGATCTTGCTGGAGAAATCTCCATGGGGGTGGAATCAGCTGAGGCCTGAGCGGTTCAGCCCTGTTGGGCTGCCCCCCCTTATCTGACCAAGGCTTTAACCCCTGAGTCTCACCAGTGACCACGCCAGCCACAGCTTCCAGAATGGAGAAAGGATGGATTGAATACCACAAGTGGTTCTGCTGAGAGTTGTGTGCGTGTGTGTGTGCACACGCGCCCACATGCGTGCGCTTGCACTGACATGCCTTGAGACAGTTACTTGTGTTCTGGGAGAAAAAGTTGAGCTTTATTGCCCAGCTCCTTAGCGGTGCTGGAGTGGACAGGGCTCTTGTTGTACCTTAGGTCCTAAGAGAAAATCAGTCCACCACTCAGCTACTCAAGAATTTATCAAGTGCCTGTTGTAGGAAAGGTCAAAGGAGGAAGTGGTCCCTGAGTTCAGGGGGAGGCAGACTAGGATGTAGGTAATTCTTTGTGATGTTGTGTTCACCTATTAGGACTCCATGAGAAGGTGACATCGGTGAGGGCTGGGGGAATTGGGGCTCCATGGAGAGGGCCAGGCCTGGGGCTGGCCTTGCAGTCATCAGGGGAGGAGAAGGCATCAAGGCTCTGCAGCAAGAATGGGTCTGCCAGGTGTGGGGCACTTTGAGGAGAGCAATCTGCCAGGGCACGGGGTGTAGGACACGCTGCAGGTTAGCTGGAAATCACATTGCTTGGGAAGCTGGAGACCAGATTCCACGGGGGGTCTTTGAAGTTGGGCAGGGTATATTTACTCTTGATCGTGGTGATGACCGTCTTTGATAGCAGATGGTGATATGAAAAGCTGTCAATGCTTAAAATAGGGGAACGACAAGATGGAGGTAATATTTTAGGATGATTTGTTCTGGAAGACATGTGCAAAGGCCCTTCAGAGGTGGGAGAGAACAGGGACGGGGAATCAAGGAGCTGCTATGTCTGCTCTCTGCTTCTGCATTCCCCTCCGTGTTATTAATTTCCAAAGTGGAGAGATGATGGGGTTTTACTCAGAAGTCATGCATTCTGAAATAGAGCTCATAATCGTAAGAACATAGCCCCACTTCTGACTTGTGGTAGGCCAATTAAACAAGACAATGAGCCCATTAGAAAAGCTGCCAGAGATAATAAAGATGACAAGAAATATAATATTTAGGTGTGATGTGGGAAAGCAGCTAATCTGGTGGTTCTTGGGCAGGACTTCTTTATTTCAGTGGTTCTGGTACAGAGCGAAGAGTCCTAAGAGTGTTACGTGACACTTCGTGGTTCTCCACACTTGTCTGCTCTCTGCCCACTTCCCGTCAAACCCAGACCCCTTACAGGGGAAGACAGGGACACTTGGGACAGCCGAGCTCTGTCATTTCAGAGCTGCCCATTTATCAGAGTGTAATGAGGAGGCACTTTTCCACCACGCTGCTTTTATATTTCTTCCTCTCAGCACTTCCCACTCAGTCCCCCCCTTTCCTTGAAGTAGGTAGGGGCAGGTAAAGTACCATGTAAGGCAAGCCTAGTGTCCAAGAGGTACCTGAGGTCACCAGGCAGGGCCTGAGGAAGAGCCCTTGGAAAGGTGAAGATCAAGCAGAGACGGGGTCTCCCGCCCACTCTCCCCCTCAGTCACTGCCCAACATGCAGACAAAGGCCGACTCTGCACTTTTCCCAGTTTGACGCCACATCGTCTTCACTGTGGTTTATATCACCCTGTACTGGCACAAGCTTGGGCCGGCCATGGGGAGCCCTGGTTTTCATTCTTGGTCTGTTCCTGGACACTTGTCTGCTCTCTGTGGATCCCTGCTCCCTCATCTGCAGAATGAGATGGGTGGGAGAGCCCATGAGAATGAGAGATGGGTGGGAGAGCCTGGTCCAGGGGTTGTGGGAGGCTGGGTGTGTGTGTATGTTGGGGCTGGGGCACAGGGGTTCCCTGACTCTCCAAACCTGAGTTCAGGAAGTACAGGAAGAGTGGAGGTTGGGTGGAGCCACAACTGCAGGTTGGCCACCATGTTTTTTTTTTAACTTGGATGAACAGTGTGACCAGGAAGCCTGGAGTGTTTTCATCAGAATGTGTGCATTTGATTTACCTCCCGGATTTAGCTCCTTGAGCCCCCGCCCACATTCATATAGTGTCTCTTCCCACGTAATTTTTTTTTTTTTTTAATTCAGAATCACAGAGCTGGTCGGTTACCATCCTGAGGAGCTGCTTGGCCGCTCAGCCTATGAGTTCTACCATGCCCTGGACTCAGAGAACATGACCAAAAGTCACCAGAACCGTAAGTTCCTGGAGCGCCCTGTGTGGCTCCCTTGTATCTGTGGAATATAGCCTTGAGTGAGGTGTGACCAGTGATCTAAGAGAAGACCTGTTGCCTCCTTCCCAGACATCACATCTTGTGTGGCAGACAAGCCCCATGTCCGCAGGATGGTCAGAGAACCGAGGCTGCCACCAGCCCATGTGACAGCTTCACACAAACTAAAAAGAGGGCACACACCGTTCCTTGGGGGGGACACACCCATGCCAAAGCACACAGCTTGGCAAATGGAAGGTGGGCTGAATCTCAGTCCCCATGGGCCACCTCCACCCAACACCTACATGCAGTCAGCAGTCTGTGCAACCCTGTGGGACAGCTCTGTAGAGAGCAATACAAGACACATGTGGTCAACTGGGTTGTGTGCTATCGAAGCAAGTCCACCTGTTCTGAGAAGAGGAAGCCTGGGAGAGTTAGGGAAAAGGAGAGGATGGGGCACTTGAGTTGCACCTTGAAGGATGGGGGGGAGAAAGGGGCTAAACAGGAGAAGGTCGCAGGGCACAACTTAAATGCTGTGTTGAGGTAGGCTGTGGTTCTCCCAAGAGATCTTGCCAGACCAGAGAAGTCAGTTGGAGGCTGTCCCGGGCATACCAGTGATGTCACAGGGACACTGTGCTTGGCACCTTGAAAGAAAACCTGAATTGTGAAGGAGATTCGGGAACAGGACTGTCCAGTGGAACTTTCTGCGTTGGAAGTGTTCTGTATCTGCATAGTCCATATGAAATGTCTAGTGCACCTGAGGAACTGAATTTTTTAAAATTTTAATTAGATTTAAATAGCCACACCTGGCTAGTCGCTACCATATGGGACAGGGCAGCTCTAATGCATTCACTTAGCCATTTTCCCAATTCAGACTTCCTCTTTGCAGTTGATCCAAGACAACCATGCAACCCATCAACACACAGGACTCTGGGTCTGTCACCCTATATTGGCCCACTGGGGGACATAGAAATTTCTAGGATTGCTCCCCGGTTTAAGGGATTTTGTTCTGAAGGAAAAGGAGGGTGTGGGCTCCGTGGGAGCAAGGTGGCTCTTTAGCCTCAGCGTCTAATATAGTGTTTGCTAAAATGGAGGCTCTGAGTGAGTGATAAACCCAGGGCAAAACACATATTTGGGAAAGAATGCTTCAAAATAAGTGGCGACAGTGGTACAGACCAAGGTGCTGAGAGGATTAAGAGGAAGATTAAAAATGGGTGAGGTAAGTCTAACAAGGTCCCCGGTGGCCCTGCTGCTCCGAGGCCTCCAGCGTTAGCTGTGGCATGGGGGTGGCGTGAAGAAAATGGCGGTGCTGCTGTGTGTCCATTGTTCTTAAATCCATCGTCTGTCCTAAGGTTAGGAGAGCTGAGCTCAGAGCAGCTAACTGATTAGCAACCCCTATAAACTGTATGGGAGCACCACTGATCATTCTTATGGAGTGAGATCTTCTCTTTCTAATTGGTCTCTCTGCTTATTCCTCACGGCTTGGGGTTTGAGCTGACAGTGCAGCAGGGCCCCTTAGGATATCTCAGAGAAGTTTCTAACTCTGTCTCTGGCAAAAAAGACAACCAGCCCAACCAACCTAGATTCAGTCCCACTCAGGGACCCAGAGATGAGGGAGGGAGGTGAAGGTACTCCTGGGTGCCATGGATGGACCCAGCCCTAGCCTGCCCCAGCTCTGAAGCTGTAGGATGTGGTTCCAGCCTTCACAGTGGGATTCCCCATGCTTTTCCGTTACATGGTGGGTCTTGCTCCCAGAGTCATTCCAACAATGCGACTCAGGGACCTGGGTCTGGCCCAGCAGACCCACTGATTCCCCAGGGCCTGGCTTTCTGGGCATTTTCATGGGGGGGGGGGGGGAGTCCAGCTTTTATTTTTTATTTTTTTCCTGAGCCAAGAGTGAAGTCAATGCAAGAGACAGTACTAAAAGTTTCTGGGAATTCCTGGAGGACAGTATTATACTTTGTCTTCTGGGGTGGAAAAGTGGAGGTAACTGCAATCAAAGGGAACAAAAATAATGACTTCTCACAAGTCATATAAAAAGGATTTTTTCTCTCTTCTTGGAAAATCTTGGATCCTTAAAACAGCGCTGGGATAAAAATTTGTCATATCAGTTTCTTGCTGATTCCAGGGAAAATATGGTGCTTTTTATTGAATCCATATATTTAAGCATTAGGCACACTTAAAGGTAATTCATGTCCCAAATAGAAATCACAGGCTCCCTTCTTCCCCTGCTGGAGCCAAGTAAAGCTGCTCTGAGCTCACAGGCAGTGTACCCAGCCGGCAAACCCAAATCCAGCAAAGGGAAATCTGCATGGGTTGGAAATCGGGTTAATGCCGGCTAAAACAGAAGCATCTATTTGTATGTGCATGTGTGTGTGCACATGCATGCATGTGTGTCATTGGGTTTGTGCAAATAAGGTTGTGGCACAGACTCACGCCAATGCTGTGGAATAACTAGAGGCCTGACTTTGAGACTGGTCCAGGTTTATACACCAGCATCCTGAGTTTCCGCGTGTATGTGTGTTGTAGCCTGTGAAAGTTTACCGTTGAAATTACTGGGGAAGCTCTGTCCCCAAATCAGATTTAGATAATTGAAAGCCATCATTTCCAAATGGATTAGTAATTTATACATTGTTACTCTTGGGGATAGGGGTGGGGAGAGTTGGGGGGAGTCGGTTTCTCTTTGTTGTGTGAGGACATTATGTGCTCTTAGGAAAACAAGATTAAAGGCCATAAAAGGCCTATCTACCAAGGAGCAGGCCCCTCACCAAGGCTGGCATTAATGAGCAGATGGTTAGAAAGCAGGCGTAATTATATTCTACTGACAGAGCAGGCCCTCGCCTGCAATCACTAGAAATGTAGTTAAGACCTTTGCTCACTGTACTGTTGAATCAAAAAGAATAAGAGCCCTGAACTTTGTCTGCATTAAGATCCGTCTAAATAAGTTAACTCCAGTCACCTGAAATTGTGCAAGAATCGTTTCTTTGCAGCCAGGGAGCCTCAGCGGGGCACATAGAGGGACATTCAGGAGGAG
This sequence comes from Hyaena hyaena, assembly GCF_003009895.1. Classification (NCBI taxonomy): domain Eukaryota; kingdom Metazoa; phylum Chordata; class Mammalia; order Carnivora; family Hyaenidae; genus Hyaena; species Hyaena hyaena. The sequence continues at coordinate 2,100,924 of NW_024080907.1, read as the reverse complement.
GTGATTTCTTTGGCCAAAGGGTCCCTGCTGATATAGGACCAGAGCAACAGCACATCGAGTCTTCCCAGCGAATAGCAGCTTGGGGTTGTAGTAAGAGAGCGTAGTGCCAGGAGTGCCATTGTCCAGTCCAGACTGGGTCAGCGTTGTCCTGCGTCATGTCAGGAAGGTCACCATCCCTCTGGTCTTAGTTTCTTCCTGTTAAAAGAAGATGATATCTATCCTCTCTGCTGCCCAGGATGTTGTAAAAAGATTAGACGAGGGCGATACACCACTTTGGGAAGTAACGTGGCTGCTTCTTGTGAAGGAAGTATGCACTTAGCATGTGATCTGGCCATTGCACTCCTAGCTGCACCCACAAGATGTGTCCGTACAAAGATCTGTACACAAATGTTTATAGCAGCTTTACTGGTAATAAGCAAAGAAACTGAAAACAACTTACACATCCATCTACAGGTGAATGGATAAACCAATTATGGTACCTCCATACAATGGAATACTACTCAGCTATAAAAAGGAACAAACCATGAATACCTGCAGCACCATGAGGAATCTGGAAAACATGCTGAGTGCCAAGAAGCCAAACACAAATGAGTACACACTCTTGTATGGTTCCACTTACATGCAAATGGACAGAAGAGCAACACGCAGTGACAGAAAACAGATCAGGGATGGCCTGGGACCAGGGGCAGCGACGGGGATTAACTGTCAGGAGGCATAAGGAATTTGGTGGTGGTGTTGGGGGATGACGGGAAGGTTGTTTACCTTTGATTGTGGAGTGATAGTTGCAAGAGTGTGTGCATTAGTCCAGACTCACTGAATCGCGTATGTAAAGCAGGTGCATTTTCTATTGAAGGTAAATTCAACCTCACTTCAGTTGATTTTAACAATGAAAACCGAACCACAGAAGCCTAGATTAGGAGTCTTTAATTTGGGCTGTGATCCTGTCTACTGTCTCCATTGAGGGGAACTTTCAGTTGGTCACTGGATAGTTCAAAGCCTCTGTTTCTTCAGAAGTAAAACAGGAATCACGGGAGACACCTCATGGTGTCACCGTGTGTTACACGAGCTGACGATAACACTAATCCTCACTGATGACTTCACGTGCTGGGCCTTTCTAATTGTTTTGCAGCAGTGCATTCATCTTGAGAACCTGCAAAGCATTGCACACATGTAAGTTAGTACTTCTCGCACCCTGGAGCTGGTGCTTGTTCAGTTTTTGACCAGGGTAAATGTGCCCAGAAAAACATTAATGCAAAAGACCACAAGTGGTGTTAGCATGAACCACCCTGCCTTCCTCCACCACACAGGGGTGGTGACTGGGGAGGTGGCCCATGAGCATTTCAGGAGAACGGGGGCGATTCTCCGCCTTTATGGAGAATCTGGATATCCTCCATGGGGTCCCTCACAATGTTATCTACAGATGCAGGGAAGAGGTGGCTTTTCCTATGCAGCTTTTGTCCAGGATATTCAGTCAACACTCCTGCAGCTGATAAGCCAGACAGGCAGATGTTGTGCTCCGTACGAATAGCAGTGGTATACGGGTAGCTAATAATGGTAATTATTATCATTACTACTATTTTTATCGACACCTCATTGTGTCGATGAGGAAACCAGAACTAAGGGAGATTGTTCTTTCCCTAAAGTCTCCATGCTAGCCAGATTTTCTAATGCTTCGTCGTGCATCTTTCAGTTCTCTGTGATTTGAGAAGTTCTGAGCTAGGATTCTGATGAATGAATTCCCAAGGAATGAAAATGTATAGGTCCAGGTCATAAAACTACCAGAAATTCTAACATTAGACTTTAAAGAGATTTACTGATTCCTCTTTAATGAGAGCAGATGAAGAATTCCAGACTGGGGAATGTGGGAACGCCTTCCCAGTGCTTTCATACAGTAAACAAATGTTAAATGAGCACTTAGATCGATCTGGAGGAGGAAAGAAGTCCTAAGCAGGTCCTTGCTGCCTTAGGGGCCAGTCTTGTCGGTTTCCCTACAGACTGCCGTCCCCGTGAGGTCTTACTCCCCAGCCTCCCTGACCTTGGCTCCATTTCTCTTCCCACAGTGTGTGCCAAAGGGCAGGTGGTGAGCGGCCAGTACCGGATGCTTGCAAAGCACGGGGGCTACGTGTGGCTGGAGACCCAGGGGACGGTCATCTACAACCCTCGCAACCTGCAGCCCCAGTGCATCATGTGTGTGAACTACGTCTTGAGGTAAGCATGTGCGGGCTCCCTGGACTGAGGGCAGCGGGCCCAGGCCTGCCCGAACCCAGGTGCTACTTGTGTGGACTCTTTGCAGTGCTGATCCTTAGGACCCAGAGGATTCCCACGGCTGTCTCAGGAACTATAGGGATTTCCCCTTCAGTGTTGTTTTTTGCCTGCCTCTTTCCCCCGCTTGTCCTGTGTGTCGCGCCCCTGACCCACTTGGGGAGGCAGAAAGCAGAGTTGTCAGTAACTATTTTCTAAATGGGGGACAAGGAAAGAGGATTGCTCATGCTTTCCGGGAGAAGATGTAACACCTTCACTCCATAGTATCTGGGAAGAAAGTTGGGGGCGGTCACACTTCTAGAGTAGCAGAGCTCTCCAACCTGTGTACACAGTGAGCCCACACACAATAGTAAAAAGCATCCAAGACCCATCCACACCCAGACGGCACTCTTCAGGATGGCTGCCGCCATGACTCCAGGCGTCATTGTGTGGTGCCTTACAAAGTGCTGGCACGGGGGCAGGACCCATGTGCTTGTCTGAAAGGCTTCGCTCTCTGGTATTCCATGGGTCCGGGGGCAGGAAAGGATTTTTCTGGAAAGCATGGCAGGTCTGACAGATCTCTCATCCCATCAGTGAGATTGAGAAGAACGATGTGGTGTTCTCCATGGACCAGACGGAATCCCTGTTCAAGCCGCACCTGATGGCCATGAACAGCATCTTTGACAACAGCAGTGAGGTGGCCGTGTCTGAGCAGAGTAACTACCTGTTCACCAAGCTGAAAGAGGAGCCGGAGGAGCTGGCCCAGCTGGCCCCCACTGCAGGGGATGCCATCATTTCCCTGGACTTCGGTGAGTGCTTCTTAGCTGAAAGGGGCCAGCTGAAGCCCCTCCAGGTGGGAGGCAGTTCTCACGCTAACAGGCTTCCCTGGATTCCTCTCTTCCTTAACCCCCGCCCTTCCCTTGAGTCTTGTGAATGTGGCGGGACACATTCACATGGCCCTGCTTCTGCCCTTGCAAAGTACAGAGCGGGGTGGGGTTATGGGGGACTCTCTCCTGAGGAGTCGGCTCATTTTCTGGCCCAGGCAGGGAGAGGCTGAGGTGAGGGAGGGGGCAGCAGGAGAAAGGCCCTGAGGCCGCTGGCACATTTTCACAGAGGGCAAATCTCCACCTGGGCCTTGAAGGACCGATTGCTTGTTTGGGTAGAGGGCTCGGCTGAAATAGCATAAGACCCAACTCCAGAAATGTGGATGGAGAAAAGCTTCTGGCCCAGGATGAAGCCCTCACATGCACGGTTTCTTTAAAACGTCTGCCTGTCCAGTGGGGAGGTGGGTCCTGTGGCCCCAGGCAGAATTTTCAGGCCTGGCCCCCCTCCCATGCTGGAGGCACCCTCCACAGGCACAGGGAAGCCCCGCGCTCCCAGGTTGGGACCCTGGTCTTCCTCCCGCAGCTTTGCATGGCTGCCCCCAGGCCAGCAGCACTCCTGTGCTCGCCCTGCACTGTCTCGGCCCCTTTAGAAGAGCCCCGGAGAGGTCACGTGAGAAACTATAAAGGGCAGCGGCCCCAGGACAAGCAGTCTTGCAGCTTCTCTATTTTGTGGCAGAACTGAGGCAAATTGTCCAGTTTTCCTCTTACAATCCCCTCCTCCTCAACATTCCCAATCGCCTGGGAAGTGGGTGCTAGTACCAGTTGTCTCTGAAAGCGAAATGGTCCAGGAGGGTGTTCCCTTCAAAGGGAGCCTGTTCATGGACTCACAGACCCAGTAATGGACCCGTGGTCACAGTCGGGCGTCAGAGCATGGGCTGCCTAGCCCGGGGGCACCTTCAGACCCTCCGAGGACTCTCTCGGCTTCCTTTGGGCTTTCTCTGCCTCGGGGTGAGCCCAGGGGTTGTGGGGGTTACCCAGCCGGGTCCTTGTCTCCACAGGGAGCCAGAACTTCGAGAAGTCCTCAGCCTACAGCAGTGCTCTCCTGCCCCCGAGCCAGCCATGGTCCAGAGAGCTGAGGAGCCATGGCACCCAGAGCGAGGCCGGGAGCCTGCCCGCCTTCACCGTGCCCCAAGCGGCCGCCTCCGGGAGCGCCACCCCAAGTGCCACCAGCAGCAGCAGCAGCTGCTCCACGGTGAGCACCCTGCCTTGGGGTGAGGACACTGCAAGGGTGGGCTGCTCTTTCTGGCTGCTGCAGGATGGCTGCGTAGACGGCCCACCCACACCTCCCTCAGGTTACCCGGAGTCCCCCAGGCGGTGGTGACCCTCACCTGCTGGCTGTTTGCTATTAATATCTGTCTGCACCCCCCCCCCCATCTAAATAAGTTCCTTGAAGGTGGGGGCTGAGTTGCTCACAGCTTGGAGCCCATGGCTCACTCCTGTGCTGGGCAGTAACTGTCCTGCTCGAGGCAGACAGCTGTACAGTCTCCAGAACCCCCCCACCCCGGCCACAGCCTTCTTATAAGGAGCGGTCCCTCTACACATACTTGTTCCATGAAATGGAGTTGAATCTGTGGGTCCAGAAATATATTTCTCCTTTCACCTTGGACTTCCGTGAAGACCAGTGTCATACCCTTGACTTGGTCACCCTCCTTCCTGGCCCCCAGCCCAGCAGCCCCGGAGACTATTACACATCTCTCAATGATGACCTGAAGATTGAAGTGATCGAGAAGCTCTTCACCATAGATACGGAGGCAAAGGACCAGGGCAGCACCCAGGTAGGCAGGCCGTGAGGGCTCACCCCCTTCTTCCAGCCTTGTCCCTTTTTGCAGAGACCAGGGGGGGACAGTTGGCCAAGGCCCTGGTCTTAAAGAGGCAGCGGAGCCAATGGTTAGCCTCTCCTCTGCCTTGCACACCTAATCCAGCTCTTGCATTCTTTAACGAAGCTCTGTGTTTCAAGAGCATATCCAGCTTTGTGAGCTGTTTATAAGCAATACGGAACAATGACTCTCCTCACAAACACCTTCACCTTGGGATTCTGTAATTTTTGAGATGCCTTTAAAAATGATAGGTGTCTGACACATGTTCATTTCCACACAACGTTTCAGGAACACACTTCTTACAGAAGGGCCAGTGTTCTTGAAAACATGTAAAAACAGGGAGGGGGAGGGGGGATGTTTCACATGGCCCCAGGAAGAATTCTTAATCCCCCTTTGCCTCAGTCATTCTCACAAATCTCGCCTGGCCTCTTTGTCCTGCCTCATACAAGCAGCTGCCGCAATTCTGCAAAACCTCCTTAGTGCTTAGGCCGGTGCTGGGGCATCTAAAGCTGTTTCTGGCTCCCAAGAAGCCCCTTTCTGTGCCCCACAGGTAATCACCATGGGTAGGGCAGTCAGGGATGGCTCTTGGGTGCTGGGGAGGGGACAGTCTTACTGGGGCCACGGGAGAGAAGAGGGTTTTGGACAGGTAGACTGGAGAGAGGATGTTTCGGGTTGGGGGAGGCAGTGACACCAGTGTGGAGCAGTCTGGGGCCCAGGCTGAAGAGGAGGTTAACCCCTGGCAAGGTTAGCATCACCTGCGGGGAGACATGTACATGGGCAACGAATGGAGGTGCTGAAGCATGGGAGGGACACTGGAAGTGGCACAGGAGATGGGGGCCGGGGGCAGAACTAGTGCTCTCAAGGAGGCACTGGCCTCACCAATCCTTCGCTGCTGCTCTGTCCTCAGACGGACTTCAGTGAGCTGGACTTGGAGACCCTGGCCCCCTACATCCCCATGGACGGGGAGGACTTCCAGCTCAGTCCCATCTGCCCCGAGGAGAGGCTGCTGCCGGAGAAGCCACAGTCCAGCCCGCAGCACTGCTTTAGCACCATGACGAACATCTTCCAGCCGCTGGTGCCCGGGGCCTCCCACAGCCCTTTCCTCCTGGACAAGTATCAGCAGCAGCTGGGCAGCAAGAAGACAGAGCCCGAGCACCGGCCCATGTCCTCCATCTTCTTTGATGGTGGGAGTAAAGTGTCCCTGCCACCATGCTGTGGCCAAACCAGCACCCCTCTCTCCTCCATGGGAGGCAGATCCAGCACACAGTGGCCCCCTGATCCGCCATTACATTTTGGGCCCACGAAATGGTCTGTCATGGATCAGCACACGGAGACCTTGGGGGCATCACCATTGGGAGCCCCCATCAACTCACCCCATCTCACTGCGTTCAAGAAAAGGTAAGGGGTAGGGACACCCTCCCCCCCACTGTCAGAGGTGGGGGTGGGTAATCCTTGGGGCCCCAGCAAGGCTCCTGGACTCCTCTGTACTCAGAGTCTGGATGCTTTGGGGGAATCACCCCAAGGTATGTGAGGCCTCAGGCAGGACACATTTCTATCCGCGCTGGAGACCAAGAGAAAGGGCCTTGAACCCCACTGTCTGTCCCTTCAGACCAGGATTCCTCAGCTGAGCCACAGAATGCAAAGAATGATTTTAGTGGCTCTGTTCTTAGTTCTCTCCTGGAACCCGGGGGGGGGGGGGGGTGCGCGAAAAGCAAAAAGAGGCCCTTGATTCTCCCTGCCTTTTGGATTCCCAAGGTCCCACTGCAACATCTTTGGGCTCCTTTAAGTCTCCCCCTCAAGCCCCGAGGTGTGGCTTCTCACTCCCAGGGCCATGGGTTATGCTTCCCTGGGGCACTTGCCCATCCCCGCTCCTCGGTGGGGAGGGGTCCGGGCAGTGCAGGGGAGAGGACAGAGGTCTTAAAGACAAATGCAATAAGGGTAGGCCTAAAGGCTGCCGGGGTACCGCTGGGCCAGCAGGCCGATGTGGAGGGGGTACAGGTGATCTGAGCCATCAGCATCTTAAGCCCCCAGCCCCTCCTCTGGGACGCTGCCCTTTGGGCCTTAGAGCCAGCACAGTCAACTATTAGTTCTGGGAGGGTTCCCAGAGGCCCTGAGAGCAGGGCAAGGCCCTGGGTGGGGGGCTCCTCACTCCTTCACAGCTCATTCTCTTGGGCTTGGCAGGTCTGCAAAGGGCTTTGGGCCCCAGGGCCCGGATGTGATGAGCCCGGCCATGGTCGCCCTGTCCAACAAACTGAAACTGAAGCGACAGCGCGAGTATGAGGAGCAAGCCTTCCAAGAGCTGAGTGGGGTGAGCCACCTACCTGGTGGGGGCCGTGGATGCAGGGTGCAGGGACAGCCCAAAGACAGAGGTCCGGCCTGGATGGACACTCACGGTGGCTGTGAGGGCTCCGAGAGCCCATGAAGGGCAAGAGGGAGGGATGCAGCCTTTCAGCGAGAGCAGCCCACCCCCGCGCCTCAGTCTGAGGACCGGCTCTCTGGCCTTCTCGCCTCCAGATGCAGGGGGACCCGTCCGGCAGCAGCACTTCCCATCAGCTGTGGAAAAGGATGAAGAGCCTCAGGGGCACCATGAACTGCGCTTTGATGCCCGACAAGCTGCTGAGTGCAAGCCTTCCCCCTGGTAAGCAGCAGGCCGGGTCTCCGGGGGACAGTGTTAGTGGGGGAACCCGGGTCCCCCCGAGCACGTTCTATGAAGCAGGGGGGACTGCTGGGGGGCTTCACAGCCCCTCCCTTCCCTCACACTGGCCTCGGTCTTTCAGACGAGTTCACCCACCACCCCATGAGGGGTGTAGGGCAGCCCCTGAGACATCTGCCCCCACTGCCGTCTGCCCTGAGCCCTGGGGAGAATGCCAAGAGTGGGGTCCCCCCACAGTGCTACGCCCCCCAGTACCAGGACTACAGCCTGCCGTCAGCTCCCAAAGTGTCAGGTGAGTACACTCGGGAACTGGAGCCACCTCGCCAGGCCTGAACTTCCCGGGGGGGGGGGGGGATGGGGAACAAGACTGCCACCTTGAAGGGTGCCAACCTTTTGCCCACAGGGCTTCAGAAGGGGCATCCAGGGCTCTTTGGAGCCAGCGTCTTTGGCTCAGTCAGGGTTTCACGTGGCCATATTGCCCACTGCTCACTCCCATAGCAGGGCCGCCACCCTGCCTTCACTCTGAGCAGAGGACGTGCCCAGAGAACGTGCTGCTCGGGGTGGTCCCGGGAGCTCTGCGGGGCGCGCCCTGCTGAACCCTGTTCTCTGGGAGGGTTAGCCACCTGCCGCCCGCCCTCCTCCCTGGGCCACCCGAGAGTGCCACCATCTTGCAAAACCCAGACACCATCACAAAAAGGTAGTTTGGCATGAACAGAATTCATGGTCTGGGAGAACCCTTCTTCTAGAAGAGACCCTTTTTGGAAGGTCTGGTTGGTACCTTGTTTTGAAAACTCTCCTTGTTGCAGGCATGGCAAGTCGGCTGCTCGGGCCCTCCTTTGAGCCCTACCTGCTGCCCGAACTGACCAGATATGACTGTGAGGTGAATGTTCCCGTGCCAGGAAGCTCCACGCTCCTGCAAGGGGGGGACCTCCTCAGAGCCCTGGACCAGGCCACCTGAGCCAGGGCCCTCCCCCGGGCAGGGCCCCCCTGCCCGCATCGCCCTGCCAGCTTCACTCTCTCCGTCTATTTTTGCAACTAGGTATCTCTAACACCAACACACTTTTTACAAGATGTACCGACCTGGCGAACTCGCCCACGTCACCACGTAGTGGCCTTTTTCTAAAGATGCTCACTTTAGTGTCTGTATTTTTAAGATCCACGGTTGTTTTACCTGCTGTGTTTTATTCTGTCAATGAAACGTTCTTAAATTTTGTAAGATTTTTCTTCCCCCACATTCGATTACTTCTAATTTATATTATTTGTGGGTCCCTCTGTCTCGCTGTCTCTCACACACAACACCCATACTAACGAGTTTTGTGTACATTTGTTCTCTTGTAGGGAAAGCTTTGGTTTTGTTTAACTAAAAAGGTCTGGTTGTTGTTGCCAAAGAGAAACAAAATTTTGCTTTCTGAGCTTGGTTTTCGTGGCCTCTTCCTCTTGAAGCCCTCTCCTTTCTTTTTTAAAACTAATCACCATATAATAAATTCCCATCTTCTCTTCTCTTCTCAAGCTGACTCTGCCTCTAATTTTGACACAACTTTTGGGGGGGAAAACAAAGAAATGTGAAGGGTGAACTCCAGCGTATGTGGTGATCTGTGAAAGTTGCAGAGCATGGCTTTTCCCTCAGTGTGGTTTTTCTCCCACATTTAGTGGATTTGCTTGGTGATTATTATTCAAAAATATAACAGAGTTTTTTTAAAAAGAAAAGTTCTATCTGGGTTAAGTGTTTATCATATATATGGGTACTTTGTAATATCTAAAAACTTAGAAACGGAAATGGAATCCTGCTCATGAAATCACTTTCTCTATCCCGGTGTTGATGACGCTGCAGACTGAACAGAGCTTCTGCAGGCTGTAGGAGCATTGCTCAAGGCTGGTGGCCTGTTGCTTGGGGGATATTGCCCTGGGCGTGACAAACAATCCAAGAGTGGAGTCCTGAAGTGTGGGAGCACTGCGAGCTGTCTTCTCGTGTTCTATATGTATTATGTATGTATGTATGTATGTATATTATTATTTCTGCCAAGAGGGTCTGATGGCATGTCATGGGGTGGGGGTGAGGGTGGGGTGAATCTAAGGGAGGGGAAGTGCTTTAATTTTTCTTCAGATTTTGTTGCTAGCCCTTCAAGTGCACTGAGCCATGGGACCCTAAAGGTCTTTCACATGGCACATTTGGATATTTCCAGAATTACCGTGAGATGGGTTCAGGGGGAATTCACGAAAGACAGTGAGGATTCAGAAATGGGGTCGTGATCCGGCCATGGTCCTCCCAGCTTACCAGCCCGGAGCACATGGAGCTGGCCTGAGAGAGGGTGTGGGAAGGGGGCACAGTGGCCCTGACCGGCTGCGTACCCCTTCCTCAGCCTGTTGTCAGGTGGCCGGGCGAGGAGCAGCAGGTAGACTTCGTGGATGGCCCCTAGCCTCAGGCCTTCCCGAAGGTCTGTCTGTCACCTGAAGTGACTTATTTAGGTAGGAAGCACTGAAAATCAAGTGTTCTCAGAGCACTTTGTAAATCAATGGGTAAGAAGGATGACACCTTTTTGGTTTTTAAGTACCAATCACATGGAGCTTTTCTGTACTGGGCACAACAAGGAAGTTTCTAGAAACACAAAAAGCACAGCAGGTGAAGGATTTGGTAAAGCTGGATGGACGTATTGCCAAAAACCTGAATTTCAAAAGAAATCTCTGAGAAAAATGACCCGGTCGCTGCACTGACCAAATCACACTTTACCACCACCGCTTTGCCCCACGCACGGCGGCAGAACTTGAAGGGTTACTGACGTGTAAACGCTGGTGTTTGGTGTTTGATTTCCTGTGTGTTGCCTCAGCATTAAGGGCATTTTACCCTTGCAGTTTTACTAAAACACTCTGAAGAATATTCCAAGCTTCATAGTAACCTTACCTGTCAACGTAACGAATTCATGAACATTATTGTATTGTCAAACTCCTACTGACAACATTATTACTATAGGGGAGCTTAACTTTATAAAGAAATGTATTTTGACACTGATATCTTATTAAAGTGTTCTGATCCTACCACTGCTGGTGGCTCTTGTTCCGTGTGGATTTATCATGGGCTACACCGACGTAAAGCAAGCAATCTATTAAATAGTTTACAGACAAGGAACACTGGCACTGATCGCTGTGAGGCAACAGAGGCCAGCCGACAGGAAGAGCAGAGCAATAGGAACTCCTAGGAACCGCTCAAGCCCAGGCGCCATGTTGCATCATCCATATTTCCACATAGTTTTCTGTCTGCTCCTGGGCCCTTTCTCATGTCCTAGGGGGCCCTCAAGGACAGAAGTCACGGCCCTGCTTTCAGAAGACTACAGGAGGCAGTGTGACAGCTGCACGTGCGGTCAGGAAGGACCTCTGGAGGTGGCGGGCTCCAGCGGGGGCTTCCCAGGTAGAATGTGAAGGTAGGACAAAGGGCAAAGACTGCCTCAGACAGACACAGGGCACTATGGGTTCCCGAATTCAGATTTTACTTTTCGAAATCATGACCTGATTTTGGATAGGCAGCTGTCTCCATGCAGCGCTGGAGAGGGAGCCAGCAGCAGCCCCTGCTTAGAATCATCAGTCCTGGCACCAGCCATTCCAGCACATTCTTTGGAATGCTGTGGCCCAAGGGGGAACTGCTTCGCCTCTCTATGGCCTCTGTGAAATCGAAATCCATCCCTTCACTTCCAGGACCACGCAGGCAGGACCCAGGAGAACTTTCAAGTATTCCCCCTACACACATACACACAGGTTGTTGGGGTTTTTTTTTTTTTTTTGTTATACTCATTTGGTGACGTCATGATCTCTGAAAGCGCTTACCAGAAAGCAGAGGAAACAAAAGCAATCCTGACTACCTCCCCTGTGTGAGCTGGTGTACAGTGATGGAGACCCATGGCCCACATTCTCCCAGATAGTCCCTGTCTCAAATACTGTGCTTCAGTGTCCCCAACGACACTCGTACTTGGGCCGAGGACCCCCGTCTTGGGTTCAGAAAACACAAAAGTAACAGATGCAAATGGGCCTCCGTTGCTTTTGGACAGAATCCAGGTCCCGCGGCATGTCAGAGGAGGCCAGGGAAGATCAGCCTGCAACTCAAGAGGGGGGAAGTCCCCACTGGAGCTGGGAGGGAAGATTTGTAAGGTGGGAGTGGCGAGGAGGTCATTCCAAGGGTGGATGAGGAGGACAAAAGCCTAAGTCCAGAATGGACAGCACTTGCAGGAGACCCTGAGGAGCAGACAGGATGCTGGGACGGGGGGAGAAGGCAGCTTGGCCACTCACAGCACAGGCCTGGAGTCACAGAGACCTGAGTTCACGTCCTGGCTCTGCTCCTTCGAGCTGTGTAACCCTGGGGAAGCCCCTTAATGCCCGAGAGCCTGTGTCTGCCTCCCTGTGAACTGGGCAGGATAATAGTCCCTACTTCATGGGTGAAGCCCGGAGATACAAATCTGGGAATCAACAGCAGGCAAGTTATGCTTAACTCCGTAAGACTGGATTAAATTACCCGGGAGCTAAGAGCATAGACAGTACAATTCTAAGGTAGACCCCTTGGCCACGTGAGTGCTGGTCAGAGTCGGAGGAGGAGCCAGCAAAGAGGCTAAGAAGCAGCAGCCGCGAGTAGGCAAAACCCAGGAGTGTCACCTCCCAAAAGCCAATAGAAGAAGGTATTCCAGGAAGCAGGAACAGTTAACTGGGTCACACTCTGGACTGAAATGCCAGGTAAGAGAAGGAAACCAAGTTGGCTCTGGGCACATCACGTCTGGCAACATGTAGATCATCACTGACCTTGTCCAAAGCAATATGGGTAGAGAGCCAAGAAAAGCAACTTGAAGGGAGTAGCTTAAGGAATGAGCTGGGTGGGGCAGGTGTGGGCAGAGACCACAGCAGCACACAACTCTTTCAGGAAGTTTCCCTGTGAAGGGAAGCAGGGAAATGGAGTGAAGCTGGAGGAATGGATTGTTCTGCTTTTTAACATTTAATGAACTCTTATTTTAGAGTAATCTTAGGTTTAGAGACAAGTTGCAAGCATATTCTAGAGCATTCCACCACCCAGTTCCCTCCATGGTACATATGTCACAACTAAGGAACCAATATTGACACATTCTTATTATCTAAAACCTGCGCTTCAAATTTTCTTAGTTGTTGCCTAATGTATTTCTTTTCTGTTCCAGGATCCCACCCAAGATACCCCACTGCATGTAATTGCCATGAGTCCTTAGACTTCTCTAGACTGATAGTTTTCATGGTCTATCATAAGAGTCATTCAGACTTTCTGTGTTGGTGATGACCTTGACAGTTTTGGGGAATGCGATTCAGGTATTCCTTTTTGTTGTTGTTGTTCAGATATTCTTAAATAACATCATCCCTCAATTTGGATTTTTCTCATGTTACGGTCATAGTTAGAGACGATGGAATTGGGGGAGGAAGACTGTGCACAGAGGTGAAGTGCCATCCTTATCACATCATATCAAGGGCACATACTATCAATGTGACGTCTCACTGCCAAGGTTAATATCAATCAATTGGCAGAGGTGGTGTGTGTCAGGATGCTCCCCTGTAAAGTTATGGATTTTTTTCAGGGAAGTTATGTTTCCAAATGAGCTACGGTATCTGGAGTGTTTATACGGAGATGGCAGAGGGAAAAATTGATCAGGAGAGAAAAGAGAAGGGATCAGTTGCAGGAATACCCCACTGAGTAGGTGGGATGGGCACAGATGGGATCCAGTGTAGCATGGAGTGGTTAGCCATGGATGGAAGCATGGGCAGTTGATCATTTTAAAGGAGGGAGGGCAAAGAGTAGAATAAGGCTGCAGCCTGTCAGGCAGAATCAATGGAGGGAAGATGATGCGTAACCTCTAATCGAATTGTTTCCATTTCCCCAGTGATGTGTGAGACAAGGCCATTAGTGGAGAGAATGGGAGGAGCTATCAGTTCTGAGGGGAGAGACGTAGAGATCTGTCAATCTAGGAGGTCAGGCTAATTAATCTAATACTGGTTAGTATTAGCTGCTCAGATGAGCTGTTGGTCACATATTGGCCCATTGGCGCAGTTGTATGTTTTTCTCCAACCACACTGGTCCACCTTAGTGGAGGCAGAATGGATGGATAACTGAGGCTACCAGGTTGGGGGGCAGCTGGGCCAGTATGTCAGAAGCAGTTAGGAATGTTTCCAAGACTATTACAATGGACCATGAAGATTAAGTTGTGTAAGAAGGGAAAAAAAAAAGATGAGGAGGAAGATGATTGATGAAAAATCGGTAAGCTCAGTGAACCAGAGGTCTTAATAAGGTCAGACGGGTCGGAGAGAGGTGTGGAGAAAGGGAAGCACGCAGATAGTCACTGTCAGAGAGGAGAGGAAACTGAAAATCAAAACTTCACTCAGCCTCACATACGACCCAGCAACGCCATACATGAATACAATAGGTATTTATCTGAAGCGAAACCTTTAGATCTACATGGAATCTGCGCACAAACATTGGTGAATAACGCTGCCGTATTTATCGAGAGCTAGAAATAACCCAGATGCCTTTCAATAGTGGTATGGTTTTAAAACAAAACAAAACTGCAGTCCGTCGCAATGATGGAAAACCACTCAGCAATCAAAGGTAACTAACCTGACTCACAAAGCAACACGGAGGAAGTGCAAGGTATTCTGCTGAGTGAAAGAACCAATGACAGGGGCGCCTGGGTGGCTTAGTCGGTTAAGGGTCCGACTTTCGCTTAGGTCGTGATCTCGCAGTTCGTGGGTTCGAGCCCCGCGTCGGGCTCTGTGCGGACTGCCGGCTCAGAGCCTGGAGCCTGTTTCAGAGTCTGTGACTCCCTCTCTCTCTGACCCTCCCCTGCTCACACTGTCTCTCCCTTTCTCTTTCTCCTAGAAAAAAAAAAAAAAAAAGAACCAATGACAAACCATGCATTCTATATAATTCTATTTATAGGACCTTCTGGAAAAGGCAAAAAATACAGGAACAGACGATAGATCACTGGGTGCCAGGGGTTAGGGGTGGGAGCCGCTGAATAAAGGGGCTGCACAGAAGAGTTCTTTGGCATCTTAGAGCTGTCCTACATCCTGGAAGTGGTGATAGTTATGCCAATCCGTGCCTGTACAAAAATCACAGAACCATACCTCAGAAAGAGAATCCTACTTTGGGTAAATTCGAAACTTTTGAAAAGAAGAGCAAATTTTGAGGTTTCAGAGGTGGCGGGATAACACGGAGGGGAAGACGTGGGGAAGTAGGAGGGACAGGTCGACGAGGTGGGGGTCACGAGGGTGCCGAGTGCAGAGGCAGAGGAGAGGTATGAGCTGTGGGCTGGAATCCCTGAAGAGGGAGTATGCAGAGGCCAAGGAGGAGAAAAAAGAGTCCTAGGACATGAAGGGAAAAGGGAGAAGTGGTTTGGAGACAGTCTCCCAGAACTAGGAGGACCCCCACCCCCTCCAGGCCCGGCCTGATATCCATCCCGTAGGAGAGAAACTGTCCCCTCCCCCGAGGGCCGCAGGGAACAGGGGCCTCAGAAGAGAGCCAGGCTCCAGTTCAAGAGGAAGGTGAAGGCACATTCAGAGAAGAGAGGAGAATCTCGGAGGTGGCTGATGTCAGGTTTCCAGGGAGTATGGTGGAAGGATCTGGAGGATGGGGGATGGCAGAGAATCATGGATGCAGAGAGCCACTTGGGGCCAGGGGCCAGGTGGGGACAGATGACCTGGAAGTCCCGGTCTGCCACCAGTGACTGAGGTGGAGAGAGTGAAAAGATGGTGTATCATCCTGACCATCTCTTAGAGTTTCAAGCCAAAGGGTGGGGAGCTGACCACCTTCCTGCAGCCGGCATGGCTTCTCCACCCTGCCTACAGAGCTTTCTAGGCCCCCCCGTACACCCCGCTGCATCTAGCACGAGTGTGCTCACTGAACGTAAGGTGGAGCTGTTGCTTTCTAGGGCAGGTGTGAGGGCAGCCAGGCACTGCCCCCTCCTCAGCCTGCTGGCATCTGGGGTTTACACCCTGTGGGTGGGCCCAGCACTTGCAGAAACAAAGGAAGACGGCTGAGGTTGGAGGACCCATTGGCCAGAAACAAAGGGACCTTCTCTCGCCCTTGTTAGCCCAGTTGAAGCGAGGGCAGCTGAGCATGAACATTGACATCATTTGGGGGCCTTGCTTAAAAGCCAAGGCCGAGCTCCAAGTAAAGATTCAAATCTGGATGAGAGAGAGGGCTTGGAATGGGGTAAATTGGCCCGGATGGGTGTGGGAAATCGAGAGAATGTGCTTCTAGTCCTGCTGCTTCTTAAAACGTGGAGTGGCCGCTGTGCCGACCAGGGTGGGCTCTGCTTTGAGGGCCAGCTCTTCCCGGCAGCCCCCATACCCAGGACCCTCGGGTTATAGGTGCCAGCTGTGAGCCATGCTCTGCTCAGGCCCAGGGAGCTTATAGTTCCATGAGACCATGGGCAAGTCGGCAACCCCAGTACACCGTGGCCCCCTCTAGAATGCACTTTGAGATGTAAACAGGAATTTGTTCGCAGAAGGAAGACTAAAATGATGACAGCACTCACAAGCACGTCACAACAGTTGACTGGAAAAGTTGAGACAGTCTGTCTTGGAGGAAATAAGATTGGGGGGGAGGCTCAAAAGGCCACCGTCAAATATCCAGAGAAGCACAGTGTGTAGTTTTCTGGATGGCCCCACATGATAGAACCAGGCCCATAGATTCGGACAGAGTTCGGCTCAGTGCAAATACACTCAAGAGTTAACCTCACCTCTCTCCTAATGTGTCGGTGTTCACCTGCTCAGTATAGCAGGAAAATAAGGTCTTTACTCTGATCACCAAAGAAAGCTACTTGGAGAGTGATGTCATCTCAGGATATCTGGTCAAGATAAAGAAAAACTGTGATTTCAAATCTTTGCTCAGGTCTTGGTCTGGCCGTCAGATATCGATGGCCCCCATGGAAACTGAGGGGAATGTGCACAGCCCCTTAAATGTTCCTCTTCTGTCTGGGCGGAAGAAAGTGCAAATTTCACTGAATTTACATAGAACTCCCCTAAGACCCAGCAGTAGCACTGCTAGGAATTGACCCAAGGGATACAGGAGTGCTGATGCATAGGGGCACATGGACCCCAATGTTCATAGCAGCACTCTCAACAATAGCCAAATCATGGAAAGAGCCCAAATGTCCATCAACTGATGAATGGATAAAGAAGACGTGGTTTATACATACAACGGAATACTACTTGGCAATGAGAAAGAATGAAATCTGGCCATTTGCAACAACATGGATGGAACTTGAGGGTGTTACGCTGAGTGAAAGAAGTCAGGCAAAGAAGGACAGATACCATATGTTTTCACTCATACGCGGTACTGGAGAAACTTAACTTGCCCCATTGGGCAAGGGGAAAGGAAAAAATAGTTTCAAAGAGAGAGGGAGGGAAACCATAAGAGACTCGTAAATACAGAGAACAAACTGAAGGTTGATGGGGGTGGAGGAGAGGGGAAAATGGGTGATGCGCATTGAGGAGGGTACTTGTTAGGATGAGCACTGGGTGTTGTGTGTAAGCAATGAATCATGGGACTCTACCCCTGACACCAGCACTCTGTACACACTGTATGTTAGCCAACTTGACAATAGATTATATTTTTAAAAATAAAATTGTTTTCTTCATACAGATTTAAAGTGCGTGGTCTTGGGGTGCCTGGGTGGCTCAGTCGATTAAAGGGTCTGACTTTGTCTCAGGTCATGATCTCATGGTTCGTGGGTTCGAGCCCCGCATCAGGCTCTGTGCTGACTGCCAGCTCAGAGCCTGGAGCCCGTTTCAGATTCTGGGTCTCCCTCTCTCTCTGACCCTCCCCTGCTCATGCTGTCTCTCTCTCTCTCTCTCAAAAATAAATAAATAAACTGCATGGTCTCTAAGAATTACTGCTTCTCTTTAGGAGATCCTGCCAAGTCACATCTCAGGGCAGGGAGTAAAACATAAGTCACCCAAGCCAAAATTACCCTTGAGAACCTCTTCAGAAGGTACGACCATGCTGAAAGCTGGCACCCCAGCCAGCCCAGCACAGCCGGCTTTCCCTCCAGTGTGGGAAAACCGTAGTTATTTTGGGCAAGCACCAGATGAAATAACTGGCTTACTTCTAGGGGCCATGTTGCAAAGACAAAGAAGGTCTTTAAACACAGCTACATTCAGAACAGCAGGATGCTCATACCTTGAGAAGGGTGTAGTGACAGACTCCCTGAGGACAAAGCATCCACAGCTCTTTCCCCAACCTACCTCAAGGAAATGTGTCATTTCCTGGACTGGTCAGTGGGCATAGTGACCCACATTCAGGAGCAGATTCTGATTTTGAGGGGCCTGTTAATTGTGTGTACCCTCGACATGATGTGGTAAAAAGGACATTTTACCTCTGTGGTTCTCCCTCCCCCAAATCTATAACGCCAATCTAATAATAGGAAAAATATCAGACAAATCCCGATTGAGGGACACTCTACAAAATATATCCCTAGTATTGTTCAAAACTGCCAGGGTCATCAAAAAAAGTAAACTTAAAAAAAAAAAAAAAAGAGGTATGGGCACCAGGTTGGCTTAGTTGGTTGAGCATCTGATTCTTGATTTCAACTCAGGTCATGATCCCAAGGTAGCGGGATTGAGCACCACTTTGGGCTCCACACTGAGCACAGAGGCTGCTTGGGATTTCTCTCTTTCTCTTTCCCTCTGCACCCCTGTCCCCAGCTCATGCTCATTCTCATTCTCTCTCTCTGTCTCTCTCTCTCTCTGTCTCTCTCTCTCTCTCTCCCTCCCCTCAAAATTTAACTTAAAAAAAAATTTTTTTTTAAGTAAGCTTGGGGTGCCTGGGGAGTTCATCAGTTAAGTGTCAGACTCTTGATTTCAGCTCAGGTCACAATCTCATTGTTTGTGAGATCGAGCCCCATGTTTGGCTCTGCACTGATAGCATGACACCTACTTGGGATTCTCTCTCTCTCTCTCTCTGCCCCTTCCCTGCTCATGCTCTCTCTCTTTCTCTCTCTCCCAAAATAAATAAATATCAGGAAAAAAGTAAACTTGAGAAATTGTCACAAAGGGAGCCTAAGGAGACACAATGATTAAATATAATGTGATTTCTTGCATGGGAAAAAAATGAACATTACATTTAAAAAAAACACGGAAATGTGACTAGAGTATGTACATTAGCTAGTGCAAATGTATCAGTATTGGTTCATTAATTATAAGAAATACATTATACTAATGTCAGATGATAGTAGGGGAAAGTGGCTACAGGGTAAAAGGCAATTCTCTGTACTTTTTCTGCAACTTTTCTAAATCCAAAACTATTCTTTAAAGAAAAAAAAAAGTATTTAATAAAAAAAAAACGATGCCAGATAAAAACAAAGAAATGCAGGAGGAAATGGAGAGCAAAGAAAAGCACAGGTAAATGAATAAATCTAAGTGATTATTGACTGTTCAAGCAATAATGATAATATATTGTGGAGCTTTAAATAACTGATATTAACATATATGCAAATAGCATAAAAGACAGGAAGGAATAAACGGAGTGACTTTCAGTCTCTGCACTGTCCAGGAAGGTGGCAAATGTACTAACTTATATCAGACTTTAATAAGTCAAGGGTGCATAATGTAATCACAAGAGTGGTCACTAGAAGAATTGTAAAATAATGTATAACTAGCAAGCTAATAGATTAGGGAAACTTAGTCTTTAAAAAATACAGGATGACTCCAAAAGACAAGAAAGGAGAGAAAAATGAACAGAGAATCAGTGGGACAAACTGACAACAAATAAGATGCTAGATGTGAATCTAAATATATCAATAATTACATAAAATACAAATAGGTTGAATATTTCAATTAAATGAAAAATGTCAGACTGGATTTAAAAAATAAATATAAGGGGCGCCTGGGTGGCTTAGTCGGTTAAGCGTCCGACTTTTGCTTAGGTCATGATCTCGCGGTTCGTGGGTTCGAGCCCCGTGTCGGGCTCTGTGCTGACTGCCAGCTCGGAGCCTGGAGCCTGTTTCAGAGTCTGTGACTCCTTCTCTCTCTGACCCTCCCCTGCTCACGCTGTCTCTCTCTCTCTCCTAGAAATAAATAAAACATTACAAAAAAATTTTAAATAAAAAAAATAAAATAAAAAAATAAATATAAGCTGCTTACAGTATATACGACTTCTAAATAAGAACACAGACAGGAGGATTCAAAAGGACAAAAAGAAATTAATCAAACACTAAAAAAAAGCCCAAAAAGCTGGTGTAGCAAGCAGACTGACAGCAGATAGGAAGGCTTGAAGGAAGAAGCGTTACTAAAACACGGGCAGACCTCTCATAATAAAAGTGTTAGCACAACAGAAAGATATTATAAGTCTACATCTTATGCACCCATTAAGCCTGAGAAATAGATACTACCACATGGGAAAATAGAAAATCTATAATCATGGTAGGAGATTTTAACACACCTCCCTCAATGACTGATAGAGCAAGCAGGAAAATTGTAAACAATAATCAAGAAAGTAAAAAGTGACACAAAATAGGGAAAATATTTGCAAAATCATGTATCCGATTAAGGAGCTAATATCCAAAATATATAAAGGACACTTAACAACTCAATGAGTAAAAGGCAGATAACCTTTTGAAAATGGGCAATTAACCAATTAAAAATGGGCAAAAGAGTTTAGGCATCCTCCAAAGAAGATACACAAATGGCCAATAAGCATATAAAAATATGCTCAATGTCTTTCGTTGTTAGGGAAATGCAAGTGAAAACCACAATCAGATACCACTTCACACACCACTAGGATGGCTAAAGTCTAAAAGACAGACAATAGCGAATGTTGGTGAGGATGTGGGGAAATTGAAAACCTCACACATTTCTGGTGGGAACGTACAATGGTATAGCTTTTTGCACAGCAGTCTGGCAGTTCCTCAAAAAGTTCAAAATAGTATCACTATATGGCCCTGAAATTCATACACGTACACACACACACGCACATACATATATATGCACGCACACCCAAAGGAACTGAAAACCTATGGTCACACAACAATTTGTACACAAATGTTTATAGCGGCGTTATTCATAATAGCCAAAAAGGAGAAACAACCTAAATGCCCACCAACTGATAAAAGCATGAACAAGATGTGGTACAACTACACACAGTGGAATATTATTCAGGCATATTAACATAATGAAGACATAATACGACACAGATGAACCTTAAAAACATTATATGGATCAAAGATGCCAGACACAAAAAGCCACATATTATAGGATTCCAGTTATAGGAAATGTCCTGAATAAGTAAATCCATAGATACAGAATGTAAATTAGTGGTTGCCAAGGGCTAAAGAAGGGAGAAAAGAGCAGGGTTTCTTTTGGGGGTGATGAAATATTCTGGAATTAGTGGTGATGGTAGCACAGTTTTGTTAACATACTAAAAACGACTGAATTGTACACTTCAAAAGGGTGAATGAATATTATGGCATGTGAATTATAGTTCAATAAAAAAAAGATAATAGCATAAAAAATGAAGTACACAATTAAGAAACAGACCTAATGGCATATGTAGAACTTCATCAAACAACTACAGAATAGACATTCTTTTTTGTGTGACAGAGAGAGAGAGCGAGCGAGCGAGCAAGCAAGCGAGTAAGTTGGGAGAGAGAAGGAGATGAAGACTCTTAAGCAGGCTACAAGCTTATCATGGAGCCCAGTACAGGGCTCAGTCTCATAACCCTGAGATCATGAACTGAGCCGAAATCAAGAGTCAGACACTTAACCCACTGAGCCACCCAGGCGCCCCAAGAATAGACATTTTTTCAAGTGCAGATGGAGAATTTACTAAAATTGGCCGTGTGCTAAGCCATCGTATTGGTGTCAAGCAAAATATTAATATATTTCAAAGGTTTTAAATGATGCACAGTATATTCCATCAATGCAGTGGAATTAAACTAGAAGTCTGTAACCAAACAGAAGTTTATGAACCACAAAGTCTTGAATGTAAGTAATATACAATACTTAGTTCCAAAAAAGTCACATTGTAAATCAGAACAAACATTATTAATGAAAGCAGTGTGTCAAAATGTCTAGGATTCAGTTAAAGCCATGCTTAAAGGGAAATTTATAGCCTTAAATAGATACATTAAGAAAAAATGAAGGATGAAAACCATGATACAAGTATTTATATCAAGGAGTTAGGAAACAAATAGTAAAATTAAACCTAATAGAAAACAGAAATAAGAACATAACAAATATGAGAGGAAAAATATGAAATAGAAAACAAATGTAAAATAGAGAAAAACAAAGCAAAATTAGTTCTTTGAAAAGAATAAAATTGATAAGCACCTAACAAGATGTATCCAGAAAAGGAGACAAATTATTAATACCAACTATACAAGGTATTAATATCCCCCGATAAAGCAAAAGATTATAAAAGAATATTAAAAACTTTATGCCATTAAACTAGATGAAATAGACTAACTCCTTGAAAAAAACAAACAAGACTGACACTAGAAAATAAATAATTCCATATTAATTAAAGAAATTGAATCCTTAAATAAAACTTTCCCACTAAGAAAACTTCAGTCCCAGATGGCTTATTAAATTCTTTCAAATACTTGAGGAAAATCACTCCTCCTCAAACACATTCAGCAAATAGAAAAAGAGGGAATATCTGAATTCATTTATAAGGCCAATAAATCCTTGATGCCAAAGCCTGCCAAGCATTTAACAAGAAAGAAAACTTACAGGTGCCCAATCTCTTTCACAAACACTAATTTCAATACCTTCAACAAAATATTATCCAATCAAAGCCAGTAACATATAAAAAGGAAAATGCACTGCGGGAAAGCTGAGTTTATTAAAGGAAAGCAAAGCTAATTTAACAATTGATCAATGTAACTCACCATATTAACAAAATAAAGGAAAAACTCAAGAGATGTAGAAAAGATGTTTGATAAAATGTGAAATGCATTATTAAAAAAAACCTCTATACTCTGAATAGAGAGTAATTCTTTCAATCTGATAAAGGATATTTATTAAAAACTAAACAAACATCATACTTAGTGGTGAAATTAATACTAACACTAAAAGCTTTCCCCTTGAGAGAAACAAGATAAAGATGCCAACTATCATTACTTCTATTCAACATAATGCTAGAGGATCTAGCCAGTGCAATAAAATAAGAAAAAGAAGTAAAAGAACAAGGATTAGAAAGGGGAAAAAAGCCTGTCATTATTTACAGTCTACATGATTGTGTTTATAGAAAATGCAAAAGGAGTTTCAGATTACTGAATTTAAATATATAAACATCAACTGTATTTTTATGTACCAATAATTGAAAAATAACTTTTTAAAATATGTGCTCTATCAATCAAAACATAATATCCAAACAGACCTAAAAGATGAAATAGAATGCTAAATATAGAACCTTGAAAAATATTGAGAAAAATTAAATACCAAAATAAAAGAAGGGCTATCCCCTGTTCAAGGATTGGAAAAGTCATTATGTCTAAGATATCAATTCTCCTCAAGTTTAGTTATGTGTCAAATGCAATCCCAACCAGAATACTAGAGCTTAGTTCGTGTGTGTATGTGTGTCTGTGGTCTGAAAACCGTATTCTGAACTTTATGTGGAAATGCTAGGAGTCAAAAGTACCCAAAACAATATTAAAGAAGAGCAAAGTTGGAAGACTTACAGTAGTGGATACCAAAACTTATTATGAAATCACAAAAATTATAACAGCATATTATGTAAAGATAGACAAATAGACCAATAAAACAGAAAAGACTGCCCAGAAATCAGCCCACTCATACGTGAACACTCACTCTATGACAAAAGTAATAATACTGTAGAGCAATGAGGAAAGGATGGTCTTTTCAACAAATATACCGTCAATAGGATATCCATATGAGGAAAAAAATTGTTCCTAACTCCTACTTTATACCAAACTTAAGATTTCCAGATGGAATAGAGATCTAAACATAAAAGATATATAAAGCCTCCAGAAAATAACGTAGGAGACTACCTTGATCTCCTCAAAGTAAGACTTCTTGAACACGGAAAGGTAATTCACAGAATAGTAGACGATATTTGCAATTTTACATCTGACCAAAAACCCAAGTCCAGAATTCCTCAAATCAATCTTAAAAACAATAGAAAAAGTAACGAAAGACTTGAAGACATACTTTACGAAAGCTTTCATAGGTGAAAAATGTAAAATAGAGCTCAAATGCAGTAGGCATCAGGAGAATGAAAACTAAAACCACAGTGAGAAACCACTTCCACCCCCAAAGAATGACTAAAAAACTCTGTGAACACCAAGTCCTAGAGAGGACACAAAGCAGCTGGGGCTCTCACACCATGCTGGGCAGCTGGACATAAGCATGCTCCCTTACCCAGCCGCCCTGCTCACAGAAATGCCCGAGAAATTAGTACAGTTGACCTACAAGATAGGCACAAGACTATACGTCACAGCATTATCCTCAATAGCCCAGACTAAGGATCACCCAAATGTCTGTCACCAGCAGAATGGACAAATAAGTCAAGCTATAGGTTTTTAAATGGAATATGCAACGGCAATGAAAACGGATGAGTGACGTTACATGCGAGAACGCAGATGAGTTTCATAAATGCTGAGTTTCATAAGTGCTGAGAAACCAGAAGCAATAGGTTACAAACTGCATAATTCCATGTAAAAGTTTAGCACAGGCAAAACTAACGTATGTTATTAAAGTCAGATATTAAGGGGCACCTGGGTGGCTCCATCGGTTAAGCGTCCAACTTTGGCTCAGGCCATGGTCTTGCAGTTCGTGAGTTTGAGCTCCGCGTTGGGCTCTGTGCTGACAGCTCAGAGCCTGGAGCCTGTTTCTCATTCTGTGTCTCCCTCTCTCTCTGCTCCTCCCCTGCTCACCCCACTCTGTCTCTCTCTCTCTCAAAAATAAACAAACATTAAAAAAGTTTTCTTTTAAAATATTGGGGCACCTGGGTGGCTCGGTTCGTTAAGCCTGAAACTATTGATTTTACAGTCATGAGATCCAGCCCCAAGTTGGGCTCCGTGCTGGGCATGGAACCTACTTAAGATTCTCTCTCCCTCTCCCTCAGACCCTCCCCCACTTGCACGTACACTTACTCTCTCTCAAAAACCAATCAATCAAGTCAAATATTGATTACCCTTGGGCAGAACAGTGAGTAGTCACAAGAAAACATGGGGAGAGGGGGGCTCTGGGATGCTGTTAATATGTTACTTCTGACCTAGAAGGTAGTTATAGAGGCATGTTCCACTTTGGGAAAACACATCTATTATACACTTAATGATTTGATAAACATTATTGGTGCAGGTTTGTGGGGAGATGGGCACTGTATATTGTGGAAGTATAAATTGTAAATATCACTGAAAGGGAATTTGGTCATATCTACACAAATTCAAATGCCATATATATCTTTTGAACCAGCAATCCTACTTCTAGGACTTTTACAGTTATATGTGTATATGTGCACAGAGATACATATACAAGGATATGCATTACAGCACTCTTTTGAAGCTAGGGGGAGGGTGTTGAATAAATTATGAGGCATCTCAACAATAGCATTCTAGTGTCAAAACAAACAAATGTTGACCCAATATGGCCCAAGCCCTCAAGCTTCATTCTAGGTTTATATATACTGAAATGTCTTTGGAGGGACATCTGAGGACCCAGCAGTGACGGTCATCTCTATGGCCGGGCACTAGGAGGCAGAGTCACTATTCTACTTTTGAGTTCTGTACCATGTCAGCAGGGAAATACATCAATCAAAGAGAAACAATGGTGTCCAGGAGTGCCAGCACCCGGGTGCCCGAGAAAGACCAGGTTTCAAAGGCCGTCAGGTCCAACCCCCCATTATGCCCATGAGGACCCTGAAGCCCCCTTGGTCTGCATTCCTCCAAAATGTTAAATACATGGCCTGGGAGTTAAATACACCCACGCACCATCAGCCTTCCACCTGTGTGCAGGCAGAACCAGCAGCCAGCAGCTAAGGCCCCAGGAAAAGTGTACAAGAAAAACAGGTGCTCTGGGGGAGGGGACAGAGTGACAGGGAGGCCAACAGCAAGTGTCCTGCATGGCATCCTGGGCAGAAAAGAAGTGGCAGAAATAGGAGGGAACTCTTGACAATGTTCTCTGGCTCCAAAGTAGGCCTGATATAGAAGAGCTGGTTACAAGTCCAAGGGCTTCTCTCAACTGGATCTTCACTTCCACAGCCATCTGGTCACTCATTTCTTCACTCAAAAGCCCATCAATCTTTTTGCCTGCCTCCTGGGCACTAGGCTCTGGGCTGAGCATGAGGAATATCGCCTTAAACATGATCCTGGCAGAACTTGTGAGTTACAGCACATTCTGGCTAGTTCACAGAAACCATGATGGTCTAGTGAGACCATCTAGTGATAGTCCACAAAGTCGTGTTGTTGTTGTTGCTGTTGTTGTTGTTTTGAGAGGGATAGAGCAGGGGAGGGGCAGGGAGAGAGGGAGAGGGAGAGAGAGAGAGAGAGAGGGAATCTGAAGGAGGCTCAGCACTGTCAGCATGGAGTCCGATGTAGGGCTCGAACCCACAAACAGCAAGATCATGACATGGGCCAAAACCAAGAGTTAGATGCTTAACCAACTGAGGCACCCAGGTGTGCCAAAACCACCTTTTTTTTTTTTTAATGTTCTGTTGTAGTTTAATGAAATGTAAGTGTAGTATTAAAGCATATTTTTGTTCTTTGTACCCACCTGAAATATAGCTTTTAAGTTTTCTCCCCAAATTTATTGTGGTATAACTGAAGTGCACATACTCCAGGCACCTGGGTGGCTCAGTCAGTTGAGCAACTGACTTTTGATTTTAGCTCAAATCATGATCTCACAGTCATGGGATCAAACCCTGCATTGGGCTCCATGCTGAGCATGGAGCCTGCTTGGGATGCTCCTTCTCCCTCTGCTCCTCTCCCACGAACACATGTGCGCTCTCTCTCTCTCTCTCTCTCAAAAAGTGCACATATTCAAAGTACACAGAATGATCAACCTTGACATACACCTACCAAAGCATGACCTCAAAACAGTGAACATTCCCACCATCCCCCAAATTTCCTCATGCCCTTTACATTCCCTCTCTCCTTCACCCCCACCCCCAGGCAGCCGCTGTTCTAGAGAAAGTTTTTCAGGAAATAAGAGTCCTGTTACTACTCTGCTGTGTTCTCGGTCCAGTCGTGAGGGAAAGCGTGGAGAGCGCACAGACTAATGGAATTAAGAGAACTGAAGGGCAAACAGCTACAACAACATATCAGTGTTTAACCCTCGCAAACTTCTGGCTAAGGCACCGTTATCGCCCTTTTCAATGAATGAGGACATGAGCCTCAGAGCAGTTAATGGGCCAATCCAAGGTTACCCACATGGTAAGTGGCAAAGCTGGGGCTTGGTCAGGCCGGGTCCAAACCCCACACTCGCCTAGCTGGCAGCCTTCCCTCCAGGCCCGTGGCCGCCATCAGGACTGGCTAAACTCACTAAGGTCCCCACCTGAGCCCCAGGGGTAGCCTGTCCTGTGCGCCCAGAGCCCAGCTCTATATCCTATATAGATAGGGATTCTTAGCACCCCTCTGTTGTCAAGAATGAAGCCAGCAGGTCTCAGGGGCGGACTTTACAGCCAAGCTGTGACCAGGCAGCCCCACCCTCTGCAAGGGCACTTCCCAGGGAAATCCCCAAGCTTTGACATTCCGGAAAAGGGCCCATGTTGGGGGCGTTTTAATGCTACCTAAAACCAACACAGCCACACACACTAAACATTTTGCTTTTAAAGAAAAAGTCACAAAATTTTAACGTGCCAATCTCAGTTCTCTCCCTGCTCCCGACGCGATCATCTGAGATTGGAGGGCCAAGCAGGAGCTGAGGGAGGAGAGGAAGTCAGGGACGGGGCATGGAGGCTAATGTGGGGGCAGTGACTGAAGGAGGCCTAGGGGACACATCACCCGGGGACCAAAAACAAATAACCAGTGATTTTGCATTTTGGACAGGGCCATTGTGACACATCCATACCAAAATGGCTCTCTCTGGGTGGCTGACAGAATGTTCCAAGCCCTCTCTGAGCTTCAGCTTCCTCAGGAAGCGTGGGGTAGAGGCTGCAGGAAGCACCTGGAAACAACACACATTTAAAGAGAGGAGGCTTCCTGGAGGAAGGAGCCCACACCACCAAAGCCCACAGACTTAGTTCCTTCCGGGAGCAGAAGGACAGCCCGTAAGGAAAAGATGTGTCCAAATCTCGAGTGACTGGCCTTAGAGACAGACATCTGGGAGTGGGCAACGTGGTTCCTCAGCTTCCTCTGCAGAAGGAACATGACCCGCAGCTCCTAGAGTCTCAGTGAGGACTGTGTGGGGTGAAGTGTATACGGTGCCGAGCCCAGCGTCTGGCACAAAGGAAGAGCCTGTTCAGCGGTGGCCCTGGTGCCCCACTGCCCCCATCAGCGCCCCCGAAACACAGGCTGTTAGACTGAGGGAACTTTGAATCAGCCTCAAAACGCCCTGCCTGACCCCGATCCACAGTTTCGGTTTCGGAATGAATCCTTTTTGACAAAGACACCTCCTTCACTCTGTCAGATCCCTTGACTAGAGTTGTGCAGGGGCCGGATGGCCTCTGGTTCTGCATGTAGATTCCTTGTCACTCTTTCTTTCATGTCAGTTGGGGTGGCCGTGGTGACAGAGGGTCATCCTAACAGAACCCACTGCTGGTCTGTCTCCTGCCCTCAGCCCCACACCGTTCTTCACTCTTCTGTCCTGTCAGCTGGGCATGATCTGAGCCCAAACCACCGAGCCTCCTCTTCCCAAACCAAAGAGAACCAGAGTTTTTCTGAGTCGGCTGGTTTCGTGGGGCCCTGCGGCAGCCAGCAGACCTAACCGAGAGCTGACCATATACACGGTCCTGGACAAGGGCGAGGAAGGCTTCGAGCCAGAGGAGAGGGGGAGGGTGGATGAGGCTTCTTGGAGGAGGCAAGTGGCAGATAAGTCTTGGAAATGGGGGGCCAAAGGGTGGAAACAAGGAGGCATCCCTACAGATAACACTTCATTCATGGGTTTTATCGGTTCGTTTAATCAATAGGTGTAGGCATCCACCTGGCACTATGGGCGATGGGACTATGGAAACAAATAGAACGGGGTCCTTTCTCTCCAGAGGTCCATCGGAGAAAGCAATGTGACCAAGCCTGTCACAAAGGTACAGTAGTCATCAGCCCAGGAGAGGGAGCACTGAACGAGGCCTGGAGAGGCGGGGGCTTCTTTGGGAAGTCAGTGCCCGTGAGCGTCATGAAGCGTGTGGTCAGACACACGTTCTGGAGTTGGCTGAGTCAGTGTGCAGCCAGGCTCGGCCAGCTACCAGTTCTATGGGCCTAGTCAACTTCATCAACCTCTGTGTCTCAGTTGCCTCCTTCTGTAAATGGTGCCTACTCCATAAGGTTGTTGAAAAGATTAAGTGAGTCAATACACGTAAAGCACGTTTAGAACCATGTCAGCTACTAGGTCCTCTAAATGTATTTATTACTGTCTGGAAGGGAAAGCAGGCACTTAGCAGATGAGGGAGGGTGTAGGGAAGGTGTTCCAGGAAGAAGGAACCGTATAAACAGGCCTGGGAGGTGGAAGCATGGGCTGTGGTTTGGCGTGGCTGCTCCGTGGGAACATATGGTGAAAGGCAGCCAGAGGCCAGACGTGGCAGGCTGTGTGCACTCTGGAGGGTGGGCTTGGTCCTCTGGGTGACAGGCAGCGACTAGATGCTTCTTTGGGGCGATTGGACAATGGGATCTGGTGGTTGTGTCCTGAGGTGACTGTACTGGAGGAAGTGACATGGGGGGCAAGGAGCCTCTCTGGCAGCCTAAGCGATGGAGAAGAGAAACAAAGGGTCCTAAGTTAACACAGTGGCAGCAGGAATGGAGGCGAGGGGAGTCACTGGGGCCTGGAGGTGACCAGAGAAGGGGGACACATAGACACAGCCCAGGAAGACTGTGTCACCATGGGGCCATTCATCAGGACTGGGGAGACCAGGCAGGGGCAGACTGGAGGGGAGGGAGGTGAAGAAAGAAACAAAATAACTGGCACTGGGCACTGATCTAGGAGCTTTCTACGAATTATTTCATTTAAACCCACACTGACCGTTGGAGAAGGGTGCTGTTCTCATCCTGTTTCCAGGTAGAAATGAGGCAGAGTGACTGAAAATTATCATCATAGCTGTTATAAGACATGACGTGGTTTCCAGAGCCTGCGTTCTGAAGCCCTCTGCCCCACGTTGACCTTGAGCCATCTGAGTGGGAGGCGGTCTATCTAGAGCCCAGTAGAGAGGCCGGGGCTGGAGACTAGGTATACTGGGAGCCACGGGGGGGGGGGGGGGGGGGGGGGGGGGGGGGGGGGAATGAGACCCTCGGGGAGTGTCTGAGAATAAGGAAGGAGAAGGGCAGGGCCGGATGTGGGGAAGGGCTCAGGCATCCAGGGGAGCCCAGGGGAAGATGTCCAGCCAGCCAGGAAACCCCCTCCCTTCCCAGCAGCCCAGAGAGAACACAGGCAGCCCTAGCCCTCTCCGGGTGCCCGGAACCAGTTGCATAACCTCACTGAGCCTGAGGTGGCAAGGATAGCTTTACCTTACCCCCCTCCCGCCCTCCCCCCCCTCCCGCCCTCCCCGCCCCCCCAGGCTGAAAGGATTGGGCTCAGCTTTTAGAAACAAAACTAAGTACTGTAGGTGGAAAAAGGCCAATCCTCCCCAGGCTATTGTGAGGTTCAATTAGGTCTCCCAGTCCACCTTTGGACAGGACTTAGGCTCTGTTGACACAAGTGTCTCAAGGTGTTTACCTCGGCCCCAACAGTGGCTGGTCACTGGCCGAGGTCCCGCTGGCTATGTCACTGGTTCAGATGTGCCAGCCCTCCCACACACACACACACACACACACTAGTCCCTTCCCTGAGTCCCCACAATCCCAGCCAAATTCACCTGAAGGGCCTAGCACTTCCCTCAACACCCCAACAGGTATCTACTAAGAGCCTTGCCTCGTTTGCTAATTCATGTAACGCGCCTCGCCAACTGCTGAGGGGAATTCCATGTTCTGAGATTTCTGCGGTGCTTTCAACCCTGGAGAAGGGGAGAGGATGCGAAAGGAGGGAGAGGGAGGGCCAGGAAACTGAGAAGCCGCTCCCTGTCCTCCATCCACCCCCCTCACTCTGTCCGATCACATATGGCAACAACGTTTGGCCCCCAAAGTGGGGGCAGGAAAGAGAAACACAGAGAAGTGGGGATCAGAGAACATAGAATGTGTGTCCTCAAAGGACCTTACGGATCATTCGTTAGCCTGACCCTCTAGTTTACAGCAGAG
Source organism: Hyaena hyaena (assembly GCF_003009895.1). NCBI lineage: Eukaryota > Metazoa > Chordata > Mammalia > Carnivora > Hyaenidae > Hyaena > Hyaena hyaena. The sequence continues at coordinate 2,070,002 of NW_024080907.1, read as the reverse complement.
GACACTGTCCAGTGGTGAGCCAGGGACAGAGTCCAAGGCTTCAGTGTGCACGCAGAGCTCTTGTGTCTACATCGCACAGACTCCACACTCGGACTGGAAGAGGCTAACCCTATGTCTATCCCTGGACATACCCCCAGCACGTGCCCTTCGCTCCTCCCCCTCAGCGCTCCGCAGGCTGCACAGCACTGCCTGTGGCCTTGTTTCCTTCACCGCCAAGCTTTAGGGGTATGTCCCCAACAGCCCACGTGTGTCTGTCGCAGAGGACTGGAAAGATCTAGAATGGCCCAGGTGGCTGGAGCCAGCCACTGGGAAATGATGCTACCGCCATGTCTAGACAGGGTGGGCCCTTCCCATGCCCTTGCAAATACCCTGGGCGACCTAGGAGTGTCCTAGAAGCACCTGCTTTGTGCCCAGCCCTGGCACACCAAGAAACCACACATTTGGGCAGCTAAGTCTCCAAGTTCTCTCCTCTAAGCACAAGAGTGAACGGCCCAGAGAGGGCAGGAAGGAGTAAACCCAAGAGTCCTCATGCTCCTGATTTAAAACATGAGGTTTTTAAAATATGCTCACCGTGGAAATAATAAACAGACCAAACCTCCCTCCCCAGCCAAATATTGATATTTCCTTTAAATCTGGGCTAAACTATCCACACTTGGGAAGGGAGAGACTTGTGGTTATTGGCCAAAAGCTGTTCTAAGTCATATACAGCCATTAAAATTATGGTTCTCAAACAAAAGTTACAGATTTAGAGTGACTTTCTGAGCCCAGAAGTTATTTTTGACATTTCATTAAATAAACCATCAGACTGACACATGGCATTATGTTGACAATAGAGCCCAAAATAGTTTTGCTATCTTTAGTATTTTTTTATTTTAACTGGATTGAAAACTATGTGATTCATGTATAATTTATAATAAAACAATATTTAATTGCATATGGGTCTTTAGATTTAGGATTTTTAAACAGCCAGCATAAACCAACAAGAACAAACCAGTTATGTATAGTAACGTACATGGCACACAATACATAAGGTACCCTTTCCTGGGATTCTCCGTAGCTGAATGTTGACCGGATCTGTCTCCCAAGAAGTCTGCAGTCCAAATCAGGTAGACCAAGGAAAATAAAAGATAATACAGGACAGGACTCATAGGTTTCCAGTAGTCAGTTAAATAACCCAAGTGGTATCTTTCTTCATCTAACACCATAACGGATTCTGTCCAGAATGGAATGCCAACGAGCCCACTTTTAATAAGTCTTGACCTGACTTGCCCCAAAGTTTGGCACTGGTGACCTCAAATGGGAGAGCTGGGTCTGGAGAAGGCCTGTGTCTCTTGTAAAACACTGGACCGGGCAAAGCCCCAGCTTACAATTTGTTGCAGAAAAACACGTTTTAGAAGCAACGCTCACTTGGCTCACTCAAGCGCACCCACTTTAAGAGGGTGCAGAGTCACCTTTCTCATCAGGGACAGAATGGCACCAGACAGGACTGCCTGTAGAAATGACAAAGGTAAGAAGTGATTGGACCTCAACATTTAGAGCAGCTCTTCATTGGCTCTGGGACAAGACATCTTCTCAAGGTGACGTCATATTTACTAGCAAGAAAATAGAAAACAATTGGAGAATGGTCTGAGGTTCGCGTGATGTGGAGCAGTTGGCCTTGATTTGGTAAAGCTGTGTATTAATGGAGGGCTGAGCTCAAAAATCATAACTGAGGTGAGTCGACCCCAGAAAGCATCCGAGTTACCATACGCTGAGAGGCAGCGAAGCACGGTGCTTAGCCAGACTCCAAAACACACAGCAGGAATTTTCTCTCGGCTCTATCCCCTATTAACGTTGCCACTCTGGGCATGTAATTGACCTCTCTCTTTCTTTATAAAATGGGTATAATAATACCTACCACAGAAGGTTGTTTTAAGGATAAATTTATATGTATAAAGAACCTAGATAGTTCCTGGCACATAACAATCACTCAATAAATGTTAGCTATTGCACAGTCAACCCTATCCATCTTTCACTGGAAGGTAAGTTCCAGAAGGGCAACAATTCTCATATGACTTGTTCGCTGTTGTATTTCCAGTGCTGAGAATAGGGCCTACTGCACAGCAGAGCAAGCAATCAGCATTGAATTCATCTAACAGCATATTTAGGAAGTCCAGTGGGCATCTACTGTACCCACAGCTTTACAAGCAAGGAAAATTTAAACATAGGCCTTAGCTCAAATTGCTATATGTTGTTTCCAGCATTGGGCTAAGCTGGGGACAATGCATGCAGGAAGCAGAATGACAGTATCCACCGAGTTCAAAAGATAGTGGTTAGTGTGTGGAGGCCTTAAAATCAAGCTGAGCTTCTGTTTCTGGCCCCAATAGAGTAATACACACTAGTTTATCCTTGCAGCTTCAACAATAGAAAAAAAACTGGGAAGAAGAAAGGAAACTATAGTTTTCAGATATCAGGCAATGCATGACAGGGATCCCTGAGAGATGGGAAACAAAATGAGGCGAGCCCTATTATTGCCCACGCTTAGTGGAGAGCAGCTCCAGGGCACAGTGCAGGGTGGGGGACTCAGGTAGAGCCGGACAGTCTCTGAGTTGAGGAGGCAGAGCTGGGAGTCTAGGGAGCCCCGGCAGCTCGAGTTTGCAGGGCAGGGTAGCAGAGGAGAGAGAGCTGCACAAGGGATGGGGGGGGAATCTAAAGATCTGCTGACGGTACCCCCCACCCCCACCCCATGAGACTTCACCTGAGACTAAATCAAGGCATTCAGTTGAGAAAATAACCTGCAGCTGGGGAAAGGAGCACTCGAAAAGAGAAAAACCACCAACGGAACTCACACAGGACTGGGTGAAGTCTGCATTCCCCTAGGTCACAATAGAAAGTCTTGTGATTCATGAGATATCAGGTGGAATCAGAAGAGCATCGCTTCAGTGGTGTGGAGAAAGGTAGCCGTAGGCTAAAGGGTATGAGGCTCTCAGCTAACTTAAAGCAAGAGAACAGTATCAAACTTTTTCTGAATTGCAGCATCCCGGATTTTTTTTAATGTTTTATTTACTTCTGGTGGGGGGAGGGTCAGAGAGAGAGGGAGACACAGAATCTGAAGTAGGTTCCAGGCTCTGAGCTGTCAGCACAGAGCCCGACGCGGGGCTTGAACCCACGAACCGTGAGGTCATGACCTGAGCCGAAGTCGGACGCTTAACCGACTGAGCCACCCGGGCACCCCTGAATTGCAGAACAAAATTCAAGAATATTTAGAGGAATGCAGAATATCCAGCACCCAAAGAGGTAAATTTCAAAATGTCTGGTATCCAATAAGTTACCAGGCATGCAAAGAAAAAGGAAAGTATAACCTGTGTCATACTTTACATTGAAAATATAAAGGCTAGCCAAATCAGACTCTAAAAATGAAAACTTCAAAGTCTGAAATAGATACTAGATAAGATTCATTAAAGAAAACTCAGACTGCACCAAAGAAAACATTTGTGAACTTGAAGGTGTAGCAATAGAAGGTATCAAATGTTAAGATCAGAGGAAAATAATCAAAACGAAAAAGAGCCTCTATGAACAGGATGAACAAAATACATGTCATTGGAGAACTGAAGACCGAAGTCCTATATGAAGAAATAATTGCAACAGTTTTGGAAAATCTGGCCAAGTCCAGAGCTCAACAAATCCCAAGAAAAAGAAACAAGAACACCACACCAAAGAATATCGTAATTGAATTACTTAATATCAATAATAAAGAAAGGAATTCGGGCCCAAGATGGCGTCATGGCTGACCTTGAACTCAGCTCCTCCATGAAAACATCAAGTCTAAGTCTGCTTATAGAATACTGCCTCCTAAGACTGAACAGCTTCTGCACAACGACAGAAAGACACACACACAGTAATAAAGGGTAGGGACCCCCAAATGCTGAGAATTGCAGGGAGGAGGGATAATACTGAGGGGCTATGAGCAGATTCATCTGCCCTGGAGCACAGAGAGAAAAAAAAAAAGATGTGGTTTAAAAGGACAACTAGAATATAAAGAAACCAGCCCTAGAACCCTGCCTAAAGGAGGGGGGTCGGGGGAGGGCTGTTGGAACTCTCTTCCCATCGGAGGGGCTGGCGAGCATCACGGTCATGTTCCTTCTCTGCCTTGACAGTGCATCTAGGAACACGGTCTCGATGCCTTCACTGGAGCCCCAGGGCTCTAGTCCACACCAGCCCCAGTGATGCTGCCAAGGTGGCCCAGTGTGGCACACACGGGACACTGCTGGTCAGCACTCACGATAGCTCTGGCCAGCCCACCAAGGTGACGCACGTGCAAAACACACCACAACACTCCTGGCCTGTATCACTTTGGCTCTAGACGGCTTACTGGGGCACCCCAGGGGCAGGGAACCCCAGGGGAGGGCACGCCGGGACCTCCTGGCTCATGCCTGCTTCAGTTCCAGCCACAGCACCAGGCCACCCCCTGTGTAGAAGGCAGCAGGAACCCATGGCCTGTGCCTGCCTTGGTTTCAGCCATCCCACCGGGGTACCCCTTGTGTGGAGCACCCTGGAACACAGTGGCCCACACCCCACCAGGGTGCTCCCTGTGCCTAAGCACCCCAGGACCACTCAGCCGGCACCCACTTCAGCTTCAGTCATCTTTCCAGGGTACCCTACAGAAAGAGAACTGTGGGACCACCCCAGCCCATGCCCACTTCAGCTACAGCTATCCTACCCTGTATGCAGCACCCCAGGACCCCTAGAGCCTACACCCCACCTCAGCTTCAGCTGCCATACAGAGCACCCTCTACACAGATTCTCCCCTTTCCTACAGGAGTGAGCCCCAGCTGCCCTGCTAGGGCGTCCCCCATGCAGAAGGCCCCAGGACACCCTGGCTTGCACCCACTTCAGCTTCAGCCGTCCTGCTGTCTGACCATCCCACCAGGACGGCCCCAGCACGGGGTGCCCCAGGCCCCCAGCCTACACCAGCCATAGCTCCAGCCAGTCAGCCATGGTCACGGGGCATACAGTCTCCACAGGGCACAACCATACACAAGATTCTTCTTCCAAGTTTAGAAGAAGGAACAATACTGCCTAATTCAGAGAAACACATACAGAAAGTCAAGCAAAATGAGGAGACATAAGAATATGTTCCAAATGAAAGAACAAGACGAAACCTCAGAACAAGAATTACGCGAAATGGAGATATGCAATGCGCCTGATAAAGAGTTTCAAGTACTGACCATAAAGATGCTCCCTGTACTGAACAGAAGAGTGGAAGAGCTCAGTGGGAATTTTAGCAAAGAGATGGAAAATATAAAAAAGAATCGATCAGAGTTGAAGAATACAATTAACGAAATGAAAACACACTAGAGAGAATTGACAATAGATTGGCAGATGCAGAAGAATGGAGTGATATGGAACACAGGGTAATGGAAAGCACCCACACAGAGCATCAAAAAAAAAAAAAAAAAAAAGGAATTTCTAAACAACTTGGGATGTGAAGAGATCTCTTGGAAAACATCAAGAGAACAAGCATTCACATTATAGGGACCCCAGAAAGAGAAGAGAAAAAGGGACAGTAATCTTAAAGAAATAATAACTGCAAATGTTCCTATCCAATAATGTTGTTTGTCTTTCGATTTGCTAAAGTCTAATGTTCTTGAGGGGCATTTGAAAGTTCTCTCTTATAGATCTTGTGCATTTCTTGTTATAATTAATGGCAGCCTCGTGACCATCCCCATACCCGTTCTCAGTTTCTTCCTCAGTAAGAGAACAATCCTGGAGAAGGAAACAGACATCCAGGTTCAGGAAGCACAGAGAGTTCCAAACGAGATGAACCCAAAGTGTCCACACCACAACACATGATATTTAAAGTGTCAAAGACTGAAGATAAAGAGAGGGGTGCCTGGGTGGCTCAGCCAGTTGAGCTTCCCACATCAGCTCAGGTCATGATCTCATCGTCTCAGAGACCATGACCCCGCATCGGTCTCTGGCCTGACAGCTCAGAGCCTGGAGCCTGCTTCAGATTCTGTATCTCCCTCTCTCTCTCTCTCTCTCTCTGCCCCTCCCCCCACTTCTTACAGTCTCTCTCTCTCTCTCTCTCTCTCTCTCTCTCTCTCTCAAAAATAAGTAACTTAAAAAATTTTTTTTTCTAAAAAAGATTAAGAGAAATTTAAATGCAGCAAGAGAGAAGTAAATATTTAGGTTCAAGGGAAACCCCATCAGATTATCAGCTAATTTTTTCAGCAGAAATTTTGCAGGCCATACAGAAGTGCCATGATATATTCCAAGTGCAGAAAGGAAAAAAATCTACAACCAAGAATACTCTATGCAGCAAGATTATCATTCAGAAAGAAGGAGAGGGGTGCCTGGGTAGCTCAATCAGTTAAGCATCTGACTTGATTTTGGCTCAGGTCATGATCTCACAGTCATGAGATCAAGCCCCGAGTCAGGCTCTACATTCTCTCTCTGTCCACCCCACCCTGCTCACATGACAAACAAAAGTTAAAAGAGTTCATCACCACTAAATTGGTCTTACAAGACCCTGCATCAGGCTCTGTGCTGACAGTTCAGAGCCTGGAGTCTGCTTTGGATTCTCTGTCTCACTCTCTCTGTCCCTCCCCTCTCTCTCTCTCTCTCTCTCTCACTCTCTCTCTCTCTCAAAAATAATTAAACATTAAAAAACTTTTTTTAATGTGAAGGCAGAGAATAAAAAGTTTCTTTTAGAATGACCATCAACTTAACATAAACCACTATGTAGTTAGGTTATTATATATGAATTTCATGGTAACCACAAACACAAAACCTATCATAGATACACAAAAAATTTTTAAAAAAAGGAAAGCCACGCATGCCACCGAATCACAAGGAAAAAGAGCAAGAAGAAATAGAACTATAAAAGCAACCAGAAAACAAGTAACAAAATGGCAATATGTACATACCTATTAATAATTACTTTAAATGTAAGTGATCTGAATGCTCCAGTCATAAGACACAGGATAGCAGAATGGATGAAAATAACAAGTCTCGGGGCGCCTGGGTGGCTTAGTCGGTTAAGCGTCCGACTTTCGCATAGGTCATGATCTCGCGGTTTGTGGGCTCGAGCCCCGCGTCGGGCTCTGTGCTGACTGTCAGCTCAGAGCCTGGAGCCTATTTCAGAGTCTGTGTCTCCCTCTCTCTCTGACCCTCCCCTGCTCACGCTGTCTCTCTCTCTCTCCTAGAAATAAAAAAATATATATTTAAAAAAAAAAAAAGAAAGAAAGAAAATAACAAGTCTCATCTATATGCTGCTGCCTGCAAGAGCTTCATTTAATATTTAAAGGCACAAGCGGAGTGTAAAATGAAAGGACGGAAAAAGATACCCCATGCAAATGGAAGTGTGGGGTGGGAGAAAGCCAGCTTAGCGATACTTATATCAGACAAAGTAGACTTTAAAATAAAGACTAAATGAAATAAGAATCAAAGGAAGGCGCTACACAATGATAAAGGGATGAATCCAAAAATTGGAGGATTCAATAAAATTGTAAATATCTATGTACTCAACATTGGAGCACCTACATATAGAAAGCAAATACTAAGACATCAAAGGAGAAATTGACAGAAATACACTAATAATGAGACTTTAACACTTCACTTACATCAATAGATGGATCATCCAGCCATAAAAATCAATACAGAAACAGTGTTTTTAAATGAGACATTAGACAAAATGGACTCAGTAAGTAAATACAGAACATTCTGTCCATAAACAGAATGCACATTCTTTCCAGCTGCACACAGAAACATTCTCCAGGATAGATGACATGTTAGGTCATAAAACAAGTCTCAATAAATTTAAGAAGACTAAAATCATGTCATGCATCTTTTCCAACCACAATGATATAAAACTAGAAATACTCACAAGAAAAAACTGGAAACACATGGATGCTAAACAACATGCTACTAAACAATCAATGGGTCGATGAGAAAAATCAGAGAGGAAATCAAAAAAATACCTGGAGACAAATGAAAATAAAAACACAACAGTCCAAAATCTTTGGAACATAGCAGAAACAATTCTAAGAGGGAAATGTATACCAATACAGACCTACCTCAAGAAACAAGAAAAAGCTCAAATAAACAATCTACCTTATACCTAAAGGAACTAGTAAAAGAACAAAGCCCAAGATTAGAAGGAAGGAAATAATAAGGATCAGAGCAGAAGTAAATGACAAAGACTAAAAAAAAAGAGACCAATAAAACCAAAAGCTGGTTCTTTGAAAAGATAAAATGTATAGACCTATATCCAGACTTAAGGAAAAAAAGAGGACCCAAATAAAATCAGAAATGAAAGAGGAGAAGTAACAATTGACACCACAGAAATACAAAGGATTGTAGGAGACTACTATGAACAATTATATGCCAACAAATTGGACAACCTGGAAGAAGAAATGAATAAATTCCTAGAAACACCCAATCTTCCAAAACTGAATCATGAAGAAATAGAAAACCTGAACAGACCAATTATTATTCTCAAAAGGGAATCAGTAATCAAAAAATTCCCAACAAACAAAAGTCTAGGACCAGAGGCTTTGCAGGTGAATTCTATCAAAGATTCATAGAAGCATTAACACCTAACCTTCCCAAACTATTCCAAAACCCTGAAAAGGAAAGAATACTTACAAGCTCATTCTATGAGGCCAGCATTACCCTGGATACCAAAACCAGATGCAGACACTCCCAAAAAAAAATTTAGAAAAGAAAGAGAAATACAGGTCAATATCCCTGATGAACATAGATGCAAAAACCTTCAACTAAATATTACCAAGCCAAATTCAATAGTACATTAAAAAAAAAAAAAATCATTCACCATGATCAAGCGGGGCTTATTCCAGTGATACAAGGATACTTCAAAATCCACAAATCAAACATGATACACCACATTAAAAAAATGTAGGATAAAAATCATACGGTCATCTCAATAGATGCAGAAAAAGCACATGACAGAATTCAACATTCACTCATGATAAGAACTCTCAACAAAATGGTTGAAACTGGAAGGAACATAACAAATACTACCTATGACAAACCCACAGCTAACACCATACTCGATGGTGAAAAACTGAGAGCTTTTCCTTGAAGATCAGGAACAAGACAAGGATGTCTACTCCCACCACTTTTATTCAACACAGTTGTGGAAGTCCTAGCCACAGTAATCCGAGAACAAATATAAAAGTCGTCCAAATCAGCAAGGAAGAAATTAAACTGTTATTATTTATGGATAGCATACTACTACTATACATAGAAAACCTTAAAGATTACACACACACACACACACACAACTATTAGAAGTAATAAATGAATTCAGTTAAGTTGCCAGATACACAATTAATAGACAGAAATCTGAGCACTGGGTGTTATATGGAAACCAACTTGACAATAAACTATTAAACAAATCTGTTGTGTGTCTATATACTAATAACAAACTATCAGAAAGAGAGAGTAAGAAGCCAATTCCATTTACAAATGAACCAAAAAGAATAAAATACCTAGGAATAAACTTAACCAAAGATGTGAGAGACCTATCTTAAACACTATAAAACATTGATGAAAGAAATTGAAGATGACACCAGCAAACGGAAAGATATTCTACGTTCATTGATTGGAAGAATAGCTGTTGCTAAAATGTCCATACTACCCAAAGCAATGTCATCCTTATCAAAATACAAAAGCATAATGAAAACAAACAATGCTAAAATTTGTATGGAACCACAAAAAGATCCTGAATAATCAAAGCTATCTTTGAAAGAACAAAGCTCAAGGTATCACAACTCTAAATTTCAAGATATACTACAAAGCTATAATATCAAAACAGTATGTTACTGACACAAAAATAGACACCTAGATCATTAGAACAGAATAAAGAGCCTGGAAATAAACCCAAGCTTATATGGTCAATTAATCTAGGACACAGGAGGCAAGAATATATAGTGGGCAAAAAACAGTTCTTCAACAAATGGCTTTGGAAAAACTGGTAACCTACATGCAAAAGAAAGTGGACTACTTTCTTATACCATACACAAAAATGAACTTTAAATAGGTAAAAAACCTAAATGTAAGACCTAACACCATAAAACTCCTAGAAGAAAACACAAGTGGTAATCACTTTAATAGCAGCCTTAGCAACCTATCTATGGCTACATCTCCTCAGGGGGGGGAAACAAAAGCAAAAATAAATACTGAGACTACACCAAAATAAAAAGCTTTTGTACGGCAAAGGAGAATGTTAACAAAATGAAAAGGGCACCTACTGAATGAGAGAAGATATTGCAAATGATATAGCCAATAAAAGGCTGATATCCAAAATATATAAAGAACTTATATAACTCAATACACACACACAAATAATAATAATAATCCAGTTAATGGGCAGAGGAACTTAACATTTTTTCAGAGAAGACATAAAGATGGCCAACAGATACATGAAAATATGCTCAATATCACTCATCATCAGGGAAGTGCAAATCAAAACCATAATGAGATATGACTTTACACCTGTTAGAATAGATGGACTCAAAAAGACAAGAAAGAACAAGTTGTTGGTAAGGATGTAGAGAAAAAGGGACCCTTGTGCACTATGTGGGAACATAAATTGATGTTGCCATTGTGGGAAACAGCATGGAGTTTCCTCAAAAATACAAAACAGAAATAGCACGTGATTCAGTAATTCCACTACTAGGGATTTATCCAAAGAAAACAAAAACTAATTTGGAAAAATATATACACCCCCATATTTATTGCAACATTATTTCCAATAGAAAGGTCTGGAAGCAGTCCAAGTATCCTTCAATAGATGAATGGATGAAGATTTGGGGGGGGGGGGGTGTACGTATATACAGACAATATATAATGGAGTATTACTCAACCACAAAAAAGGATGAGACCTTGCCATTGCAACAACATGGATGAATGTCAAGGGTATTATGTTAAGTGAAATAAGTCAGACAGAGTAAGATAAGTATCATTTGATTTCACTTATCTGTGGAATCCAAAAGACAAAACAAACAAAAGCAGAAATAGACCTATAATACAGAAAACAAATGATAGTTGCCAGAGAGAGGGGACGGAGGTGCAGATGTTGTACATCTGAAACCAATGTGATCTTGTATGTCAACTATACTTCGACAAAAAAAGAAATCTGTTGTGTTTCTATATACAACAATTACTATTATTGTTACAAAATAACAAACTAGCAGAAAGAGAAATTGAAAAATAATTAAAATGATTAAAATAATTAAAATTAAAATTAATCTCATTTACAGTTACATCAAAAAAGAATACCTAGGAATAATTTTTTTATTTTTATTTTTTACAAATAGTTTATTACAAGTTGGTTTCCATATAACACCCAGTGCTCATCCCCACAAGTGCCCTCCTCCATGCACATCTCCCCCCTCCCCCCCACATCTGTCCTCAGTTTCTTCTCAGTATTCAAGAGTCTTTCATGGTTTGCCTCTCTCCCTCTCCCCCACTATTTCCCCCCTTCTTCTTCCCCATGGTCCTCCGTTAAGTTCCTCCTAATCCTCCTATATGTGCAAACATATGATATTTGTCCTTCTCTGCCTGACTTATTTCATTCAGTATAAGACCCGCAAGGTCCATCCATGTTGCTACTCATGGCCAGATTTCATTTTTTCTCATTGCCATGTAGTATTCCATAGTATAGATAAACCACATCTTCTTGATCCATTCGTCTGTTGATGGACACTTAGGCTCTTTCCATGTTTTGGCTATTGTTGAGAGTGCTGCTATGTGAACATTGGGGTACATGTGCTCTAGGAATAAATTTAATCTAGGAGGTTAAACACCACTACTCTAAAAACTAAGACTCTGATGAAAGAAACTGAAGATGACACAGATAAATGGAAAGATATTCCATGCTCCTGGATTTAGAATTAATATTGTTAAAATGTCCATATACCCAAGGCAACCTACAGATTCAGTGAAATCCCTATCAAAATACCAATAGCATTTTCCACAGAACTATAACAATTAATCCTAAAATGTGTATGGCACCACAAAAGACTCTGAATAGCCAAAGTAATTTTGAGAAAGAAGAGCATAGCTGGAGGTATCATGGATCCTGATTTTTAAAAATAGTTTATTGTCAAGTTGGTTTCCATATAACACCCAGTGCTCATCCCCACAAGTGCCCTCTGACTTTAAACTATACACAGACTATAATAATCAAAGTAATATGATAGTGGCACCAAAATAGAAACATAGATCAATGGAACAGAATAGAAAGCCCAGAAATGAACCCACACTTATATGATCAATTAATCTATGACAAAGGAGGCAAGCATATACAGTGGGGGAAAGGCCATGCCTTCAATAAATGGTGTTGGAAAAACTGGACAGGTACATGCAAAAGAATGAAACAGGACCAAAAAAAAAAAAATGAAACAGGACAACTTTTTTACACCATATATAAAAATAAACTCAAAATGGACTAAAGATCTAAATGTATGATCTGGAACCATAAAACACCTCAAAGAAAACATAGGCAATAAACTCTTGGATGTCCGTCTTAGCAATAATTTCTTTGGATCTGTCTCCTTGGGCAAGAGCGAAAGCAAAAATAAACAAATGGAACTAGATACCAGGTCAAAGCAAAAAGCTTTTTGTACAATGAAGGAAACCATCAACAAAATGGAAATGCAGCCTGTTGAATGGAAGATGATATTTGCAAATGATACATCCAATAAGGAGTTAATATGCAAAATATATAAAGAACTCCTACAACTCAACACCAAAAGAATCACAATTAATTTAAAAAATGGGCAGAGAGCTTGAACAGACATTTTCCAAAGGAAACCCACAGATCACAAAAAGATGCTCAACATCACTGATCATCAGAGAAATGCAAAGGACAACCACAATGATATATCAGAGTACACCGTCAGTATGGCTATTATCAAAAAGACAAGAAATAACAAGTGTTGGTGCAGATGAGTAGCAAAGAGAAACTTTGTGCTTTGTTAGTGGGAATGTAAATCAGTGCAGCCACCGTGGAAAACAGTATAGCTGTTCCTCACAAAATTAAAAATAGTACTATCATATGATTCTGCCATGTAATGATTCCACTTCTGGGTATTTATCCAAAGTGAAGAGGTACCAGGGTGGCTCAGTTTGTCAAGCATCAGACTCTTGATTTTGGCTCAGATCATGATCTCATGGTTCATGAGATGGAGCCATGCATCAGGCTCTGCACTGATCGCACAGAGCCAGCTTGGGATTCTGTCTTCTTCTTTCTCCTTCTCTCTCTGCCCCTTCCTCGCTTGCTCTCGCTCTCTCTCTTTCAAAATAAATATTTAAAAAAACAATATTTTTTTAAAACAAAGAATCAACTTTATTGGGCATTTGAGTTCAGTTTCTCTTTTTGCCCTTCCCGGTGACCTCACTGGTGTGAGGCCTGGAGCTATTGCCTGATAGTGAGTGGAGATTTTGTTGGTGTAGTGCAGCCAGACCATGGAGAAGATGAAGCAGGTGGTGACGCAGACTCGGTGGATGAGGCTAGAGGCAAAGAGAGCCAACAGGAGGCAGAGGAGAATCTCAGGGAAGATCTTTGCTTGGAACCTTTGCAAAAAGTCTCTGGATTACTGACGTCAGTAAGAGAGAAGATGAGAAGGTCGGAGCCCAGCAGGGTCCTCTAGATGGTCTCTCAGTGGAGGCCAGCTGGGGGCTGTATACCTGCATCTCCATGAAGGGAGGAGAGTGCCAGCCTGGCCGTGCCCATGGCCATCAGGTCCTGTCCTCGGGCCCAGTCAGTGCCTCAGGCCAAGAAAGAGGAGAGCCTATCCAAAGCAGTTGGCTCAAAATCCCAACAGTCTTGTAGTGAGTGCAGACAACTCTTGCTAGAAGTTTGGTTGTATCGGGGGGGAGGGGGGGTGAAATATAGGGTGACAGCTAGGTAGGTCATGGGATCAAGGAAGGAGGTTTGGGGTGTTTTTCTTAAGATGGGAGACAATTAAAAACACTTACAAAAGTGAGAAATGATTGATGATTGGTGCAAGGGATAAAAGCCAAGCAAAGAAAGATGGCTTTAGAAGGAAAAGGGAACACCTTGTTGACAGGAATAGAAAGGGGGAGAAAGTGGGTATAAATACCAGCTGGTTTGTAGGTTTGGTCTGGGAGTTGAAGCGCGTTACCAACTGATAACCCCAATTTTCCTAGCAAAATATCGGACATACTGAAGAGTAAAGTGGAATTTTGGAAAAACAAAGGGCTTTAAAAGTAGTCTTTGTGAGGTGTGAGAGAATGAGTTGACAAGAGAAACGTAGTACAATCGCAGAGTCCCAAGAGTCTATTTGACATTGGAAAGCATGAGTGTACAGACAAGGGATGGTAAAACTGATCCTGGTGGGGCTTCAGAGTCCTGAAATGACGTGGGAGGATGTACCTGGGCTGGGTAAAAAGGACATGAGAAATAGGGGTGCTGGTGAGCTGGGAGATAGAAAAGAGATCAATGAGAAGTGAATGTCCCAAGGAAAACCATGTGTTTTCATCTTTCTCATTTAATTCTGCACCTTTTCTAGCTGATCTCCCTCAGAGGTGATGGGAATCTAGAAGAGAGATAAGCAGCCTCCTGGCGACACAGCTGGGGGTAGAAATGTCACCACAGGAACACTGTCCTATCAGTTAGGACAGCTTCAGTGTAAGCAACAAGAAACCTTGACTAACAATGCCTTAAAATAAGAAGATCCAGACCCAGCACAAACTGCAGGACTGGCTTATTCAGACAACCACTGAGGACCCCGGTTCCTTCCATGCCTCACCTTGTTTGCAGACGACCTCCCTGTGATACCATGTGACCATGTCTTGGTCAACCCTGTGTTCACAGTGTCCAACACATAGCAGGTTCTCCAAGTGTCCTTGGAGAATGAATGAGTGAATGGGTTTATTTCATGGTTCTTCATAGACTTAGAAGTCCAATCAGACTGACAAAGTAAGGATTCTAACAGCAGCCTTAGTACATATCCTCAGAAACCTCTGGACACGAAGATGATGGACTCCCTCAGAAGATTGTCTAAATCTAGGCTAACCACAGTCCTGTGGCTGGGGTCTCAAGGGGGCTTGGGAAGGAGCCAAATCAGCTGCTTTAAGTAGAGGTCTTCCATCTCCTGAGCTCCCTCCTGTTCTGAATCCCAGTTGTGCATCAGCCCCGGCCCTGGGGTCCCTGGCACGCCCCTTCCTCTCATGTTCTGGGAGCAGATGTATTACGTCATCTGTTCACACCTGCCTGTCCACCTGAACTGACAGTCTCCAGAGCACGGAGGCTGCAGCTTGTACATTGCTTATTTTATATACCTTACTGACCTCTGCACTTGAGTTTGGGCTCCCTGATGATCTCCCTGGTGACCTTAAGTGAAGCCTTGTTGAAGTCAAGTCTCATAATTTATAAAATGTTCCCTACAGTCTCATCCAGCTCACAACTCTGGTTCTTTTCTAATAGTTTTTGTGGCCCTTTTAAAGACAGAATGGGGCGCCCGGGTGGCTCAGTCGGTTAAGCGTCCAACTCTTCATTTTGGACTCAGGTCATGATTTCATAGTTCATGAGTTTGAGCCCCGTGTCAGGCTCTGAGCTGACAGCATGGAGCCTGCTTGGGATGCTCTCTCCCTCTCTCTCTCTGCCCCTCCCCTGCTCATGCTCTCTCTAAATAAACTTTAAAAAGATGAATAAAGATACAACGAGAAATAGAAAGCACGATTGCCCAACAGTATAGCATTGAATTTGATAGGAAAGATTACAGGAAAAACCCCAAAGAATACAAAGATGAACTAACAGTGAGAGAGGGAGGAAGCTCAAACCACGGTGATAAATGCCCTTAGCCTGGCAGCTTCACGGATGTTGTCTGCAGAAACCGGAAGCCCTTCCGGTCACCAAACCTTCTTGAAGCTGGAACTCCAAGTGCAGGGAGGGCTATGAAATTGTGGGGGTAGGTGGAGGTGCACCCTGGACAAAGTGCCCCCTCAACTCCTTAGTGGGCCAGTAGAAATTTAATCTGAACCACATGCAATTTAAAGTCCTCTAATAGCCATATTACCAAAAGTAAAAAGAAATGGGTGAGATTAATTTCAGCATTTCGGTTAACTCAATTTATCAAAAACATTAAAAACTTATTACATGTTGAAATGATCAACTATTAATAAGGTGCTTTACCTTCTTTTATACTAAGTCGTTAGCATTTAGTGTGTATTTTACATTTAATCTGTATTTGAACTAGCCATATATCAAGTGCTCAGTAGCCATGTAGAGAGCCCATGTCTAAATGACGTTGGGGCAGGGGGGGGCGTCTGGGTGGCTCAGTCGGTTAAGTGTCCGACTTCCTCTCAGGCCATGATGTTGAGATTCATGGGTTTGAGCCCTGCATCAGGCTCTGGGCTGACAGTTCCCTCTCTCTCTGCCCCTCCCCCACTCGTGCTTGCGCAGTCTCTTTCTCTCTCTCAAAAATAAACATTTAAAAAAAATTTAAACGATGTGGAATTTGAGATGCAAGGGTTTAGCCCATATATTGAATGTTGGGCACAGTTATAGACTCTGAGGATAAAGCCTGAAAGGCTCCTTTTCTCATGAAATTGACGTTCCCATAGGAGACACAGGACATGAACAGATTTTATGCTGGTACAAGTGCTGTGAGAAAGGAGAAAGCAGAGTAACCTAGTAGAAAGCAACTGAAGAGGAAGAGATAGAAGCAACTTTAGATAAAAACAGGCAGAGGGTCAGAAGGTGAAATCTGAGAACAAATCTGAAAAGCAAGAAGGAACCAGTCAAGTGAAGACATGAGATTGAGGCATTCCAAGCCAAAGAGTCAGTGCAAATGCCCTGGGGTCAGGATGAGCTTGTCGGAGCTTGCACAGCAGAAAGAAAGTCAATGTGGCAGGAATGCAGGAATGAAGGAAATAGCGATAAGGGAGACTTCAGGGAGATGGGCAGTAGCTCTCAATGTTGACTGCAATAGAGAAACAGCTCTAGAGCTTCTAGAAAATATTCTTGCCCGAATCAATAAAACTAATAAGCAACTGACAGAATGGGAAAAGATAGTTGCAAATGACATATCAGATAAAGGGCTGGTATCCAAAATCTATAAGGAACTCATCAAACTCCACACCCAAATAAACCAAATAATCCAGTGAAGAAATGGGCAGAAGACATGAACAGACACATCTCCAAAGAGGACATCCAGATGGCCAACAGACACATGAAATGATGCTCAGCGTCCCTCCTCATCAGGAAAATACAAATCAAAACCACACTGAGATACCACCTCATGCAGTCAGAATGGCTAAAATGAACAAATCAGGAGACTCTAGATGCTGGCGAGTATGTGGAGAAAGGGGCACCCTCCTACACTGTGGGTGGGAATGTAAGGTGGTGCAGCCCCTCTGGAAAACATTGTGGAGTTTTCTCATTAATTTTACATTAGAACTCCCCTATGACCCAGCAATAGCACTGCTAGGAATTTACCCAAGGGATACAGGAGTGCTGATGCATAGGGGCACATGGACCCCAGTGTTCATAGCAGCTCTCTCCACAATAGCCAAAACATGGAAAGAGCCTAAGTGTCCATCAACGGATGAATGGATCAAGAAGATGTGGCTTATCTATACCATGGAATACTACATGGCAATGAGAAAGAATGAAACCTGACCATGTGTAGCAACATGGATGCACCTTGAGGGTGTTATGCTGAGCGAAGTAAGTCAGGCAGAGGAGGACAGATACCATATGTTTGCACGTACAGGAGGATTAGGAGGAACTTAACGGAGGACCGTGGGGGAGAAGAAGGGGAAACATAGTTGGAGAGAGGGAGGGAGACAAACCATGAGAGACTCTTGAATACGGAGAACTGAGGGCTGATGGGGGTGGGGGAAAGGGGAAGGGGGGAGATGGGCATGGAGGAGGGCACTTGTTGGGATGAGCACCGGGTGTTATATGGACACCAACTTGACAATTAACTAAAGAAAATACTCTCGCCCAGCCCCCCATGTACTCACTCTAAGGTTCTGATTCAATTAGTCTATGGAAAGCCAAGAATGGGGATTTTTAGAAACCATTCCAGGTGATTCTAAACTGTAAGCAGGATTGAGAGCCACTGAGGTGAGGAGTTTTACCCCCCAGAAGAGAGTTTGCATTTATTTTGAATGTAGTCGGAAGGCACTGACAGGTTTAGGGAAAGGTGTGACATGACCTGATTGGCCTTTTAAGGGCTGATGGTTTGTGGGAAATAGACCGCAGAGAGGTGACAGCAGAAGCAAGGGCACTAGTTAGGTCCTACCAGTGAGAGAGAGTACGGAGAATCGGGATGCAGACTGCGCACAGGGCTGAGGACGGGGGCTGCTCCTCAGAAAGGTGATAGATGGCATTTACTTTGAACCTTTGCATTATTTTTCAAGGTGGACACAGTTTGGTGAGATCTTTTTATTCTCCCTTGGAAATCTAATCTGTACGTGGGCCCCAGAGTTGACCCCGCAGAAACAATGCCGGCTCCATCTATTCCCCCATTGCCTGAAGGCTTTTTTGACCCTATCCCTGATGCATGTGAAGGACGCAGGACTGGGCTGTTGGTCGGTGCTGGGCCAATAAGGGAAGGCTGTCATAAAGATGGAGAAGCTGGGAGGCGCTGCGCTCCGTGCACCTTGGAACTGCCTGCTGCCACATTTCCTCCATGAAGAGTGAGCATGATGCAGACACACAGAGAGCCACAGAGGGAAGCCTCCTAGAGGCCTCGGAACCCCTGCTTCCGGCTGTTCCTGAGGACCAGCCCTGAGCTTGCCCTGCCTGAGGCTATGGGAGTGACTCTTAATGAGGTGACATTCAGGAGGAATAAAAGCAACCACCTTAAAGTGTACAACTGAGCGATTCCTGGGTGGCTCAGTTCATCGAATGTCCCAATTCATGATTTCGGCTCAGGTCATGATCCCATGAGTCCAAGGTTGAGCTCCATGTGGAGCATGGAGACTGCTTAAGATTCTTTCTCTCCCTCTGCCTCTCTACCCCGCTTGCATGTACTCTGTTGAAAAGGAAGGAAGGGAAGGGAGGGAAAGAGAGGGTGGAAGAAGGAAAAAGAAATAAAGAGAAAAAAAGAGAAAAATAAAAAATAAAAAAATTTAGTGGCATTTAGCAGATTCACAGAGTTGTGCAATAACTACTGCTCATTCCACAAACACTTGCATCATCCCAAGAGAAAACCCCATGCCATTAAGCAGTCATTCATCCTGCCTGCTGTCCCCTAGCAACCACTAATCTAATTTCTGCCTCTATGGATTTTTACCTCTTCTGGACATTTCCTATAAGTAGACCTACTACATGGGACTTTTGTCTCTGGCTTCACGGAGCATAATGTCCTCAAGTTTCATCCTTGAATCCTGTATCCGAATTTCTGTTCATGGCTGGACCACATTTCATTGTATACATATACCACATTTTTGTTTAGCCAGTCACCCGTTGATGGGTGTTTGAGTCGTTTCCACCTTTTGGCTATTGTGGGTAGCGTGGTCATGAATGCGCATATACAAGTTTTTGAATCTCTATTTTCACTGGGAGGGGTGGGTATATACTTTCGGAGTAGAATTGCTGAGTCATACGGAAATTCTTTTCAGCTCTTTGAGGAACCACCAATAGTATTTTCCTTTTAAAGTTGTACACATCGTATTTCTGTCACTTTCATCAAGAAGAGTCCTGCTGTTAGGAGCTCAAACCAGTTTTCTGGTCCCCTCAGCAATTCCTTTGAAAATACCTGGTCCAACCTCCCAACCCCTCCCCCGGAAAAGCAGGAAGAAGACAGGATACAGGGCTAGTTATATATCGCCTTGTCCGGATTCGTCTGGAGCTCTACCCTACCTGCCCTCTCTTTACTACCCCCTCCCACTGGCTCAAGGGCACTCATGCTCTCTCTGTGCTGGCTCAGGCTCTTACCCTTCCTGGCTTCTATCTGTCCTCACTAACTGCCATGCCCGCTTCCATCTCTGTGTGTTCTCCCTTATCTCCTTAGCATCCCTCTTACCTGAAGCCCATCCCAGGTCCCCACAAAGCTTTCCGCCCCTGCCCCACGGCCCGTGGTGCTCCCATCCTCCTGGGCACACCCACAGCCCTTACTAAAAGTTTCTGCCCCGTTCGGCCCTTGGCTTGCTGTTTTTGCCATCCATACAATCTCGGTGTCAGACAGTGATCCCTCCCACCCCTTTCTCTGCAGGCCCCCACAGCCTACAGCGGGGCAGGTGCCCAGTGCGGCACACACGGATGACTGAAATGAAGCAGGAAACTGTCAGATGCAATAAACTGCCACCTCGGAAGCACACGTCTCCTATTTGATCACGGTAAAATCCTGCCCCTTTATGGCCTTTGTAAAACAGAGATGATACTGGTCAGTGCCTACAAATAGGCAGAGGTACTTCGAGTATCCAAGGTAATAAAGGGCAAGGACAGTTCATAGTTGTTTTTGAGCACAGCCCTGCAAGGTAGGGATTGAGGTACCCATTTTACAAATGATGTCATGGGGCCTGAAAGATTAAGACCTTGGGTACAAGGTCAGCTTGTCGTCAGTGCTGTTAGGTTGGGTCCAGACCAGTCCAAATTCTAGATTCCATTTACCACATGAAGCTGAAATTGCAACATATCTGACTATATATGATGTAAGGGAAAGAATGCCATTCATTAATTAACATTGTACCTCTTGAGGGAAAGTACACACCTAGTGGAAGTATTTTGAAAAGCAAGTAGAAAGTGCTGAGCTCCTAAAAGTGTTCTTACCGCTTGATCTGGATGAATTTATTTTCAGGAAATCAGTTTTGTAATAGGAAAAGGTGCATGCCCAAGGGGCACATTTCTGCATTATTTGTAACAGCAGTGCTTTGGGAGTGATTTCCATGTCCAAATGTAGGAGCCTAGTTAAGAAGATCATGGTGTCGATGATAAGGAATAGTGTATAGCAATGGTTCTCAACTGGAAACAATTTTTCCCCACCCAGGGACATTTGGCAGTGTCTGAAGACATTTTTGGTGGTCCTAATGGGAGAGAGGGAGGGGAAGGAGTTCTACAGGCATCTAATGGGGAGAAGTCAGAGGGGTGGCCTCTGAGATGGCCTCAATGTATAGGACAGGCCCCCAAATGTCCACAGTGCAGAAGTTGAGAAATTCTGTTACACAGAAATTATTAATATGAAGACTATTTTATGTTAAGAGAAAAAATAGAAGTCTAAATTTGGGGAACACCATGATTTTCATCACGGAATACCATCTCGCATAGGAAGGAACACTACGTGAAAAGATGGAAAACAGAAAAACTACTTCGGCGGAAACAGATAAATCTTACTCTCCGAAAGATTCTCTTGAACCATGTCATGTTATTTTCTGCACTAAGCAAACATCGGAAAAAGCATTGGAGCACAACTTGCTCCACACAGGAGTTGCAGTCATTATTATCTAGATCTAACATTGTGGAGAGCACATGTTTTGTGCTTCAATACTTTGGGAAAGAAGGAAGGGTTTTTAACGAAAGCCATGTGAACAGATTGGATCAAAAGTGATATTTTTAGAAAATCATCCACATGTCGTAATCTGCCATGTTGATCCGGACTCTTTCTGATGCAAGGGACAGAAACCAAACTGAAACTAGTTTACACACAAAAGAGAAATATATTGTACATGTGACGCAGAAAAAGGGCGTAGATCTGGCAGGAGGTCAGATGGGCCCAAGAGCTCAAACCAGGTTATCTTCAACCCAGGATCCTCTGATGAGTCTGTCTTTCACTCTCAAACTACCACCACATACCCATTCTCTGAGTGTGGCCTTCATTGTCTACTGCAAACAACCTCCTCATGCAGACGGGGGACAGAAGAGACATAAAAGGCCCTGGGCTTAACATCATTCTAGGTGTCCATCTAGGAGTCCAGAACAAGAGAAAATTTTCTCAGCTTCATCAGAGAAAACTCCAGGAAGGCTTCCGACTGGCTTTGTTTGGGCCACACACTTATCCACTGGTCCGTCATGGTTGAATGCAGTTAACAGAAAGAGCAGAACTGGCAGGAAAGGAGGTTAGACAAAAACAAATGTCCACTATCCTTCTGAATTGGCAAACTTTCGGGGATTTGAAAGCATCTGGTGACACAGACGCAGGAGTGAGGTATGAGGTCACATAGTCCAAAAGATACAAAATGTTTTGGGTTTCACATTATCAAACCATAATATTGTGGTGGATTGCGCTTTTCTGCAACAAAAGAGGTAGGATTGTGGAATCTTTGAGCTGAAAGTGGCCTTAAAGAGGGTCTTGATCAACTACTTCATTCTTGCACATAAGGTAACATAACAAACGCGTTTTTTGTTTTGTTTTGTTTTTTGTTTTTGTTTTTGTTTTTTTTTTTTAGACGCCTATAGCATCCTATCGTAGATTAGGTTCAGGACACCTGGAAGAGAGGGAGAAGCCATCCTTGTCATCCACGTTGGGCCTCCAAGGTGAAATAGCACAACAAAGGTGGACTTTGGCCTTGAAGAATATTCATTGAACTGGATCTCAGGATAGACCCAGTGAATTAGCTGAAAAAGATATTGTTTAGAGCAATGGCTTTCAAAGCTTTTTTGATGTAAACAACAACAAAAAATATATTTTACATTGCAATTCTGTATACATAGAACACATACACATACATAACAGACAGTAGTTTGATGAAACTTAGACTTACTACATGTGATGCAATCTGATCCTCTTTACCCCATTCTATTTTATTTTATGTTTTAAAATACATCTTTGATAGCCCATGAAACTGCTTTCAAGTCAAGACCCACTAATTGTTTGAGACCAGCAATTGGAACACTAATTAATAGAGGAAAAATGAGGCAGTTCTTCCTGCCCACAGTCCTGTCCCCCTGCTTTAATAAAAGTGCCTTTTGAGGGCACCAGAGTGGCTCAGTTGGTTAAGCATCTGACTCTTGATTTCAGCTCAGGTCAAGATCTCGTGGTTCATGAATTCGAGCCCTTCATTGGGTTCCGCTGATGAGGCAGGGCCTGTTTGGAGCTCTGTCTCCCTCTCTCTCTATCCTACCCTTTCTTGCTCTCCATCTCTCTCAAAATAAATTAAAAGAAGCTTTAAAAAAAAAAAAAGAGGAAAAATGAGCAGAAGACATGAATAGACATTTTTCCAAAGAAGACATATAGAGAGCCAATGGACACATGAAAAGATGCTCAATATCACTGATCATCAGGGAAATGCAAATCAAAACGATGAAATAATAGCTCACACCTGTCAGAATGGCTAATAGCAACAACACAAGAACCAACAGGTGCCGGTGAGAATGTGGAAAAAGGGGACTCCCCTTGCCCTGTTGGTGGGAATGCAAACGGATGCAGCCACAGTGAAAAACAGTATGGAGTTTCCTCAAAAAGTTAAAAATAGAACCACCCTACCATCCAGCAATTGCACCACTGGATATTTATCCAGAGGTTACAAAAACACTAATTCAATGGACTACATGCACCCCGATGTTTATTGCAGCATTATCTACAATAATCAAGTCATGGAAACAGCCCAAGTGTCCATCGGTTGATGAATGAACAAAGAAGAGTCACTATACACACACACACACACACACACACACACACACACACACAGGACTATTATTCAGCCATTAACAAAGAATGAAATCTTGCTGTTTGCAACATGAAGGGAGCTAGAGAATATTTAGTGAAATAAGTCAGTCAGAAAAAGACAAATACCTTATGATTTCACTCATATGTAGAATTTAAGAAACACATGAGCAAAGGGAAAAAAAAAAAGAGGGGCGTGAAAACCAAGAAACAGACTCTTAACTATAGAAAATGAACTAAATGAACTCATGGTTCCCACAGGGGAGCGGGGTGGAGGGATGGGTGAAATAGGTGATGGAAATTAAGGACTGCACTTGATGTGATGAGTAGTACTGGGTGTTGTATGGAAGTGTTGAATCACTGTATTATACACCTGAAACTGATATTACACTGTATGTTAACTAGCTAGAATTTAAATAAGAACTTCAAAAAGAGAGAGAGAGAGAGAGAAGCTTAACAGATATTATCAACAAGCTTCCCTTAGTCTTACATGTGGCTAGTACTCGAAGTTTCCACCATTAGACTCATGACTGGGGACTGAGGCATCTTTAGAAATCCCCATTAAATGTAAGTAACTTATCGTGGAGAGATTTCAAAAAATAACCTCCTGAGACCTATGGGGTGCTCTTCTACAGGATCATGCAGAGAACTGTAAAGAGTGGTACTGAGGGCCCGATCTGGAGAAGAAAAGTGCTCATGGGACCTGGGCATTAGCAGCCGGCAAGAAAAGCTGAAAGCAAGGTGGTGGAGACTCATTCGTTCGTTCATTCATTCATTCCAAAGCTGCTTAAATAAATTACTTGAGCTTTTGTTTCCTTGTTATAAAATAGGGCTGAGGTGCCTGGGTGGCTCAGTCAGTTAAGCATCCAACTCTTGGTTTCAGCTCAGGTCATGATCTCACAGTTTCAGCCCCACATCGGGATCTGTGCGGACAGTGTGGAGCCTGCTTGGAATTCTCTCTCTTTGCCCCAACTCCTGTTCGCTCGCCCTCTCTCTCTCTCAAAATAAATAAACTTTAAAAAATAGAGCTAAAATTGTCACATGCCATAAAGCCACTGTACCTGGAGATAGTCCTACACGCTTTATGTGATGCTCCCAGCAGAGCCAGGCACCTAGAAGGAATCTATGACAAAATGTCTCATCATGCCCAACTGCTGGCCCCCTTCCTTGAAAAATGATCATACATCCCCCATTGCCTTCCTGCAGGTGGAGTTCACGATCTCCACCTAAGTCAGGTTTGGCCGCGTGATGTGCTTGGGACACTGAGATGTGAATGGGAAGGAAAGAAGAAGCCTTAAGGACGATGGGAATTTCTTCCAGTTCTCTCGCTCTTTCCTATAGCCATGGCTCATCTCAAATCAGGGCTTCCCTTCAGCAGGGGGTCCTAGAAGAAAAGGCCCACGGGACAGAGCCAGAGGGGCCTTCATGACGCAGCAACAAACCTATGTTTTATAAGCCACTGAGGTTTGGGGATTACCTGTTACCATCGCAGAACTGTCCCTACAGATGGCTTAGTCGGTTAAGCGTCCGACTTTCGCTTAGGTCATGATCTCGCGGTTCGTGGGTTCGAGCCCCGCGTCGGGCTCTGTGCTGACAGCTCAGAGCCTGGAACCTATTTCAGAGTCTGTGTCTCCCTCTCTCTCTGACCCTCCCCTGCTCACGCTGTCTCTCTCTCTCCTAGAAATAAATAAAAAATATTTAAAAAAAAAAAAAAGAACTGTCCCTACAGAGAGAGACCCACAAGCAGAGAGAGAAGCAGGAGGAATAGGAAGTGGACCATGTGGAATAGCAGGAGGAGAGGAGGAGAAAGTTGAGTACCTATTGGAGCTTCGAACCAGAAGATCAAGGTCAGGGTATACATGCCACTCTCTAGAAGTTTCAAATCTAGTTGGAATGGAGCCATGGATAAATGAAATGGCCTAGCCACAGGGGCAGCAGAATTTAAGGGCCAAGCCTGCTCCAGACCGAAATCTGGAGCAATGCCAGGTGTGGAGGGCCAACTGTTAGTGGTGTGGACAGAACTTAAAGAACCTGAGTGAGCCTTGAAGGATGCCATAGCACATATATCCATAGCATAGCCTATAACAGCCCGGTCAATGGTCACAGAGCAAAGGAGTGAGGGCGTCTCAAGGAAAGAGGCTATGGCTGAGGAAGACATTCTCGTCTTAAGGAGCCCATGACTTCTGCTAGGGGTTAGCACCAGAGCCTCTACCTCTTTGCCAGGATACACAGAGCTCACTGGCCTGTTTGGGAGGTGAAAGGAAGATAATTCATCAGAGGCCCACAGATGCAAGCAAAGACACAGACACACGGAACTCTGAAGGCTCCGCCACGCAGAGGGTAGATGGGTATTCACAGCAGCTGCTGGCCCCCCAAGAGGTGAGGCAGGCTGGGGCTGTGGGGTTCTCACAAAGGGTGTGTTTGGTTTTGGTGGCGGCCCCAAACACCCACCCAGTACAACTGCATTTCTGGTCAGTGGGCCCAGACTTTCATTTCTGCAACATCTCCATGATTTCCTGAGAAAGCTGAACCCTGCGGCCTGCGTTTACTGCATGCAACAAATGAGAGAAGAGAGTTCTGCAGAACTGAGATGCAAACAGATGCTGACCTCTGTTCTCTAAAGACAGTGCCTCCCTTTGCTCTTTCCTCTGGAATTTCCCATATGCCGTGCTGACCTTCATCAAAGCAGAGTAGTCTTTTATAGATTTAGACTTGCCCTGACCTGCTCACGGAGGGATTTGTGCCAGTTACCAGTTGTGGGTATCCATGCAGCACAATTAGAGTTTTGTTTCAATGAGAAGATTGGCCTGAAGGAAAAATAAAGCAGGAGAAAAGAGATAAAGCAAAGGAGTAAGGCACAGTGCTAGGTAGAGAGAGGGCCACAAACTTGACAGTATGCTCCCCAGGGCAAATACACAGAGGATAACGTTAGTTACAAGTTTCCTGGTGTCTCAAAAATAGGTGCCTAGATGAACCATACTTATACTGGTACTGAAACCAGGGAGAATCTTCTCCCTGCCCCAAAGGTCATCGGTTGGAATGAATTCCACCTTCAAGAATGACCCGTAATGACTACAACAGCAGGTTTCGAGGGGCTATCCTTTAGTATAGGTTAATGGCACAGGTCAAAGTTCAATTCATCAAATTATTTGAAAGACCAGGACAATGCAGCCCATGTCTACAGACACCTGATGCCTGTAGACCTGCGTGTCTACAGACATGATGATAGCCTTTGACCCCAGGGTAATATTTCGAATATAGAGAAATAGACGAATGGTTTATCCTTCAAGTCGTCCTCCATAAACACTTCTTAAAAATGAGCTACTGATAAGAGTAGAGCTGCAGAGTTTGAAGTTATATGATCAGGCCAAAGCTTTATTTTTCCTATTAAAGGATAGCTGAATATGCTCTGGCCATAAGCCAAGTGGAGGGTGGAGCCAGTGTCTTCTTCTGCCAAGTTAAGGAGCCTAATCAGGATCAGAGCCAACATAAAAATCCCCTGAACCCCTACCCAGAACAGGGCCAAGACAAGCAGCGAAGTTTCCCACAGGAATTAGTTCTGCTTCTATTCCAACCTGTGGCAAGGTCCCAAAAGCTAAATGTCATAGAGATTAGCCACTAGCACATTAGCCTAGGAAATATTCAAAGCAGCCATTACCAACTGCCCACGAAGACCACAAGATATTTAATAAAGTGCCCAGGACACTTAGAATCTTAATACCAGTTCATGGATTAAAAAAACAAAATGAAACAAAAAAAACACACTGCAGGATCTAACTAAAATGTGCTACACACAAGTTATCTTTACAAGACATTTTAAAAAACAAGAATGCTAGCGTGAGAAAGAAGGGGAAGAGTAGATCAACGCTAAAATGAAAAAAAAAAAAAGGTTTGGACATCACTATGAATTATTGTCTATGAAAATAGATACTTGTCACCACAAAGTCCTCTGATGACGTGAAAAGAAAGTTCTAAGGAATTCTCACTTGTCCCTCCCCCTTCCCTTGCTCAACTGTCCATAGCTCACTCAACTCAAACACCCTGAGGGTCTGTTTCACTTTTTCCTTACCACACAGTCATCACACTGACAGTCTGGCCTTTCCAAACCTGCCACAAGCAATTTGAACTAAACCGATCATGGATCAACTAATTCCAATTCATTCCTGATGCCAAGAAACTCTGACATTGTCCCCAACAGAAATCACAATCCTCATCTACCAAGCTGGCCTCATCCCACAGGCAAGTGAAGGAACTAAGTTTCTCCTGTTATTCATCTGGAGCAACAAAGTTGAGACCAAATTTAATTTAATTCAAATTAGCCTTAGGTGAGGAGGACAAGTTTATAGATGCTTGATTCCCCATAACACCTAGTATTGTGTATACTGGAGGAGCTCAATGATTGCTGAACTGGTGAATACTTTACTCCAGCCATCATGCTTGAAGCTTTACATAATTTATTTCATGCATACATTTTGTCATTCTAACAATTCTTCTCAAAAAGTATTGCTACCCTCATTTAAACATTTTTGTAATGTTTTATTTATTTCTGAGAGAGACAGACAGCATGAGCAGGGAAGGGTCAGAGAGAGAGGAAGACACAGAATCTGAAACAGGCTCCAAGTTCTGAGTTAGCTGTCAGCACAGAGCCTGACAAGGGGCTCGAACCCATAAACCGTGAGCTCCTGAGGACGTTCACCTCGTGACGACCTGAGCTGAAGTTGGATCCTTAACCAACTGAGCCACCCAGGCGCCCCGTTACCCCCATTTTAAAGATGGGAAAAACAGAGGCACTGGCAAATCCATGGACTCACCCAAGACAGTACAGTTAGTAAGCACCAGAGCAGACTCTGACTACTCAATGCTAAATCCTACACCCTTTCCATTCCACCAAGCTGTCTCCCTGAAAACACTTCATGAAAGCTAGTGATTGCTAAACCAATGACAGAAGTCATAAGTGGGCAAAACTCGGCTCAATATCATGTAAGCTTTCTCACAGTTACAAAATCCAGCAACAGAATCAACCACGAGGTAGTGAAGACTTCATCACAGAAATGACTTTTCTGTCTGAGATCATTGGGGGGAGGGGGAGAGGAGTCACTAGTTTGCTTGAAATGCTGAACTAGATGACCTCAGTATCTGAAATCAAAGAACAAAGACTGCAAGTCAGATTCTCAGAAATGAAGCAAAGTTAAATTCTAGGATCCTTTCCTGAGCACCTTATATAGGAGACACTGTGTTTCAGGAGGCACAGAGATGAAAAGACAATTCCCAATGTAATTTGAGCTGGGTACTGAAGAAAAATAGGATTTCAGAAAATGGGAGTGGGAAAGAGTTGAATGTTATGCCTAGTCCCAAGGGAAGGGAATAGGATATTCAATACAGGATGGTAAGAAAGTATAGAAAATGTTTAGGGATACTCATATGTGCAATAGAAGAAACAAAGCAAATGAACATGATGGGGACAGGGAGAGAGAAAGAGAGAAATCATAAAACAGACTCTTAACTACAAAGAATAAATTGAGGGTTGCTGGAGGGGAGGTGGGCAGGGAAAGGGGCTAAATGGTTGATGGGTATTAAGAAGGGCACTTGTTGCAATGAGTACTAGGTGTTTTGTGTAAGTAATAAATCACTAATTTCTACTCCTGAAACTATACATTAACTTAGTAGAATTTCAATAAAAGCTTGAAACACAAAAAGGAAAGGAAAATGTTTAGAGAAATGGTGTATCACGGAAAGTAGTGAGAGAGAGGAGGCACAGAAGGATAATATGAGGCCAGATTATAGAGGGCTTTGAATGAGTAAGGAATCTGGATTTGAGTTGCTTGAACTTGCGGACTGTTGAGGCTTTTGAACAAGGGAATGACTTATTCATGGCTGGAGCTTACGTCAATCAAGCTGAATACTCAATAAAACACTAACAAATATAATCCAACAATGTATAAAAAGAATTATATACCATGATCCAGCAGAATTCATCCCAGGTATGCAAGCAAGGCTGGCTCAACATTCAAAACTCAATGGGACCCACATCACCAGGCTAAAGAAGTAAAATCCTATAATCAGATTGATTCAGAAAAGGCATTCGACAGAATCCAATACCCATTTGTGGTTTAAAAAAAAAAAAGACACCCTCAGCAAACTAGGAATAGAGGGGAACTTCATCCACTTGATACAGAACATCTACAAGAAACCTATAGCTAACATCACATTTAATGGGGAGAAACAGGTTGCTTTCCCAAGCTGAGGAACAAGGCAGAGATGTGCCCCCACATCACTCCTCTTTACAATCACACTGGAAGTTGTAGCTACTGCAGTAAGAAAAGGAAATAAAAAGTATACAGATGGGGAAAAAAAGAAATGAAGCCATCTTCGTTCACAGTTAGCAAGACTGCCTATCAGATCTGGCAACCAGTAAAAGAAGGACTCCTACTAATTTGGTAACATAATTTCGAATCAAGAAGTTGGAACTCATTTCTCAAGTTCATCGGAGAGCCCAACCAGAGCCCACATAAAAAACAAAAATAAAAGAAAACAACTCAACTCAACAAGCAAACAAAACCAAACTCCCAGTTTAAATAGCAAACTTGAACTGAGTGGATATGGATCCTAAGACCCATAGATGAAAAGTGAGAGATTTCACTAGATCTCACGTACCAAGTCATCTGTTCTTCTCCTCCTCTGCCCCAGACATCGATTTCTGTTTTGGAGGGTAGGGCATAATGTGATCCCTGTGTACTAACAAGTTACTTTATAATGGCAATGTATATATTTCATCTTCTGCCAGGCTCAGCCCAAGCAATTAGCAGAACACTAGAAACAAAAATGGCCACAAATACGATCCAACATTTCTATATTCCCATGATGGTTTCCAAGTGAATGTCCTTCTATAACTATCAAAGAGGAGAAAAACATCAGAACAATTCAATCAGTGAGAATATAGTTGGGCAGGGAGAGTGTGTAAGAATCAACAGGAAAAGAATTTGTTTAAGACAAGTATAGTATGAATGAGTTCCTTTTACTATATTCATGCAAGGGGATATCATAAAGCGGTGAAAATGAGCAAGTTGCAACTATACACGTGTTCATGGAAAAATATTCCTGATGTAATGTTGAGCAAGAAAAGGAAGGCTAAAAAGAATACATATAGTTTAATTTCATTTCAATAAAGTTCAGAAACAAGCAAACTAATTTTTTGTTTAGGTTTCTATACACAGAAGCTCAGGCTAATGGCTACCTGTAGGGGACGGGAGGGGCTGGATTATTTTAGTAAAGGATACACAGAGGGGTCTGGGGTGTTGGCTGTTTGGTTACATAGACTTTCACTTTATAATAAACTATGTATACAGATGCATTTCAGACAAAGCTGAGTTTTGAGTCTTGCACTTCAGCTATGTGACAAGCAAGTTTCTTGATCTCTCTGAGCCCTCAGTTCTCACGTTTGCAATGCGAATGATAATAAGATCTACCTAATGCTCTGGCAATGAAATGTGGAGATACGCATGAACTTGACTGGCTACCAATGGCTAGACAAATGTTTGGTTTGTTTATCCAGCTAGTAAGCTCAAGCCTACCCACAAAAGCATTAAGTGTCCAAAGCAGATGGGAGTGTAGGCAGTGCAAACAACAGAGAGAGAACCTAGAGGGCTCACATAGACACCAGAGGTATCCCAAAGGACCCGAAGTCCAGGTGAATCTTAAAGGGGTCTCTCGGTAGAACTATTGGATAAGTGAATGAATGCAAAGCCTGGGAGAAACCAAAGAATAAATCAAGATACATTCTGGAGGCGGTGAGTAGACCAGAGATTAAAATTAAAGATGGCCCTTGACTCGGCAAAAAATTCTTGTTTAAATGAGTTTTCTCCTTCTGGGTGCCCCCGTGAACATTCAGACATTTTCTAGAGATGGGCATTTCTGTTTCCCTGGCTCTGGGGAGGCTCTGTGTCTATAGAAACCACTCTGTGGTTGGTTTGACTCCTGGTACTATGCTATCTCTCTGACCTATCTGTAACCCGAATATTTGGGTGTATACATTTCCTGTAGCCCCAGTGGGACAAGACAGCTCTTGCACCTGCTGACATATTTGGACACATACATTATCTCAACGGCCACGGTTCTCTCTTGATAACCACCACGTCACCTAGATCGCTGAAGTCGGCTTCCTTCACAAACCACAGTGCAAAAGATTCTCATGGGAAAAAAAAAAAAAAGGTGCCAAGGCATCCTTTTACTTTGGTGCTTGTGTTTTCACAATAAAGTTTTCAGATAAGAATAATGGTCAGAAGGAAAAAGAGGTTTGAGGGCTGGGGGACTGCCCACAAAGGTAGAGTGAGAGCAGTAGAGACGTAGAGGCAGCTGAAGTCGATGGAAAGTACCCTAGAGATCTGGGCTCTAGTTTCAGGCCTTTTGTGAAATCTCTCTGTGACCTTGGGCAGATCACTTAACCTCTCTGGTAGACGTTTTGTTATATGAGCCATCTAGAGAGTGGTGGATGGGACCTCTAAGAATTTTGTAGCTCTTACATTCTAGGACTACAAATAAACGAGATCCTATTTTCTGGGCCGGGAAGAGATGGGTCAAGCCTACGTCTTCTTTTCTGATACACCTTTATGCATTCTCCTCCTCACGACACCTAGTGACCCAGGGAAGTAACTGGCCCCATCATTAGAGAGATGAATAACTAAATTTGGGTGGAATCAGTAGGTCTGTTTTTCCTATTTCTTACTCCCATTGTCCCACAAAGAAGAAGAACAAAATCACTGCAGGGAGATTTCTTCTACCCAGTGAAGCTTTACTCTCATTGGATGGGATTACTCAGGTCCAAGTCCCAGAAACCTCATGAGCACCACACCTTTGCTAGACATGGACAAGCTGGCCTTTGCCCTGAGAAGACAGAAAGGCAAGCTGGGAACCTTGTCTGCTGAGGAACAAGTAGGGATGAGGGTATTTAGACTCCAGAGAGGCAATAGTAACTGCCACAAATGGCTAGAAGGTAGACCGAGAAAATAGGTTTGTTCGGCGGCGCCCCACAGGGCAGAACCAAGGACCACCAGAGGAAACTCCAAGAGAGGCAGAAGACATCGCCATTGGAAGAAGAGCCTGCCTGCAATTAGAGCAGCTCATGGAGATGGTGACTTCTCCATCCCAGCAATGTTCTAGCCCCAAAGGCTCCAGGCCATCCTTCAAGAGACCTCAGAGAGCATAACTCAGCAGGGCGAGGAACCAAGCATTCTTTCCAAGGCTGAGGTTCTCAGAGTCTACCAGAGTGGATTCTGAAGTTAAGCAAAGGTTGTTCACCTTACTTTCTAGCTGTTTTTTCATTTTACTGTTTTTCCATCACTCTTTAGGGAGCAGGGAATCCCAGGCTTTTAGCTTAAAGTCCCCCAATTTCCATCTCCCTTCCCAATCAGAAGCCCCACCAAAATAATCAGGAATAAAACATTTTAGTTAGAGATCATTAGTTACAGGTCTTGTAAAAGCAATTATGCCTACACAAGCAAAAACTGTGGTGCTTGGATATTTAGGATCAGACTATTCTATAGAGAGAAGTCCACCCTTCTGCTGCTGCACAGAGATGAATAAAATACAGTCACTTTTACACAGCAGCTGCATGGACCTAACGCAGCATGGTGGTGGGTATTCAGAACAAACCCACCGCATCCAGGAGAACATCAAACCTCAAACATCATTGAGGGAGGCGGATGGACGATGGCCCACTATTGTGCCCGTTTCATTTTCTTGACCACCGTTGGGGTCCTTAGCTTCCTTTTCCTCTCGTAACCTGTTCCATAATTTGCACCCAAGATGATGTTCTTCAGGAACTCATTACCACCAGCGTGGCCATGTCAAACTTAAACAGAGACAACCTATGAAAGGGGACTATTTTGTTAAACTATGAACTGCCTGTGTATTGCAATATTAAGCAGCCCTGAGCAAGAATCCGTTAAATCCACGAAACCGCACGTAAAGATGCCACAGCAGAGGTGCCTAGGCTCAGTTGGTTAAAAGTCCGACTCTTGATGTTGGCTCAGGTCATGATCTCGTAGTTCCGGAGATCGAGTCCCATGTCAGGCTCTGCACTTGACAGCACAAAGTCTGCTTTGGATTCTCTCTCTTCCATTCTCTCTGCCCCTCCCCCTCCCCACTTGCTCGCGTGCGCGCTCTCTCTCTCACAATAATAAACGTTTAAAAAAATAAAATTTTCATTAATGTCTCAAAATGGTTTGCATGGCAAATAATAACTTAAATGATCATTTTAACATGATCTTTCCCCCACTGCTTTTTGAAGGCCAGTTTCCTTTCCCCAAGACATTATCCTGTATAAATTGCAGCTGGTTGGGTTCATCCGATTTTTATTCGAAGCTGCCACAGCTTGCTCTGAGGGTTATATGCATGACAGAAATAAGGCAATAAGGCTCAAGCTTCATTTTCTTAGCCAAGAAAGGTTTGTTCACTGAACAGTAAGTAGAGATCGTTTAGCTCTGGTATCACAAGTAAGCTTTGCAGCCAGGACATGGGAGAGCCAGGCCGCCTAATACAGAGTCTGCATCCTCCACCAATAGGCCATGGGCAGTGTGATCCCTTTGTGTTTTGTTCACCGATGTTCTCAAAGAGTATTCCAGCAACATCACAAAGGACAGTTCGGCAGGAGCACAGTCAGAGAGGATGGCTGGGAAATGGTTGCCCCCGTCAATGTGACAGGTACCAAGGGCGGAGTTAGGACTGTGTCAAGGGGGTTGGAGGAAAGAGAACAGGCTTCAGAGGGAAGTTGGTGGAAGACAACTTGGGAAGTCCCCATTGGACTAGCTGAGAGAAAGGGGTCCTTAGGTCACCATGAGGCCTCGGGTGGGGGCACCAGGGAAGGATAGCTGGGGACAGGGTGGAGCAGGGGAGGACTGAATCTCAAAGACCTGTCACGTGTCCATAAACCACTGGACATGTGGGTTAGAAGGTTAAAACAAAGATAGGGTGAGCAAATCAGGAAGGCAAAACATTTTGGGGCACCCACTCATAGGGATACGAAAGACTACTGTGAATCCAATCAACTCTTAACTAGTTTATGGCTAAAGCTAGCTTTTGTTTTGTTTGCTCATTTTTTATAGACCTAAATCTTAAGGGCTAAACATAGAATCAAGGTGTGAACTCAAGCGGCCTTTTAACCACCACAAAGGGGAAAATGTGCAACCAACTGTATCAAAAAACAAAACAAAACACCCATTCCTCCTTAGTCAGGGGAGCAAAACAGAACATTACCAAACCAACTGTGGCCAACGCTTGTGCCATGTGCGAAATGCCAAAGAGTGTTAACCATGGTACCTGCCTTCAGGGGGCTACCAACCATCCCTGGCATCTAACACCTGCTCTCCACCAGCTGGCTAAATGGGTCAGTCCAGTGTGTACTAATGAGTCCTGAGTATCTTTCACAATTTAGGATCTGGTCTTGCCTTGAAGTTGCCAGGTTCTAGAAATTCTGTTATTTCTTCTTTTATTCACTTGGATCAAAGGGACAGGATACATAATCATTTTTCCATTGTTTGAGCAGAACCCATTACAGCTGCTGAGAAGTGGTAATTGAGTTTATCAAACATAATTACGTCTACTCAACCAACCTCCTCTTCAGTTTGCCCTTCCCAATCAGGAAGAACTGACACCACCTTTCACAAAGGACTCTTGCATATTTGAATGGCTTCCCAGGAGTCTTTGAGTGGCATATAATTACACTTAATTTAATTTTTTTTGTCATTAGTTCCAGAGGCTTTGATCCAAGGTCTGTATTATTTTGATATAAGGAAAATAAAGCTCCACCTCAAATTAAATATTTGCCTTTGTATACAGTTTGCTGTTCATTGTACAACTCGTCTCCTGTTGGAGTCTCTGGTTTTCAGCAGCCACCTCTGGGTTTGGCTTCTTTTCCACTTCCTTGTGTTTCCCCATCAGGTATCAGGTCACCAGGAGCCTGAGCACACTCAAGTTTCAGGGACACTTCCAGACCCCAAGGTCCCAGGCAGTGATATGTACGGGAATCTAACATTTCTGGTATTTTCGAGGTGAGGCCAGCCATCCTCAGACCTTGAATTTAGGGGATGGGGTATTCCCATTGAGAACACAAATTGGTGGAGAAAAAAATACAGCTCTCACCAATTTATTTCAGGTAATGTACCCAACTCAAGTCCCAATCCGGCCAACTCTCCTTTTTTAGACCAACATTTATTAAGCACCTTCAATGTGAGAGTACAGTATACCTGTCCCCAAGGACACAACAATGTTATAAAACAAAGACACCGAAAGATCAGTAATAGCAGGAGGCCATATGAAACATAGCCTATCTATAGAGATAGATAGGTACAAAAATGTACAGAGAGACTTCAGAAAGAGAAACAAATTCCTCTTCAGCTTTTGGGGATACCCCCCTCCTTGGTATGAAGCCAAGCATCTCATTGTCCCCAACTCCCCATTATCATGACTTTTTAAGGTACCACCGGAACTCCCCCCAACTTAGATTGAAAAGTTTATCATCTAGACCCACCGACTTCCTTTTCACCCCAATTCCTGGCATCATCTCAGGAGAATGTTACATCTGTGTGAATGATATCTAACATCCAAGTCTCCCGGTCCTTAACATTCTCAGCTCCAGTGACCTTCACTTCCTGTCAAGGTTGAACTACCCAACCCACTGGAGGTCACAACTTCTAGATTACCACCACCCAGAACCACTTCCTCCCAGGTCACAATCAAAGTCCTCCCTCAGGTCCTCCACCACACCCACTCTCTGACCTCACCTTGATCTCTGAGCTCCTGAGTCTACCTGGTCCTCCCTATCTGTCAGCATCTCCTGACTTCACTTCCTCCCCCATCTAGTGGAGACCCTCCAGAGCTTCACTTCAGCTATTCTCTTGGCAACCACCTCAGCTCAATCATCTGCTTTTCCTTCTGGCAATAGCCTCAGCTACACTCTCACCACTGTCAGCAGACCCCCTCCCCAACTCTTCCTCTCAGGGTCTCTTCCGACTTCATGCCCCCGCCCACCGCCCCGAGTTCCCCAACTCCCCTCCCTTCTCCCCTAGTTGAGCTGAATTCTTTTGCAGAAACATAAAGTTAAAATCTCTCAACTTCCTGCTCCCTGCATTGCCACTACCGAGAAACCTATCTATCTACATCTGCACTCAGCATTACCCCTCCTCAGAAGAAAAGACATTCTGGATGCTCAGATGTAGCCATTATCATGGACTTCTTTAAGGAGTTGGCACCATCAGGAACAATTTCTCTTCTAGAATCGAAAACCCAGGAGTTCTCACTTGATTCTTCACTTCTGTGAACACACTTACACCTCTTTAAAGAAAAAAAAAATTTTTTTTCAACCCATCCATCCCCTCAGGCTCACATACAATACATCTTCTTCCCACAGCCACGTTTCTAGGACATATGGTCTACACTCCAGCCTCCATTTACTCACCTCCAATCCACTCCCCCATTGGGGAAAATCTGGCTTCCACCTCCACCCACACCACTGAAAAGGACTAGTCAACATCCACATTTGGGTGTGTGGTGGGCAGTTCAAACTCAACATGCCCAACATTAAACTTCTGATCTTTGAACCCAAACCTTCTTCACCTACAATTCCCACCATCTCAGTTGAGGGAAACAGCATGAGCAACTGGTAAAATGATAAGAAATTTGAAGTAATCCTTTTCTTTCTCCCATACCCCACAGACCAATCCATCAGGAATTCTGTTAACTACCTTCAGCGTAAATCCAGAATCTGACCCATCTGGCCACTGTCAGTGCCACCATCCTGACTTAAGATACCATCATCTCTTGCCTGGATTACTGCAACAGGTTTCCCTGCTGCCACCGTCCCCTCCCTACAGTCTACTGTCAATGCAGTAGCTAGAATCATCTTTTTAATAGTGTCAGTTAGGCTGTGTCATTCCTTGGCTCAAAAGTCCCCAGTGGCTCCTCAAAGTCAAAGTCCTTCCCACATCTACTAAGCCCTGAAAGAGGCCTCCACCCACTGCTTTATCTCCTTGATGGTATCTCCCACTATTTTCCCCTCACTCACTTCCCTCCAATCAGGCTGGCTTCTTTGCTATTCCTAGAACATGTCAGGCACATCCCACCTTAAGGCCTATTCAATGGCTATGCCTTTCATCGGAAATGCTTTTTCCCCCAGATAGTCACATGGTCAACTTTTCACCACTTTCAAGCCTTTGCTCACACATAACTTTCTGACCACCATATTTAAAATTGCAGCCTCTGTCCAACATTCCTAACTTTTCCCTTATATGTTCAACTTTTTTTTTTTTTCCTTTCAGACCACCTTCTGGCATGCTATAAAAATACTTCTGTTATGTCCATTCTTTATTAGCTGCCTCCCCTCACTAGAATGAGATTACTTACGGATATACCCCAAAGTCTACGAACCCTGCCTGCCATATAGGAAGCATTAAGTGTTTGTTACAAATGAATTGATTCACTGAGATCACCAGTGAACTTCTGCCAGGTCCAAAGGGAACTTTCTAGTCTTCACCTTTTTGGATCTCTCTGCAACTGTGACACTGCTGACCCCTGTGTCTTCCTTGAACTTCTTTCCTTCAGTTTTCTCCCCTCTTCATCTCTGGCTCCTCATCCCTGCTTATTTATAGGTTTTCCTCTTCCATTAAGTACCGATGGTCCTCCCAGCTCTGTCTTCAATTCTCCCTCCTCCCTAGTCCTCACTCTCCTTAAACAAGGTCCTCCACTCAAGGCTCCGACCACCACCTGACACTGACTTTTCTAAAATGTATGCATTCAGGCAGCACTCCCTCCCCGACATTTCAGGGCCACATAGCTAGCTAGTTACCAGCTAATCTCAAATCCAATATGTCCAAATCCGCTCCTCTTCTCAAGTTTGCTTTCTCACTGAGCACCATCTGCCCAATTGTCCAAGCCAGAAACAGGGAGGAACCCACTTCCCCCCCCCCCCCATCGTCCCCATCAGATCACTCACCAGCCCTTTTGTTTCTACCTGCACTGGGCTCACCGCTCCAGCCCACCCTCCATGCTATCCCAGCATGGTTGCTCGACCAGATTGTTCCCCTGTTTCTCAGCCATCTACAGGGTAAACTGGGACCCCTTCAGTCAGGAATGCCAGGCCCTTCACGTGGGTCCTCCACACCTGCCTCATCTCCAGCCCCTGTCCCTCCAACTCTCGGGTCCAACAGTCCTGATCTCACACTCACAGACCTCCCCTGAATGTGCACCCCACCGGCCTTTGCACATGCTTTCCCCCTGCTGGTAAAGCCCTGCCCCTGCCTATCTGCCTCTAGACATCTCATTCTTCAAAGTTCACGCAGGCACCATGTCCTCCTAAAGTCTTGTCTGATTGCCCCTAGCAACCTGTAGCATTCCACCCATTCTCTAGCCACATTTTGTACATGCCTCTCTCTGCCTTGGCAATTACTTTGTAGTCTTGTAATTCTAACAACATTCCCTATTGACCTCCCAGGGTGGTTGTGAGGGTCAAGTGATAACAGGTGAAAGCCTTGATAAGCTGCAAAACCTCAAACAGACGTTAGTCATGGAAGGAGACTGGAGCCCACAGCGAGGGATACACAAGGACACAATACAATGAGATTACTACTATCACGGAGCTATACGTGTGGAAACTGAGGCTCAGAGCCCCTTTAAGGTTCACTGAGGAGCAAGGAGCAAGACAACTTGTATCCAAGCAGGTGCTGGTAACTGAGGAGTGTTAGTCAGAGATTAAGAGCCTGGGTGGCAGTCGTTTGGAAGTCCGACTCAGCTCAGGTTGTGATCTCACAGTTTGTGAGCTTGAGCCCCCCCACTGGGTTCTGTGCTGACAGCTCAGAGCCTGGAGCCTGATTCGAAATCTGTGTGTGTGGGTCTCTCTCTCTGCCCCTTCCTTGCTCATGCTCTGTCTGCCTCGCTGTCAAAAATAAATATTAAAAAAGAATTTTAAAAAAAGGAAAAGGAAACAGAACCCACTCTTGCTCATTTGTTTATTAAACAAAGACAGTGTAACACAAGGAATTAGTGCTTACAGAATGGGTCATGGAAAGAGAGGGGGGAAAAAAGGGCTCTAGGCTGTGCCGTCAGACAGGATGATCAGAATTTTGCCATGCAACTTGCCTGCCAAGGGAGCTACCGCCTCTGCCATCATCAGGAGGACAGAGGATCAAAGACCATCACACAGAACTGTCAAAGTCAAGAACACACCACCCAACCTCCAACCCCAGGATCAGGGAGGCACTGCCACCCCGCCAATGTGCCAAGGCCACCCAGGGTGCTCGTGGCTGGACATCCAGTCATGACGGCAGAAACATCCACACCCCAAATCCATGCTGGCTGCCAGCAAGAGGCAGACCAGAGTGAAGACGGCCTCCTCTCCGCTCTCACCTCCTCATAGTGCATTAGCGCCCTACCGACAGAAACTACTCTAAATCCAGAACCCTCCAGCAGGGAAATCCGGGAAATGCCATGGTGAGCTTTCCAGCCCATCGGGTCCAGGAAGGCACAGGGAAGGAGTCTGAAGTGGATGCCAAGTGCCAGTCTAGCGCATCCACCAAGACAGCACAGGGAGGGAAATGCCATAAATGGTACATATCTTATTATGGCGAAGTTCCTCTCGGGGGAGACAAAGTGATTGTTTGCCTGTGGTTGTTTGTTTTAGAACAAAGAACCAAAGGGCATTTGAGTTCCTGGGGAAGAGATACAGTTTTTCCTACTCTGAACTGCTGAAAACCATTTCTCACGTGGGGCATCCCTTCTAAGGGACTTTGTGTGATGTTCCATGTGCAGGGTCTTCAATGAAAGCACTAGAACATTCTAAAGCAGGGGAGCATTCACGGTTCTCAAAGTGGCTTTTGCTAAAATGCAAGAGCAGAACGTGGACATGGACGAGGACCTCGCTGGTCCCTGTATCTGTCATTAGACTGCCTGACCCCTCGGTGGGCCCCTTCCACACCATGCTGCTCAGGGCCTGTGGGTTTGCAGAGGGGCCTGGGGACTGCAAGTTCTTGCTGTAGGAGCAGCGGGAGTTTTATCTTGTCTCAAGACCACATAAAATTCCCTTTGAAAACAGGAACTTCTTTGCTCTTTAGAATGTTTGAAAATGAGTCTCCGACCATCTCTCATAAAAATTATGTCTTATGACCGGCTTGTGGGAGGAGTCATGCACGGACAGTGTGAGGTTTGATACCGGCCCACAAGACCAGAATCCTGTTCTGCTGATCGACTGATTCACAAACTTTGGAGAGTGGCCGGAGATGGCCAGTTTTGATGTGGTCCTTTCCAGATAGCGAAGCCTGGGCATGCTTCTCCAGCACTGCCCACGGAGCCCAGGTCCGGGCTGGGACCACGACACAAAGGAAGTCACAAAATGTCAGGGCACAGAAGGGGCTTGGAGGTCCTCCAGCCCAGTGCCATCACTTTACAGATTAGAAGTCCGAGGTCTGCAGGGAGGGGGGCAGGACTGGTCGGCCACAGAGCTGGGTGGGTGGGAGGGGGGGGGAGGGCCCTCCCCCTCCCCCTCCCCTTCCCCCTCCCCCTCCCACCAGACTCCCCTTTGGGGGCACTCACACCTACCTCATGTCCTGTCTGCATCTGTGACTCCCTCAGAATTGAAATGCACACCTCACAATGCTAGCAGTGTTCTCCTGCAGGGTGCTGAGCATTTACTAGAGACTAGGGATTCCAAGAAAACTGCAAATAAATGTCTCCATCAATCACATGAGCAGCTGTCCTAAAGGGCCTGAACTGGAGGAACAAAATGCCCCCTGCTGCCTTTTGCTTTTCCCAGAAAATGATCATTGTTGGTCTCCCCTCCTCCTTCTTAGGCAGAACTCCTCGCCTCTATGTCCCATATAGAGCCTGCCAAGAGTGGCTTCTAGACTTTCTACCGACCCAGCAAAAACGGCTGCAGCCTGGCTTAGCAGGGAGAGGACACCAGCTCCTAGTGAGGCCAAGCCCAGCCATAGCCACGGATCTTTCCACCTAGGCCCGGGTCAGAGGTCAGCAGGCCCAGTTTCTTAGCCTGATTGTTGGTAGAGGTCAAGTCCGGATGCAGGGTCAGGGTGGAGAGCACGTTCTGAAAAGACAAGGTGCCCAGAGTGGTGGAGAGCGCTCGTTGGAGGAGTCCGTCCACCGGAAACTTCTGCTCTCCCTCTCACTGGTTACTGCTTCTATTTGGTCAAATGAACCCAGTCCCCTCAGGTGGAAGGCCTGAAAGCGGAACTTTCTCTTTCTCCCCACACCGGGCTTTCCTCCTTGGCCTTGCCAGTTTCTGCCATGGTACCACCATCTTCTCTTCTCAGGCCTGGACTCAAGTCCCACCGATCTCTGTGCATAATGGCTTTTATAGCGGTCCCTTGGGTGCCATCTTGGTCTCCCATGCCCTTCTCTCTGTCCCAAATGGCTACCCTCGGTCTCTCCAACCCTCTCTCACACACAAATGGCCACATTCATCTTCCTCACATCCTTGGCAGGTGAACCCTGTTCGTAAGCTTGCAATAGTCCCCAAAGTATTGAGCCGGCACCTGGAGCCCTTCCATAACTGGATCTCATACCAAGTTCCCACTATGGGCACACTTCCAGGTGTGTACACTCACAACTTGTGACTAAGCCAGAATGAACGTGGTCCCTGTTCCCGGGAAGTGTTCCACGGAGCCTTGCCTCTGTGCCATTGTCCCCTCCGTTTCCCCACCTGGCATACCGTCCCCCCAAACAAGCACAGCCTTTTGACCCTCCCTCCGCCTTCCACCTTGGTCTTCCTTCCAAGCCCACAGAGAACTCTCTCCGTCTTGAATGCACAACCCACTTGTCTTCGGCACCATCTACATGAAAGTGGCATCCAGCCAACTGGCGAGTTAGGGCAAGTGCGTTATGCCCATGGTGCCGAAGCAGGAGCGAGGCCTAAAGATCCGTCCCCTCAAGTCTGCAAGGCAATGGGTCATTTGAACACAACTACTCCCGGTCTCCAGCCCAGCCCTCCCCAACCACCCCTACAATACCAGAGGCAGAGGAGCCAGGGTGCTGAAAGGAGAAAGACATGGTGGCGGGAGGGGGGACGGCACTCACGCTCCAAAGACCCTGAGGGGAAGCAATGAGTAACCGTTGGCTCCCCAGTCAGCCAGAAAAACTAGGGCAAGCCCGGCCTGAGGAGGCCTCCAGCACGGCGCCCTCCGTGTGAGCAGCCACACCTAGGGCAGAGGAGCGGGCGGCTTTGTATGAACAGCCCTGCTGCCATGTGGGAGAAAGACGAGGGGGCAGGGTTTCTGGTTTCCTGGGGGGCAGCCCTGGGGCTACTGCCTATCTTTGCGCGTTTCTGTGTTATCACATTGACTTGGGGGAGTTGAACACCGGTTGATAGACTGTGGAGGAGAACACAGTAGCCAGGCCTCCCAAACAGGGCGCCTTTGTCCGCAGCTGACACCCTGGCCCGGAGCCCAGCTCAGCTTCAGGGGAGGATTTAGGTCAGAAGGAAAATGGGGGTGGGGGGTGGCTGCAGCCTTAAAATCTGTTTTAGCTCAAGATGAGGGCAATATCTCCCTCTTCCCACGGTCACACCCATGTCCCCTGGAGCAGGGGGAAGGGGAAGCCTGGCCTTACCTTAGTAATTACACTGACTCTGAGAAAATATCGGTTGGCCTTGTTAACCCCGCTAAAAAGCTGTTGGCAACCTCCCCTCATGCTAGAAAGTCCCAAGGCCGTTTTGTAGGCGGTTAGCCTCCTTCCAGTCAGTTCAAGTCAGGAAGGCTTTACTCACCTCTTTTAAGTGTGAAGACCTGCAGAGATGTGGTGGGAGAGAAGCTTCCAGTCAACTGGAGAGGTGGCCACAGAGCTGGGAGGGGTCTCCAAAGAAACGAGCTTTCAGAGGCAAAAAAGATGTTGTCCTGAGTCATTTAGAGTTTGGGGACTGTGTCTGCTTTATACTAGGTTCGTGTTCCGTGGTGTTTCAAGAAACTCTACTCAAAGAGGGTTTATCAGCCCCCTCACAACGGGTTGTCACATTTCCCTTTAAAGACATTTTCCAAGAAGTTCCTCTTCACAGGGATCAGCCAGAGAACCCACCTCGAAAGCCAAGTCTTATCACCCATGCGCATTTATAGGGTTGGCAACTAGGTTCAGATGCCTGCATCTTTTACAAAACGGGGTCACACCTGTGCGTGGCTCTCTGGGGGGCTGCACGGTGCGTTCTGCTGGCCTCGCCCGCCATCTTCTGGACAACAGTGGTACTGCTGCCAGGGAGAGGTCTCCCCTTGGTCACAGAAGCTTCTGGAGCAAACTTGAAAATCAACCGGGGAGGCCCATGAAAAACACTTTTAACTGCCAAGAAACCAGTAACTGATTTCACGTGCTACAGCAAAGAGGCATTGGGTGAGACACTCCCCTGTTGTTTTTTAACCATGTCCAGTGCTGTCTTACCGCACTCATCGCCCAGCAAGCTCATAGCTGAGCACCTACTATGTGCCAGTCGCCATGCTAGGTGCTGAGGTAGAGATGAGTCGGACAATCTCTGTCCTAGAGAAGAAAAAAGAAGCCTAAAGTCTTTTTCTATGAACCTAACATGTCTTAAAGAAAGTAAGTTTTAAAAAATACAAAAAACCTGAGTTTCC
The DNA here is from genome assembly GCF_003009895.1 of Hyaena hyaena. Classification (NCBI taxonomy): domain Eukaryota; kingdom Metazoa; phylum Chordata; class Mammalia; order Carnivora; family Hyaenidae; genus Hyaena; species Hyaena hyaena. The sequence continues at coordinate 2,025,805 of NW_024080907.1, read as the reverse complement.
GAAGTCCAGAAACACGTGAGCCAATAGTAACATTTCAAGGTACTTAGTGTCATGAGGGAGATGTACCACATGACACGAGACCTCAAGGGAGAAAAATCTGCTTGGGGCAGAAAGGGGAAAGGGTCCCATGGGAACAGAGAAGGTGCCGCTTGGGGGTGGGCAGCAGAAAGGGTGGGCAGAGAAGGCTCAAGCATGGCTTGCTGGGTCCTACCACTGCCTTCACTCCCCAATATGCTGGGCAGCCCTGGTAGTAGGACGCTGGTGACCGGGCCCCTTGCAGGCTGTCTAGAGAAGGGGAGAGATGGAGGCTATGGGGTCTGGTTGAAGACGACTTGTGGGGGCGATCAGGCCCCTGGCTCAGCCCGCAGGTGTGGGACAGTGAGTGCTAGAGCCAAGAGGAAGTAAAACACCTGATGGGCTTTGGACCTCAGTTTACCCCTTCACAGCTGTGACACGGGCAAACCACTGACCTGCGAGCCACAGGTTCTTCACATGCAAATAGGGGTGATGATACGAATCCCTTCAGAGGGGACTTCAGTGCGGCAGTGCGCGCATGCGGAGCCCCAGCCAGGGCCTGGCACACGCCTCCCTTCATAAACGGCCGACTGCGGTGGTGGCAGGGCCTAGCGCCAAGGTCCGAGTGTGGTTCTGTAGAGCTCTGTGCTCCCCTGTTCCCAAGGCACCCTCACACCCCCCAGATATTGCTGACGTATTCCTTCCCCCACCCCCACCCCCAAACTCCTCCCTGGCACACAGACAGCCACAAGCCAGGGCTAGAGATTGGGGTTGCCGCCAAGCATTCTCTGGATCTGGAACCCCTTCCAACGGTCTTGTGAGTCAGCTTTGCTGGGTGGCCCTTCTGATAATGCTGCAAACGGTCAGGATTAGGAAATCTCCAGAAAACTGAGCTGAAAGCCTCCCAATGAGCACAAGCTGGACCACAAGGGGGCAGTATTGGCCAACCCCTGCTTCACAGAGCTGGTTCCCCTCCTCTTGTCGCCAGCGGGGAGGAGGAAGGAAAGGCACAAAGATGAGGAGAGTCAAGTTCTTTCCTGGAATAAATTTGCTTTATGTCAATTATGTGAAACGAAAGAGGAGCATCAGATGCAATACTCAAGGAGGATTTTTGAGGGCAACTTCAACAATGTGAGGGGAGACCTTCCATTACCTCATTCAGCAAGCACCCTCCAAAAGGCCGGCTGGGGGCAGTTCTAATAGCAGATGCACCACCACCTGCAAGCCCACCTGTGGTCAAGCAGAAACAAAGATAATGGGCCTGTATGAAGCAGCGCAGGCCTAAAGGGCCCCAGTTTTTACACACCAAAGCTGCACCTTTGGAGAGTTTTGATGACTCACCTAGATCTCGGCTTAGCCAGTGGCACAGCTTGAGCCAGAAACCCAGTGCAGAACATTTTCCACTGCACTCCACTGGCCCCCTTCTCTGACCCCAAATGGATTAATCCAAAGTTGTCACGGAGAGCCACTGTGGCCCAGGCCGTAGGGTCTCCTTAGCTCCTTTTGGCTCTGAATGATGAAAATTCAGAATCTCAGCCTTAAGAAGGCTCTTCGTTGCACAGCAAAGGAAACAACCCACAAAACTAATAGGCAACCAACGGAATGGGAAAAGATAGTTGCAAATGACATATCAGATAAAGGGTTAATATCCAAAATCTATAAGGAACTCACCAAACTTCACACCCGAAAAACAAACAACCCAGTGAAGAAATGGGCAGAAGATAGGAACAGACACTTCTCCAAAGAGGACATGCAGATGGCCAACAGACACATGAAACGATGCTCAGCATCGCTCCTCATCAGGGAAATACAAATCAAAACCACACTGAGATACCACCTCACGCCAGTCAGAGTGGCTAAAATGAGCCAATCAGAGAACTCCAGATGCTGGCGAGGATGTGGAGAAACCGGCACCCTCCTACACTGTTGGTGGGAATGTAAGCTGGTGCAGCCCCTCTGGAAAACAGTGTGGAGGTTCCTCAGGAAAATAACACTAGAACTCCCCTATGACCCAGCAATAGCACTGCTAGGAATTTACCCAAGGGATACAGAAATGCTGATGCATAGGAGCACATGTACCCCAATGTTCATAGCAGCACTCTCCACAATAGCTAAAACATGCAAAGAGCCTAAGTGTCCATCAACGGACACATGGATCAAGAAGATGTGGTTTATCTATACCATGGAATACTACATGGCAATGAGAAACAATGAAATCTGGCCATGTGTAGCAACATGGATGGACCTTGAGGGTGTTATGCTGAGCGAAATAAGTCAGGCAGAGAAGGACAAATATCATATGTTTGCAAGTATAGGGGGATTAGGAGGAACTTAACTGAGGACCATGGGGGAGAAAAAGGGGGGAAGTGGTGGGGGAGAGGGAGAGAGGCAAACCATGAGAGACTCTTGAATGCTGAGAAACAAACTGAGGACTGATGGGTGTGGGGGGGAGGGGGGAGATGGGCATGGAGGAGGGCACTTGTGGGGATGAGCACCGGGTGTTATATGGAAACCAATTTGACAATAAACTATTTGTAAAAAAATAAAATAAAATAAAATAAAATGCACACTAAGAGCAAGAAAAAAAAAAAGAAGGCTCTTCATTGGAATGTTCCTCCCATCAAGAGCTCCAAGCTGGTTAGAGCATAAAGGCACCTATATTCTGGCTTCTCTGAAGTCACTACAGGTGGGCTTTGCTTGAACAAGCCCAGTATATGAATGGCCATTAGATTTGCATATGTTGTAGACTTTGCGGGGGGGGGGGGCGAGCAGCTTTGTGAAATTATGCACAAAATTCCTTGAAATGGCAAAGTTCCCACTCTCATCACCCTACCTCCCAAACATTTAAAATAGAGTTAAACAGGCAAGAGTTTAATTTACACCCAGCTGTGTGGGAATCCATCGATTGCTAACTCACCCACGTCAAAGTCGAAGGATCAAACAGGGAGAGTGGGTAGGAAGTGAGTCCTCTGGTTCGCCTGGGTGCGTAGGGACAAACAGGAGAAGATATAGTTCCGTGACCCTCTGGTCTGCTGCCTATGTAATACTCACTAGCCAGAAGGGAGCCACAGCCTGGCCAGGGGCCAGCGGCCACACCAACCTCTTAGGTACCTACTGTGAGCAAGGCAGTATGTCCTGCTCACACCCAGCCTCTAATCTAGGGGGAGAGATGAAACAAACATCAGATCATGTGAACCAAGCAGCCAGAGACACAAAGCACACTGTTTCACAGGTAGCAGTGGTGGGATGAGCCCCGAAGGTTGGAGGGGACTTTCATAGAGATAAAGGAGAGAGGATTTTATAGGCTGCGAAAACTGCCAGCAAAAAGCCCAGAAGACAGGCAGGCTAGGGTGTATTTAGGGAACATGGAGCAGCATTCCTTCTCTCTCCATCCCGATTATGTTTTCCACAAAATTAAGAATTGCATATGATGCTCCTTGATGCTCCCATCGGTAACTAGCACAGGGTCAGGAACCTGGAAGGGACGAGTTATTGTTTTGAGTGAACTTCTGAAAGACAGGACACCGCCCCCCACCAACGCATTTGGGGTAGGTATGTTGAAAGAGAACTGAATTCCTGGAACTGCGCACACTGCAGTGTTACTGCCTCCTGGGCTGCGAATCTACCCTTTCATTGCCCTGGTCTCGGTACTGCCAGAGCCTAAAAACATTCCTTTTGCTTGGCGTGCGCGATGTTATGCTTTGTCAGTAGAGGGCGCCGGAGAGACATCGCAGGAGAAAGGTGAGTCTTCCTCTTTTCTTGCTCCCTAAAAGCTGCAATGCTCCCGGGCACATTCCGTGACACTAACCTCCGGAGAGTCTCAGGGGCACCTTAGGGGCAACTTCACAACAAGCTGGGGTTCTCTCCAGCGACATCCGGGTAAGTTCAACACCAAACGCTAGGCAGCTTCCTGGTGAGTTTTGTTGACTCTCCCACTGGGCAGTTTCCTGCTTGCCAGCCTTGACCTACCTGACCTTGGCTTTAGTGAACTTTTACACTGTTCAGTGGCACCAGCCAACCCTCTCCAGTGAGACCTGAATCTCAGCTTTAGAGAGGCACCTCTCCTCCATTTTATTCCTTCCTGTATGTTTACAGTTCTTTTTTTGTTTTGTTTTTGTTTAATATTTTTATTTATTTCTAGGAGAGAGAGAGAGAGAGAGAGAGACAGCATGAACAGGGGAGGGTCAGAGAGAGAGGGAGTCACAGACTCTGAAACAGGCTCCAGGCTCTGAGCTGGCAGTCAGCACAGAGCCCGACGTGGGGCTCGAACCCACGATCTGCGAGATCATGACCTAAGGGAAAGTCGGACACTCAACCGACTAAGCCCCCCAGGCGCCCCTGTTTACAGTTCTTTCTAGCCCTAAGTAGTCAATCTCCTGTCACTAGTCTGTCCTTGATAGTCTACCCTCCCTGTTGGAATTACCTTGTGGTTTCTGTCTCCTGATTAGGCCCTGACAGATAAAACACTCACACACATCCATACAGACTCTTTGGAGGGGCTCCTAGCCCCCCCTAAATAGATAGATTTCCCACCCACCCCCAAATCCTCTGAGCATCTTGAACACCTCCTCCTCTTGAAAATCCTCTGTATCAACCAGGGACCAACCAGAAACACAGGAACCATTCCAAATATTTCAAGCAGGAAGGAATTCAATACAGGCACTCTGGCACTTAACAGTCTCTACCTGTTCCTAACTGTCTCTGGGGGCAGGTGACTCGGCCTCTCTGAAACTCAGTCACCACTTCTATAAAGATAAAGACAATAATAGCACCTAACCCATCCAATACCGCTGAAAACTTTTATAAAATAGTCCATGGAAAACTCCCAGGGCCTGGTACACGGTTAGTGCCCAAGAACTATAAGCTATTATTCGTGTTACTATTATAATCCTCTAAGTGCTCCGGCACACCTGAGCTGAAGGGTCCCAAAGCCACAACACTGTGTCTGAGGCAGCCAAGAAGGGAACAAGGCATTCCAGCAGGAAGACTTCCATCCCCAGTTGAAATAGTGACTATCGCAGACTGGGGAGGGAGTCAGAGCATAAGAGGATGATGTGTAGGCCAGATATGCCCCTGGCTGTCCTCAACCAGCACAAGTGATATACCCTAAACTTCCCTCACCTACACTGAGCACAGCTCTCTCATCCAGATCCCTTTTAAGTTTTTAAATTGAAGATGTAATATATGCATATGATTTTTTTAAACGTCAGAGCACAAAATGCTATACAGTCAAGAATGTCTCCCTCCCACACCAAACTCCCAATCCCTCATCTCTCCCACCCCAGAGCCAATTTACTCTGTGTTTTTCCAGGCGTATTTTAGGCGTATACAAATATAGTACATTTTCGTATTTTCATACATACGAGAACACCATTTTTGGTTTCCCACTGAATATCTTGGAGAGTATTCCGTAATTGTACTGATGCATCCCCCTTATTCACTTTTTTCTTTCATCTTCTTTTTTAAACGTGCATAGTATTCTTGATATAGATACGGCACTAAGTATTTAACCAGAGCCCTTCTGGTGGAAATTTTATTTCCTATTTCCTATCATAAGCAATGTGGTCAAACATATCTACTGGACATACTGACTTCTATATTTCTATGAGACAGAAAAATCATCTCACATCTTAGAGTTGGAGGTCCAACTCTGAGGCCATCCTTAGGGTCTAACCTGACAATCCCGGGGAAGGAGATGGGAAAGCTACATTCTAGACCTGTCTCCACTAATCACTTCCTTCGCACTCAGGCACCAATTCCTTCATCTCCCTGTGTCACTCAGGTCCCTTGCTTGTCAGGCAGTAGGGGTACATGTGTTCAATTGCCTCACAAGGGCATGCTGAGAATCAAATGAGACTAGGTACACGAAAGCTGGTGAGCACTGTGCTGATATACAGTCTCTTGCCGGGTTATTGGCCAAACCTACGGTTGATATGTTGCTCTATGACCTGTGCCCATAAATCCTCAACATGCTGCCTGCTGCACCCAGTGTTCCTTCTAAAGGAAACGTACCCCTCCCCGCCCCCCCCCCCCCCCCCCCCACACACAGCTCCTTCTTATGGACAACCCTAGGCTTCTGTGCACTGTGTGTCCCTGCCTCCTCCAACCTTCCACTTCACCTCGGGACTGAACCCGGCTGAGGCACACTGACCATATGGGCTCCCCAGTGGCTAGAATGATAAGCGCTGCCCAAATAGAGACAACCCAAGTCATTCTGACTCTTGCCTTTGGAAAAGTCTACTTGGAAGTCATGAGTGACTAAGATAGGACAAACATAAGACAGAATACATAGCGAGAGGCCATACAGTCAGGGCCCTGAAGGGCTGTTTGAAGCCACAGTTCCCAAATACGCTGAAGCTCTGAAGTGGGAAAAAAGTGAAGGATGCTGGTAGAAAGTAAGAGGATACAGAGACGCAGAACCACCAGAAGCAGAGCATTTGAACAGTATCCAGCTCAGCTGCTGAATCCAGCACAGCAAGGCCCTGGTGAGGCCCGTCAGCCAAGTCCCTGGTGGGCTCCTGTGTGATCCTGTCTCCCTTGTTCCCTCGTGGGGCTTTACTGTACCCCGCCTTTCCCTGGGTGCAGTGGAGGAGGGAAGACCCTCTTCATGCTGTCGAAAGTGCCAAACCAGGTCAAGGCTGGTGAGACCCATCTCCCCAGCCTCCTGTAGAGTCCCCCAAAGGACAGGTATGTGAGGATCTTACCTTGGGGGCAGGGGAAATGAGAGTCATAGGCTCCATTTTGCTTTGGAATATACTGCTTTGCTTAGTGACCTCATGGAGGTCAGCCTCCTGAGAAAAGGTCAGAGTTGAAAGGGGCAGAGAGCAGAAATGGAGAGGAAATTAGATAATAATTAGCCGGTGAGGTTTTGCTCATGCAGATCCTTCCCTCTAGTCCAAATGCCACCCACCCTTCATGTCCCCTCTTCCACTAAACCCTGTCTAGCCGCTCTAAGCATATCAGCCTCGGTCTTCTTGATTAGCGTGACTACATTGCCTTATGGGCCCCAACTCTTCATCCTGCCCTGTAGCCATACCGTATGTCTTTTACCATGTCTTCTACTATATGTCTTCCCAGTTCTTCCCACTGAAAAGGCAGAGTACATTTCTCCCTCCTTTGACTTTGGGTTTGGCCGTATGGCCACCTTATATTATTGGCCAAAGCCAAGAGTATAAGATGGAGGTGATGGTGTGTCAGTTCCAAGGACCCTTGTGCTTCTTCCATTGCCATGAAAAGAGCATGTGCAGGCTAACCCCCAGTTCCCAAGAACAGGATGGGGGACCTGTGGAAGGAAGTTGCCTTGGGCAAGCCCCCTGGTTGAGCCCAGCCTAGATCAGCCAATTCTTAGATGCATGAGCCACATACATGTTCATTGTTTTATGCCACTAAGAATCTATGGTTGTTTGATAGATCGCCAGTACAACTACCCATAACACTTATTATGCTTTTTAGTACCTGGTGATTTTATTTTATTTTTAATTTTTTAATGTTTATTTCTTTTTGGGAGACAAAAAGAGATGGAGCATGAGTGGGGAAGGGGCAGAGAGAGAGAAGGAAATACAGAATCTGAAATGGCCTCCAGGCTCTGAGCTGTCAGCACAGAGCCCAACGCAGGGCTTGAACAACCTGTGAGATCATGACCTGAGCCGAAGTTGGATGCTTAACCGACTGAGCCACCCAGGTGCCCCATTGGTGATTTTTTTAAGTTTATTTATTTACTGAGAGAGAGAGAGAGAGAGAGCTCTAGGGAGGGGCAAAGAGAGTCAGAGAGAGAGAATCCCAAGCACTGCCGGCATGGCACCTGATGTGGGGCTCAAACTCATGAACCACAAGATCATGACCTGAGCTGAAATCTAAAGTCAGATGCTTAACTGATTGAACAACCCAGGCACCCCAGTACTTGGTGACTTTTAGTGATGGTTCATTATTTGGTCATACATAATTGTTTGGGTAGGTCTCTCTTAGTTAAGATCACCAGATTTAGCAAATAAAACTACAGGATCCGCAGTTAAATGTGAATTTCAGAAAAATAAGGAATCATTTTTTTTTTAATATAAGGGTGTCCCATGCAATTTTCAGAACATATTTATACTAAAAATTATTTATCTAAAAGTCAGATTTAACCAGGCATCCTCTATTTATCTAGCAATCCTACTTCTAGTGCTTAAGGCAGTATCTGCATCTTATAGAATAATTGTGACTTAGTTCCTCCCGGTCATCATCAAAGTGCTAGGAGAGAAGAGCCATGGTTTTCCAACTCTAAGATTTGCAAGATGGTAGATCTTAATCACTCTCTCCTCTCCAGTGACAAACCCACCATGATGATGGTGATGATGATCATTGCCCCTTAGCAAGATCATTGCCTTAGCCCCTGTATAGGCAGGTAGTGGGCAAATACACTCTCTTGTCTTCATGTCAGTGCTGCAGTGTAGGGAGGTGGCTAAATCTTACCCCCATTTTTAAATGAGTACACCGAGCACCAGACAGGTAAAATAACTTTCCCTTAGACAGCAGCTAGGGAGGGTAGTAAAGCTAAAACTCAAACACAATCCTTCCTCTTTCCATAGTGCATTTTGCCTCCAACTACCAAAAATGCATTTTGTCATTTTCACAAACCTGAAGACGGCAAAGTATATTCCCCAGCATCCCAGTTTCGCTGTGGTCCCCCTGACTCCAGTCTATGAATAACGAGAGTTGTACTAGTGTGCTAGGGCTCCCACACCGAAGTACAAAGCGGCACAGACTGGGCAGCCTGAACAACAGAAATGTATTTTCTCACACTTCTGGAGGCTGGAAGTTCAAGATCAAGGTGCCAGCAGGGCTGGTTCCTTCTGAAGGCTGTGAGGGAAGGGTCTGTTGCAGCCCTGTGGTGGCTAATTGTGTCTCCACCTGACTGGGCCATGGGATACCCAACTTCTCAGTGTGTATGTGAGGGTATTTCTGGAAGAAATGCACCCATTGTGGATGGCCACCATCTCATTCTTTGAGGGCCTGCATAGAAAAAAAAAGTGGGAGAAAACTAAGTTGGTCTCTCTGCCCAAATGCTTGAGTTGAGACATTGGTCTTCCCCTGGCCATGGACTGGGACTTATACCTGCAGAACTCCGGCCTACTAGGCCTTTGGACTGGGACTGGAATTCACACGGCCAGCTTTCCTGGGGCTCCCGCTGGCAGCCAGCAGGTCACACCACTTCCTCACGTGAGCCAATTCCTTATAATAAGGAATTGCCTACTAACAAGGCCTCTCTCCTTGGTTTGTAGATGGTCTTCTCCCTTATGTCCATACCTTCTTCCCTCTGCTCATGTCTGCGCCCAGATTTCCTCTTCTTATAAGGGCACCAGTCATACTGGATTAGAACCTACCCTAATGACCTCATTTGAATGTAATCACTTCTTTAAAGGCCCTGTCTCTAAATAGGGCCTAATTCTAAGGAACTGGGGGTTCGGGATTCAACATATGAACTTGGAGGGGAGACAAAATTCAGCCTATAACAGGGTTTGTGGAGCTACCTGTAATGCAACCCAATACAGTCTGTTTTTAAAAGAGGGACCCGGGGGGGGGGGGGTCGCCTGTGCGGCTCAGTCAGTGAAGTGTTTCCCTCTTGATTTTGGCTCAGGTCATAATCTCATGGTTTGTGAGATCGAGCCCTATGTTGGGCTCTGTGCTGGGCTGGGAGCCTGCTTAGGATTCTCTCTCTCCTAGGATTCTGCCCTCCCCCACCTCAGTAAATAAACATACACACATAAATATAAAGGAGGAACCCAAGGGAAGAGATTTCAAATGGTGGTACTCTGGATTTCAAGTGGGGGAATTCTAGCTTTGAAAGCAGTCCCTAGGGTGGCAAAAACTCATCCAGCAGTTCTTAATCCTGGACCTCAAAGGTGTGTCACACCCCTTGCCAAAGGGGCCCTAGCAACTAGTAGAATGTGGGTTATTATGAGAGCAGGGCATTGTGATGGTGGCCCGGCTGTGGAATCCAGTGAAACCAAATGTCAGCACCTCAAAAGATGTCCTTTGGCCCCAGTTGGCAGCATTGTGGTTTTCTGGATGGCAGCAGAGGACAGGGAATCAATGGAAGCCCGGGGAGCGGGAGAAAGCTGTCCAACCTTCCCCAAGGTGGTGCCTGGTGACCCCATGTCTGAAGGGAAGTCAAGGCCTTCTTTGGTAAGGGGGGGGGTACCTCATGTCACTGCCCCAGCCTGTCCCTACATGGGGAGGACAGTGTTGTGGGAACACGTGAATAGGAGCTGAGTACTAGAGGAGCCCAGAGAGCGGCTACCAAGACAGGTGATGTGCATCCCACCCCCACAACAGGCCCCCAGCTCTCACCAGGGACCAGGTAGCTCTTGATAAGACTGTGAAGTCACGCAAAGCTGGCTTTGGTCTCTCCCATCCAGCACCCCATTCAGGGTCCTTGCCTCTCTCTGTGAATGGGACCTGGCCACCCCCATAGCCTTTTCTGTTGGTCCCCTACGTTGAGGTTCCTCCCTCTGTAGCCCAGGGAGCACCCAGTGTGTAACTGGTCTCAAAGTTAGATAGACTGGGGGGTAGGAAAGTTTCACTCGTGGTGATTTGAAAGTTATCAGGAAGACTGGCTTCTACCTCAACGCCCCAAGCCTCCCCTTGCAACTCCCGGGTGCCATTCCTTCCCTCAGTGCACCCTGTCCTTCCCCGTAACTCTCGGGTCCTGATAGCTCTGGTTAGAACTCAGTCTAGATCCTTACAGGTCATAGCCCTCTTTCACACGCCCCGCCCACTGTGGCCCGGGGCTGCGGATGTGCGGTGGGGGCTGGGCGCTGCCCCAGGGCCACTCCTCACTGGCCCCGGAGTCACCCCTTCGCTGCTCCAGGAGGCCGAGTCCCCGAAGCCAGACTCTTCCTACGACTACCTGGAGGAGATGGAAGCTTGCGAGGACGGAGGCGGCTCGGGGCCGCCCAAGTCCCTGTCCTCGAAGGCCGCTCCCATCGCCAAGGGCCAGGCAGGGGACGGACCCGAGCTCGAGGAGCTGCCTCCGGCCCTGGCCGCCCCCGGGACGCCGGGACCCCAGTGCAAGGCCGAGATGGAGCTGGAGAAGGTGCGCATGGAGTTCGAGCTCACGCGGCTCAGGTACCTGCATGAGGAGAACGAGCGCCAGCGGCAGCACGAGGAGGTGATGGAGCAGTTGCAGCAGCAGGCCATGCCCCGCCTGGTAGGTGCCGGGAAAGTGGGGGCGCTGGCCAGCGGCCCGCAGGTCCCGCTGCGTGGCGAGGCCGCCTGACCTGCCTCACCCCTACACCCGGCCCGGGGCCAGAGATGGGCTGCTGGCTGCTTTAGAGCTGCCCTGCTAGGCTGAGATCCACTCTTTAAGGAGAGTTGACCCTGACCCTCGAGGGGCCCGGGAACCACCCGTCTACCCACCTGTCCCCAGCTTTCCTTCTCAGGGAAAAGCCTTTTACATCTTTGCACCACTCTCTAGTCCTCTCTGCCTTTCATGTAAGAGACCTGAGCCCTACTGCAGCCTGGTCAGTGCATTTTGATAAAATCATCACCTTCTTCCCCTCATCAGAGCTGCTCTGGTTCTGTTGGATTGCTCTGCCTTGTTGCCAATGAAAACTTTGACATCTTGTGGCAAGGAATGGGCTGCTCTCCCCTAATCTGTACTAAATGGAGATAAGAAAGACTATTCTTGATTAAATGGGATGCAAAGGGCTTAGCACTGTGTGATTGGGCCACCACAAGTCCTAAATTATGAAAGATGTCATTGTTTAAAGCACGTTGCCTGGGCTTTAAAATCAGACAGTCCTAGGTTAAAACTCTGGCTCTCTCGTGTATAAGCCGCGTGACGTTGGGCAAGTTACGAATCCTCCTTGAGCCTCACTTTGCTCATCTTTAAAGTACCTACCTCATAGGGTTGTAGCAAGGATTCGGTAATAGGCTGCGTGTGAGGCGTTTTGCAATGAGCCTGGCACATTAGGTAAGCTATTACCGTTTTTATGTACTCACGCAATTCACTCCTTGACCCAAATGCAACAACTTACATTCATCACTTTGCAATTTTATTGGGATGTAATGTATTAGCCATGCTTCCCAGCTCTGAGTCATCCTCAATTCTGAGAAACTTGCCTTCTGTCTTTATCCAAATCATCGCTGTAATTGTTTAGGAGGATATGACCTAAAGTAAATACCACTGAAAGATCTCCCTACAGGTTAGCAACGTTCCATTAATCAGCACCCTTAAGTTAACATTTCATCCAGCTCACATTTCTCTGCCTTGTCCAAAATAACTATCTTGAGACACGCCATCAAATGGTTTCCCAGAATGAAGACATTACACTACCTCTAGCATTTCCCTAATTGACGGGTCATTTTTTTCTTTTCTTAAGAAAAATGGGATTGGTTTTGCATGATTTGTTTTCAAGGAACACATGCTGGCTTTTAACAATCATTTTTTTTTTCTTGCTCACAAAATACCTGCTTAATTATACATCGAATGGTTTTGCTGAGCCGAGTCAAGCTGATGGAAGTAGGATCTCCAGAATCCCATCTTCTTTACGCCCGCTCGCCTCTAAGATTCTGGCACATTTCCTGAGAGTTTTGATTTCTCACAAATAAGTTCCATGTCCAAGCTTGGGGTTTTAGTCTCAGTATCCTGGGGTAAAATGTGTCCCAACCTGGAGTCTAAAACTACTTAAAGCCCCTGTGGTTAAGGTACTGTGCCTTTGCTCTATGCCTCCTTCTAGCCATCTTTGTTTTCCCTATTTTGGTTTGAAAAGCTTACTCTTGTTGGATGAGCTGGAATCCCTGGGTGTATGTATAGTCCTATCTGCTGTCTGTCTTCTGCTCAAAAGATAGACCATTGAAAGTGCTGTGAAGAGTCTGAAAGGTTTCACAAATGCATGTTTGGTTGTCAAAATCATAATTATCACCCATCAGCCTTTCAGACGGAAAGCACATGCTGGCTGCTTTTGGCCACTGGAAATCCACGGACCCAGAGCCGTAGCAGGTCTGCAGGTGCCTAGTAGGGTCGGTGCAGCCTCCCCTCCCGCCAGAACACTGGGCTTCTTCCTCTGGTCTTCAGCCTGCCTTGCTATTCGTTTCAGAAATGGCATCACCAGAGTCATTTCCTTTATCTGCCCTCACATTTTATGTGGTTGCTCCAACAATGGTGTGTCCCAAACCGCTGTCTTTGGTGATAGTTACAAAAGTATTTCATATGTTGTGCATTTACTGACAGGTGGAAAGCTGACTTGATTGTTTTTTTTTTTTTTGTGCCAAAATATTTTTAACTTTAATGAAGATTTTTGTTTTTGTTTTTGTTTTTTTTACAGATAGTTTATTGTCAAGTTGGTTTCCATATAACACCCGCTGCTCATCCCCACAAGTGCCCTCCTCCATGCCCGTCTCCCCCCTCCTCCCCCACACCCATCAGTCCTCAGTTTGTTCTCAGCATTCAAGAGTCTCTCATGGTTTGCCTCTCTCCCTCTCCCCCACCATTTCCCCCCTTCTTCTCCCCCATGGTCCTCAGTTAAGTTCCTCCTATACGTGCAAACATATGATATTTGTCCTTCTCTGCCTGACTTATTTCGCTCAGCATAACACCCTCAAGGTCCATCCATGTTGCTACACATGGCCAGATTTCATTCTTTCTCATTGCCATGGAGTATTCCATGGTATAGATAAACCACATCTTCTTGATCCATTCGTCCGTTGATGGACACTTAGGCTCTTTCCATGTTTTGAGCTGACTTGACTTTTAAGCCTCCTCCCCACTCTCTCTTCTGGATGAATGGGTACGTAGATCGATTTCATTGTATTGAAAAGTATCTCTGTATGTTTCTAGCTAGCTGAGGGTATCACAGCTCCTGCCATCTGCCTGCTTACAAAAAAACATGGCAAGATTTTAAAAGATATTTCAGAGAATAAACCATGGGTGATGCCTTCTTAGCTATAGATCAAAATAGTTATATCAGCTTTTTTGCTGTACTTCGATGTTGATGCTCTCTACTGTCAAAATGGAGGCTTGTTGGATCTCAATTCTATAGAGTCCAAAAATGAGCAGCAAGGACACAGGCAGAGTCAGCCAGACCTAACTCGAGCTGCTTTCCTCCAGCTCAATACCGTGAGGGTTTGGGGAGGTGTCTCCCCACAGGGAGACCCAAGCTTAGGCTGATAGGCCACAGATGGACCCCGTGAGACATATGCCAGGACAAGAGATCAGAAACAGTCACTTGCGCCCAAGGACGCCCTCTCATTGTGCCGCCGTCCAGAAAACAAGGCCGAGTGTCAGGGCGAACCGTCCAGAGAACATTCCCAAGAACCCAGCATCCAGATCTGGGGATCTCAGAGTCAGAGAGAGACTGCCGCCTGTGTGGCTCGGCCGCAGCACGGGACGCACAAAGAAGGGAAGGTGCCACCTGGCGCCTGGCTCAGGAAGGCTCAGGGCAGACTCGGGAAGTGAAAACCCCGAAGTTCCTGCACATGCCGGTGACCTCACCAGGAATGGCTCAGCTCTTGGCCCACTCTTCCTCTCGCGGTCTTGCAGGAGGGCGGGAGGCACCTTTCCTCGGGGGAGGAAGACAACCTGCCCCAGGTCCCACTCCGGAGGGGACAGGAGCAAGACGGACACAGAGACCTGCCTGGCGCCGGAGCCCGGTTCGGCCAGCCCCTCTCTCTTCTTTCCCCCACAGTTCTCGGGAGGCCTCCAGGACCTCCTGCTCCCCCAGAACCAGTTTGCCATGTTCCTGTACTGCTTCATCTTTATACACATAATCTATGTCACCAAGGAGATGGTCTTCTTCCTCTTCTCCAAGCACTACCTGTTCTGCATTGCGGCCATTTTGCTCTGTTTGATTAAAACTTTATGGTCCTATTTCCAGGTGCTTTTGCTCCCTCCGTCACTGGGAACCTCCATGCTGGACGGTAATTAGGACATGATCCAAGTTGGTCCGTGGCCTCCCCTCCTCCTCCTTCCCTCACAGGAGGCTCCCTCCAATCAGAACTGGCTGTTAGGAAAGGCTCTGCTATCAACCATTTACATGTTAGTGTGAAGAAATGTGTTCAGGCCTTGTTCTAAGCCTGAGTTCTCAGTCTGATTGAAGATACTTCATGTCCTAAGAGGAGGAGTTTAGAAGTTATCAAGCTAGGGAGGTATCTAGAGAGAGAAGGGGTTTAGAAAGCCTTTCCAGAATCACAGAAATCATACTATGACCAGGTTGGTTTGGGATCCACCACATCTACTCACTTGCATAGATCTTCTCCGAGGTGGGGGCTGCCGCAGCAGGCCCGGGATAAGGCCCCCAAAGATGCACATGTCCCAATCCCCAGAACCTGTGAATACTCACCTTACATAGCAAAAGAGACTCTGGGATGTGATTAAAAGGCCTTACCATGGGGAGATGAGCCTGGACTATTCCACGGGCCCAACGTAATCACAAGGGTTTTTTACAAGAGGGAGACAGGATGGTGAGCGTCAGAGAAGGAGATATGACCTCGGAGAAGGGGAGGTAGGAATGAGCCGAGGAACGCAGGCAGCCTTTTAGAAAAGGCACAGAAATGAATTTTCTCCGAGAGCCACCAGAAAGAACGTAGCTCTGCCAACCCATTTTAGACAGACCTGTAGACCACCAGCACTGTGAGGGAATAAATCTGAGTTGCTTTCAGCCACGAAGTGGGTAGTACTGCGTTACAGCAGCAGCAGGGAACTCATACGGGAGCCAAGACTCCTCAAGCTCTTTCCAGTTCTGCAAACATGTCAGGAGAGCAGCACAGGCCACGGGCTAGAGTCCGTTTAACACTGGGCATGAGGAGGACTGCTAGGGGCCTGCCCTCAGGCAACAGGCAGTCGGGAGAAAGCCTCTGAAGCCCCAGGGAGCCCAGGATGGGCCTATCCCTACCTTTGAGCAGTGCCTGCTCCCAGGGAACCGGGGAAGGGGGCTCAAACGCCTGACCCCGCCTGGAGCAAGTCTGCAGTGCTCCTGAGTGAAAAGTAAGAGGAGAAAAAAAACAAACAAAAAACAGGCCACACAGCTCAACCCTCAAATCCCAGACACACACGCACACACAGACACACACGCAGATGCACAGCAAATAAACAGAGACACACATAATCCCCCACCCCCAAATAAACAGGCGGCAGCAATGGAAAGGAGCGGACCTTGAACATTAGAGGGTCCAGAATAGGCACAAGATGGAGTTCCCAGTATGTATATAACAAAGAGTTTAACTCCCCCATCGCCAACACCCTACCCATCCTCTAACACACACCACACACACATACACACACCACACACCCACACCACATACCACACACACATACACACACCCCAAACACACCACTAGTAGCCATCAGCTGCTCCGGCCGCACCAGCCCCACGGGGGAGGACTGGGACCTGGCTAAGGCACAGGACGCCCTCGGGAAAATGCAGCAAACGGAACGAGGGTGGACAGAGTTCTGTTATCAGTCAAGTCTGTCATAACCCCTCCTCTTCTGGAGCACAGAGCTCGGCCCGAAGAAGGACGAAAGAGTAGGTTCTGTCTCATTGGGCTCCGTGATTGATACTCAGTGGAGACACAGGAAAAAAAGAGCAGTGCCCTGGGATTCGGTGTCAGTACACATTATCGTGCCATCTAAGTCTGTGGTGACTCCTCACCCCCCACCCAGGTCAGGGCACCCACTCCCATTCACAGCTGCATGTGCCGGTTATTTACCTGAAAGTCAGAAAAGTCTCGTTTCTCATCAAACCCTGAATGATAGGCTATGGGCCCTCTCTCAGTCATCTTATTTGATCTGGGCTTCTGGGTGGGGGGTGGGGGAGACTGAGGTAGGAGGAGAAGGAAGTCAGGATAGCAGAAAGTCTAAGACCCGGGTATTTGTTATAGCAGATGGAACTGGGAGTTTGTGAAATATACCAAGTGCTGCAAAGCCGTTTAGTTCATCGCCCTATTGCCAGGTAAACGGGACTTAAATACATCCATTTTCCTTACAGATCTTCAGAGGAAGACTTAATTATTTCCCTTGATCAGTTAAGTTAGCATCTCATAAGGTAGCATCCCATCTTTACCAAGGGGCATAATATCTTCCTTCTATTCCTCCTCCTATGGCTGAAGACTGAAGCCCATAGTGTCAGATATGCCCTCTGGGAAAATGAGAACAGCTCATGGTCACTCCTCAAACTTGGTAACGTTCCCCTGGTTCAAATTCAGAGCAGAACATCAGAAGGGAGAGAGATGAAGGTGAAGAGAGTCGCACAGGATAGGAAGAAGGCACAGCCGCGGCGTTACCAAGCAGACAAGTCAACATCCAAGCATATCTTGAACACCTCCAATGTGCCAGGCACTTGGCTAAATGTTTTATGGAGACGATCTTCACCAAAACCCTGGGAGGAACACATGCATACTATCTCCATTTCACAGATAAGGATACTGAGGCTCAGGGAGGCTAAATGACTTACCTCAAATCATCTTAGATCTCAAGTCTGACTCCCAAGCACATGGCCTTTCTACACAACCATGCTCCCATGACCCTGCCTTGAAGGATTTCACAGCCTTGCTGGCAAGATGAGGTTAACATACACGAAAATGTAAGGACACTGTCAGCACACAGACCTCAGTGATGAAGGACATCAAAGGAGAGCTCCCTGGAGCCCAGGATGACAGGAAGACTCCTCAAAAGAGCAGCCCACAAGAGCAGGGAAGCCTGGGACAGGCAGAAAGGAGGAGAGGGAAACCACAGAAACCTAGGTCAGGGCGGAAGTGTATACAGTGTGCAGAAGAAAGAGAAGGCTCATCCTGCTCCAATACATGGTGTGAGGGGTAAGAGGCCTGGAAAATTGATAGAAGACCAAATGTTATGGTCTTGAATGTTGGTCTAAGGAATATGAATTTAATCCCTTGGGAAACAGGGAATCCTTCAAGATTATAGAGTGAGATAGAAACCTCCCTCCCTCTGCCAAATAAAGGGGAAAAAATATTTCCTTTCCCCCTCAGGACCATGTTCTTGCCTTGACCACCTGGAGGACTGCATTCAGCTGTAAAAGAAACTCAGCCATAACAGCTTAACCAGATAGAGATTTATGTTTATCACATACTAAGAAGCCCCCAGTAAAACAGTGTGTGACTGGTGAAATTGCTCTAGGAAATTAGAGGGGACCCAGGCTAAACACTCCACCATCCTTAGCACTCAGCTTTTTTCCTTCCCACCCCATGGCCTTCAGCCCCATGATCATAAAATGGTTGCTGCCGCTCCAGGTATCACATCCACAACTCCAGGTCAGAGAAGAGAGGAAAGAAAAGGGGCAGCTTTTAAAAGCTTTCTAGAAAGACTCACCTAGAGACTTCTGCTTACATCTCATTGGTCAGACTGGGTCATGTGGGGGCTCCTAGCTGCAGGTTATCTGAGGCGGTAAGTTTCTTACCTGGGCACTATTGCAGCCTTGAACAAAATTAGGATTCTGACAATGTGGGGGGAGGGCGAGATATGGATATTGAATAAGCAAATAACTATGTCTACCATACCCTGCTTTCTAAGACCCAGCTTCCATCTCAGCCCTGCGCTGGTCTTTGGTGGGGTTGAGACATGGGTTAGGGACACAGTCCGGGCCTGGCCGACTGCAGCACTACTGCCCTAAGGCCTCATTCACATACCACAGCAGGAAGGTCACAGACCTTTTCTCTGGACACATGACTAGAGCAGTTCTGCCTGCCTTCATCCTCCTGACCTCTGCTTGAGGTCCCACGGCCATACACATTCAGGACAGCAGCCCTGGCGGGGCGGGGGGGGGGGGCTAGGAGGGTACACCCCTCTGTGCTGAGTGCCCTCAGCAAAGCTGCAAGAGACAAGTTTGCTCTTAGAGTCCCTGCCCCTCCTGAGTCCCAGATTCCACAGAACTGAGCCCAATGCCTCCACCCCCCATCTCTCTGGTCAGCCCCCTCGCACGGAGCCGCTAAAGACAGGGTGTAACAGATCCTACACCTTACAAAGGTCCGCTCAGCTTTAGTCCAAGCAATCAGCACTAATAGTAAACTTTCAGGCAGGCTTGGGGAGGGAAAGATGGAAGAATGGGAGTCGCCACCCCAAACCCAAGGACAAAACCCGAATCCTGGAGACTGCTGGCGTCTGCAGGAGGGAAGAGGAAACAGGCTTGGTCCCAAAGGCCACTTCCTGGCGCTTTCTCTAACCCCACTTGAGCAGGTGACTGCAGGCAAATTGGTTAAGATTTCTAGGCTTCTTTCGGATGACCTGTAAATTACCGAAACTCTTACTCAGTTTGGGAGAGAAAGGACCAAAGTCTAGGGTCTGACTTCAGAATTCTGGTTTAATTGATCTGATCTGGGTTCAGTCGCTTCAAAAGTGCCCCAGTTGATTGCAATGTGCAGCCGTATTGTAAAACCTAACTCCTGGCTCCTCGACCTGTGATCTGAAGACCGGCAGCGTCAGCATTGCCTGGGGCATCACAGAAATGCAGCATCCCAGCCCCCGCTGGCCAGACCCCACTGTGACAGCGCCATTTAACAATATCCCTAGGGATTCTCAGGAGAAGTATTAGTCTAGGTGACGTGATTCAATTCGGCCTGTCCTCTGTTACGAAGATACAGCTCTTGGCCTGGAAGATCTTCCAGAAGGGGCTGTGGAGGCAAGATAGGTAGGAGAAAGAAGACAACCAAGGATGTAGCCCCTAGAAGTGCTGGAGGGGGAGGGGCCCGGGCCCGCAACATCTGGCACAGCCCAGGGTGGCCTTGCATCTGCCCCTCCTCCCCCTGTGCCTTTTCATGAACCGTGGCTCTGGGCTTCCGAGGAAACAAATGATTTCCCCCAGCACTCAGGGATTTACGAGAAACTTCCGGAATCCCCCCAGGCCTGTCTCTGCCTCTGTCCCTTTTTTGATCTAGCTTCTGTGTGTGGAGCTTGGGAAAATCTTGCTAATACACATTCATTCATTATTTAAAGGTCGCCACTGTTCCTTCAGGAAGGTTAAGCATGATTAAAAGTTGGGATTTTTCCACAGGGCACAGCAGCAAAGCTAGGGCTCCCGCATTTTTTCCGCTGTTTTAGCCAAGCCTTGTTGCATAATTTAAAGTCTGTGACTTATTTAGATTTAATTAGCCAAAGGAGCAGCAGCTGAGGCTCACTAGTCAGTATTTATTAAGCACCCTCAAAGGGCTTCGTAGCTCTTGAGAGCAAAGAGCAGGGTCAGCTTTGGACTTGCAAATTTCCCACACTTAAGCAGGCGGGGTCACAGATAGTGCCAGCAGGTAGCACTTTTGTTCCTCAAGGAGAACAGAGGGGTGACATCATAGAGCCTGTGGTCAAGGGACAAATGCCCACATAAGGCCTTTTCCTCAGCCTTGAGTCTTAGCTACCTCACGGGGCTGGAGTGACAGGGAAGTATGATGGGGCGGGGGGGGGGGGGGGGGGGGGGGGGGGGGGGGGGGAGGGGATGGTTAATGCAGAGCAATACAAATGAGAGGTGCTAGTGAGAGAGAAGCAGGGAATGTGTCGCGATCGCCACCTGACATGAAGAGCTAGGAGAAGTGGAGGGAACAGGCTCCCGATTTGTGACGCCCAGCATGAAAGACAGTGCCAGGTCCTTTGTTCAAAAGAGCCTGAAACCAAGTGTACCCTCCACCCCCCACAATGGCGGCGGTCCCCCTGAGCACAGCAGGGGCCACAGCCCTGCTGGCTGGCCCGTGAGGCCAGACCCAAGGTAGATGAGGAGACCCTCAGGGTACAGAGGCTATGTCCCTGGGCACCCCATCAGCCAGAGGGAGGGAGTGGGCTCCGTGCCTTCTGATAAAGATGCAGTGGGGGAGGGGGGACCCTGGGAGCAGACTCAAGAGGCTGAGTCTGGTGATCTGTGGGGAGGACAGGCATTCTCCCAGGCCAGGCAGGCCCCTGGTCCACCCACTGGCTGGAGAAGCAGAGTCCTGCAGGAGGAAGCTAGAGCTCGGCTCGGCTCGGGCTCCAGGCTCTTGCCCCAGGCTCCGCAGCTGCGAATCACAGGACCTCACCTCAGGCTCTCCAAGTCTTCCTGCGGGGCATTTCCCCCTCTTGGCCTCCGCCCCCAGCCCCACTCAACTAATCATTTTTCTCAGGACTCGAAAATCCCAAAACAGGAGAATAAAGCTCCACTTTTACCCCTATGAGCCTCACTTGTATCAAATGACACAGTCCGTTTCCCTCAAACTTTTCATCAAAGGAGCCATTGTAGGGTCCTGGGACAGAGAGCAGGCCTTGGAAGCTGGCCACCAGGAAGCCGTGCAGAAAGTGCTGAGCAAGGCGACCCTGGATGAGAAGGTGGAGGGGGAGGTGTTTCAGGAGCTGCTCCCCACCCCCAGGAAGGGCCCGGGCATGCAAGTGGGGGGTGGGGGGCGGGGCAGAGGGCCTCCCAAACACGGAGCAGCTCTTCTCCAAGTAACCCTGGCCAAGACCAAGTTGTGAGAGCAGTTAATACCTAATACCTGGGGACTTAACAGTGCTTAACAAATAAATGAACAATCCACTGAACAAAAGGGTGCAAGAGGCAATCTGAGACCAGCGGGGAGAGGTAAAGCATCATGTGGAAGGCGTCCGGGAGTGCCCTGTCCAGTGTGCTCCGTGTCTATTTCATCCCGGCCATACTCCAGGGAGCAAGCACTATTACCATCCCCACTCTGCATATGGGAAAACTCACTCAGGGAGGTTCGGGATTTGCCTGAGCTTACTCAGCCAGAGAAGGTGGCAGAGACAGCAAACACGGCAAGGGAGCTAAAAGCTGATTTTAAAAGAACAAATCAGGGTGCCTGGGTGGCTCAGTCGGTTAAGTGCTGACTTTGGCTCAGGTCGTGATCTCACAGTTGGTGGGTTTGAGCCCCGCATTGTGCTCTACGATGACAGCTCAGAACCTGGAGCCTGCTTTGGATTCTGTGTCTCCCTCTGTCTCCCTCTGGTGCTCTGTCTCTCAAAAATGAACATAAAAAATTTAAAATAAAAAATAAGAACAAATCTATGTCTTATCCATTCGGGTTTGTGAGTGAAGATTCAGAGCTTCTTTG
The DNA here is from genome assembly GCF_003009895.1 of Hyaena hyaena. NCBI lineage: Eukaryota > Metazoa > Chordata > Mammalia > Carnivora > Hyaenidae > Hyaena > Hyaena hyaena. The sequence continues at coordinate 2,003,782 of NW_024080907.1, read as the reverse complement.
ATAACATATATAAAGAGCACCATTATTATATTTCCAGTCAACTTGTGCAGACCCACTGGGTCTCTCCAAATATGTATATCTAGGGGCAGCTTCAAAGCTATTGGCTTAAAAAGCTACCTTTCTGTTCCACCCAGTCTCTCCTTTCCTTCTGTGGAGGGCCATGTCTTTCTTTGAGAGGAGACAAGAATGTAAGTCTCCACTCACTGGCCCACCTGTTCCACACATACCCACCATTTTCTTGGGAGGTGAGTGGGAGCTCCATACTCAAAGTCCTGGAGAGCTTCCTCTGGACCCCACCCAACATCCTCTGCTGGGTCTCTCAAATCAGGTGAGGGTCTGTAGTTGGCCTGGGGGTCTTGAAGACCCTCTTGAATCAGTCATGCCTGGCTCTGTTAAGAACCGGGTACTATGACAGGTGTATAAAAGAAGAGGGAGGTGGTCAGACCCAGCGAGAAATCTTAGGGTTCACTCTCACCGACTTTCACTTCTGGGTGATTTCTATATCCTCACAAACACAAAGAACAACCACCCGCCCCCCCTCCCCCAACCAGCTCCATCAGCTGACATCAGAACTTGCCTGAGTGGCTTCCCAGAAAATGATGAGCTTTGACTGGAAGACCCCGGAAGCACAGCAAAGTGTAGAAAGCTGACATCAGGCTTCCTCCAGAGAACTCCAGATAAGTGCCCTAAGCAAACCACCCAGTGAGGAACAATCCTGATTCTCAAAACAGATCAGCTGGGGCAGGAATCAAAGACTGGGATGCCCAGAGGTCCCAGGTGGAGCCAGGAAACAGGAAAACCGGTCAGGTGTGTGGTCTGTGCAAGTGAGGTAGCTAGACCCGTGTCCAGATTAAGTACAGCCAGGAACCCAGGTCTTTTTTTTTTTTTTTAAAGTAATACCTGCTGATTTTGAACTGTTTTTGAACTGTTGGTTTTTTCCCCCTCCCACCCCATACTATGGACCTAACAGAAGTCTATGGGCTCAGTGGCTCACAATCTCTCAACTCGAGACATGATTTCCCTTATGATACAGTCTCTCACTCAGAGACCTGCTGGGGGATTTCTTTAAACAGAAAGCTTTCCTAGTACAAAAATAGAATGTGATTCACTCCAGCAGTGTTTAAGCACGGAAGCGGCAGTAAGGGATCCTTCTTCCCTCCACAATCGCCTCACCTTGAGGTGTTTCAAGAGACTGATTTCTTAATGCATTTCAAATCCAGTTAGAGTGGCAGAAATCTAATTTCCATACAACTTCTTGAAGGAAGATGGGAATTGGGGCTCCAGCCTGGATCAGGATTAAAGCAGGGGCAGGCCCCTGGAAGCAGGTAAGTGAGACAGGAGAGCGTGTCGAGGGTGGAGGGCTGGGCTGAGTACCAGGCTGAGTGATGTACAGGGAGGGTGGCAACGGCTCTGTGAGGTTGGTCAGACAGAGTGGTGGGGCCTGGGGACCAGAGCTAGCTGGAGAGGGGATGAGGAGGAGGGAGCATCATTAGTTGCCATGGTAACAGAGGAATAAGGAAAGGGGGAGTAAGAGTGGGGGGTGGATCTCAGAGAAGAGCTATGTTGTGCTGCTGCCTACAACCAGCTCTCCCCTCTCCACCCAGGCACCTCTCTATGACTCCTTGCCTACGGCTCTCCTCTCATCCCTCCCCCACCCGACTCTGCTCATTCCTGGCACAGATAAATTACTATGAAGTTACATGAAGGACATTTAGATTTGAAACATGGGTAGGATGGATGGGTATCTACTTACTGTGCCTCTGGGTCTCCAAAAGCCCTCTTGAATTAAAATGTGTTCTCCACACGAGATGCTGGCGAGGATGTGGAGAAACGGGCACCCTCTTACACTGTTGGTGGGAATGTAAACTGGTACAGCCCCTCTGGAAAACAGTGTGGAGGTTCCTCAAAAAATTAACAATAGAACTCCCCTATGACCCAGCAATAGCACTGCTAGGAATTGACTCAAGGGATATAGAAATGCTGAGACATAGGAGCACATGTACCCCAATGTTCATAGCAGCACTCTCAACAATAGCCAACACATGGAAAGAGCCTAAGTGTCCATCAATGAACGAATGGATCAAGAAGATGTGGTTTATCTATACCATGGAATACTACATGGCAATGAGAAACAATGAAATCTGGCCATGTGTAGCAACATGGATGGACCTTGAGGGTGTTATGCTGAGCGAAATAAGTCAGGCAGAGAAGGACAAATATCATATGTTTGCACGTATAGGAAGATTAGGAGGAACTTGACGGAGGAACAAGGGGGAGAAGAAGGGGGGAAATGGTGGGGGAAAGGGAGAGAGGCAAACCATGAGAGACTCTTGAATGCTGACCAAAACAGAACTGATGGATGGAGGAGGGAGGGGGGAGGGGCATGGAGGAGGGCACTCGTGGGGATGAGCACTGGGTGTTATGTGCGAACTAATTTGACAATAAACTATTTGTAAAAAAAAAAAAAAAAGTGTTCTCCATTGTCCCGCCATAAAGCCTATAATTCCACCAACAGGGCAACATTTCTTGGATAAGAATTTGTTCATGGTCAATTACAAGCCCTTTTTAGGAAGGAATATCAATTTCTAGAATCTCATAAGGAATTAGTCTATCACATGGAGCAGAGATCTCCACCTCAGCCTAGGTTTGTCTACCAGCAGGGTTTAGACATATCTGAACTTGTATGATAAACTCATGTGGCCGACCCCAGACAGGCCAGTTCGTGGGATGGTTCCAGTGATATCTGCTGTGCATGTCCAGCATTTATTTCCCCTTTTCTTATGGGGAGCTCCCTATTCCCTAATCTTAGTCCATGAGGTACGGGTGCACTGATTTCCAGTCAAGGGTGGGCCCAAGACCCAGACCAGCCAATCAGAACATTCCATCTCCTGGTCCAAATGATTAGTTCACGTGTGAACATGTGACCCAAGCCTGACCCGGGACTTTTGCTAGAGGTCTAGGAAGATGAGCTCTGACTGAGTAGACAGTATGCCCAGAGCAGCTGGTGGCCATCTTATTCCATTAGGGGAAAGCCTGCCTGAGATTAAAGACTACAAAGAGGAGAGTAGAACCAAGAAAGAGATAAGGAGACACTGACAGGGAAAGACAGGTGGGAAGGAGGAGGAGGAGAGAGAATGAAATGAGTCCTTGTTGGCAAGACTTGAGCTCCTGGATCCACCAAAAACGAGGGACATCCCTAAGCTTTTCAGATGCTTTTAACACTGAATTGAATGAAGGAAATATGGCATCTCTTGCCAGCCTGTCCTGTGGAGAAAGATGTGGAGAAGAACCTGAACCAGGGAGCCTGGGAGACATGGAGAGGGATGGAATTCTCATGTGCGCAACCTCAGCAGGAAAGGGAGCCACCTCCCCACTTCTTGTGGGAAGACAGCCCTGCTCTGGCACTATGAGGGGTTGAGGGGCTCATAACAGGGCCAGGGGAAATGGTGGCGGAGCCTCACTACGAGAGGACCTCCTGGGGGAAGCTCCCCTGAGCGAACATAGGCTCTGTATTACCAACACACAGAGCCCCGTGCTCACAAGTGGGCCCAGGAAAAGACTGTGAAAGGTGTGGTGCAACCCAAATGTCCATCAACTGGTGGGTGGATAACTAAAACCCGGAATATCTGTAAAACGGAATATTATCTGGTGATATAAAGGAATAAAGCACTGACACATGCTATGACATGAAGGAACCTTGAAAATACTATGCTAAGTGACTGAAGCCAATCACGAAGGAGCACATATTGTATGATTCTATTTATATGAAATGTCCAGAACAGGCAAATCTATAGAAAGAAAGCAGCTCAGGGGTGGGGGAATAAGAGGATTTGAGGGTGACATGCAGGCTCTCTTTGGGGGTGATGGAATGTTCTAAAATGGATTGTGGTGATGGTCACCCAACTCTGAATGTACTGAAAGTCATTGAACTCTACACTTTAAGTGGCTGAATTGTATGGTATATGAATTACAGCTCATTAAAGCTGTTACCCAGAAAAGGTCTTGAAATTCCCACCCAGTGTATGGTGGGGGTGAGAGTAGGGGGTCAGCCTCCAGAAGGCCCAGGACACATCTTGCAGCTGCTGCTGCTTGGGGAGTCAGTTCTGCCCTTAGACCCAGAGTACTCTGGACTGGGACCTTAAGAGGGCTCCATTCTGGCTCATCTCCTCCCCCATGGGGTAAGGAGCCTGTGGGGTCGAGTGGACACATCCACCACACTCACACCATATTCCTAGACCATACTCTGAGTACACAGGACCCAGAAACTCCTTGCCCAAAAGACCCCAAACCTTTTTTTTTTTTTTTTTAGAACCTGCAGTCTTATTCCCCAGGTCCATCTTCCCAGGGTAGACTGAACTGGGGGTGAGCATACCACCCATGGTGAGGTGAGAGGTATGATTTGAACATGGATACGTAGGCTGCAATGCCCATATCAGGCCCCTCAAATGGTGAGACAAGCTAGGGGTGAGAAGAGAAGTAGGGCAGGCCATGGGCCATGAGCGGGGGTGGGGGGGTGGGGGGGGGTCCTGTTCTAGTCTGGTGATCCGAGGAGTCTGAGAGTTCTCAACTCAAACTTGACCTTCCAGCTCAGTATGAAGACATATTTTTCAAGACAATTTTCCAATTGAACATTTAACAATTGTTGGCTTCCTTTATTGTTATAAGAGATGTAAATACATGGTTTGTGTACCTCCATTTGTCCTCTGGCAGCGGACCCCACAAATAGAAAGATCCGGCCTGCTAGGAGGTGCTAGTTTAAGGGGCCAAAAAAATCTTTCAGAGCTTTTCTTTCTCATGAATCCTGGTGTGGGCTATTCCCTGCATTTATGAATTTGGGAAACACAGTTGGTAGACCCCTCGCTTCAGGCTGAAGAGAAAGCTGACATGTGCCCGCCCACAGCCTGCAAGTTTAAGGACTCCTCTCAAAGTCTTTCACCTGAGCCACGGCTTTCACCTGAGGCTCGGGCTAGTAGCAAGGTGCCATCTGGAGCTGGGGAGGCTCCATGAGTCTATGTCTAAGTCCGTGAGTCTAAGGGCTTCTGTGTCTGTCTGGCTCTCTCTTTTTGTTTGTTTTGTTTTTGATTTTTAGGATATGATGTAATAGGGTTCCACTGGCAAGGAAGAATGGCGGAAGCTCACGAGAAACATCAGAGGGCAGGGCTGGGGCAGGCCGGAGGGTGTTCATTCATCTTCTTTCTGTATCTTTCTCATGGCCAAAATCCCCTAGCTAGAAGGACAGCGTTGCCCCACGTAGGGGCAACAGTGTGCTCAGAGGCAAGAGCGTACCCCACATGGCCATGCAGGTGCGTGTGCAACGCCCAGAGTGCCCAGCTGAGGCGACAAGTGAGAGCTGAAACGCAGCGCGCCCTCCCCCAGCCACGCCCGGCCCCCCGCGCTGGCTGCGTCAGCCCAGAGCAAGGGGAGCCTTTTCCCTGGTCCAGAGGTATTTTGTGTTCCCCACCTCATGAGCTCATGACGCTGGCTCTGTCCAGAGGGGGGCTTTTTCTAATGACACACGGGCGCCACAGAGGCCAGCCAAGGCCCCGTGACTGAGCACGCCCTGGGACGGAGAGGAGAGGCAAGCCAGTGAAGTAGCCCCCGCTCCCTCCTCAGCAACTCCAGCTTTCCCCGGCCCTGGTTGACCCACGGCACTTCTCCACTCCGGCCTGTGGGGAACCCCCCCAACCCTGTCCTGCTGGGGCCCTGCCCAGAAGAATGACAAGGAAGTTCTTTCAAGAGCTCAAAGTAGGCTGGACCCAAAGGAGAAGGAAAGCTCTGAGAGGAGAGCCTGGACCTGGAGTCGGACCACAGCCAGCGTGCGTGGGTTGGCATCACTGCCGCTACTGCCCCTCCGTGGAAAGGCCCTGCAGTTAGGCAACCGCCCCTCAGGAAGGAACCTCTGCCCACAAGCACCTCCCCTCCTGCAAAGAGACATTCAGAACCTCCAGGAACTGCTTGCCCCATTGCTTCCCTTTCTCTGCCCACCCATCCAGCAGTGGGCCAGTAGAAACCAGGGTGCGGGGGCTCTCGGAGGTACACGAAGACCATCACAGCGCACATATTTTGGCGTGGGTCACTGTAAGAGCCTCACAAGATGAGCCCTCAACTCCCACACTCTCTTTCCCCTCATGTGTCCTGCCTGGGCGCAGGGAGGTCACTGAGGTCACGGTCCAGGGATGCTGCTGGTTCCCCTCCCACTTCCCATTTCATAATCACCCTTCTGCCACTTCTTGAAAGAAAGGCACTCTTCTCACCCATCCCAAATATTACCATGGGGCATGGACTTGGGAAAAAATGGATGGTGCAAGGAAGCCGCAATCTGAATCCTGGTGTCCATATTGAGGAAAGGAATGACTAATGACTAGGCAAATCAACAAAGACTTCCATTTCTTCATTCAAAGCGAAGGAGAATCACTTCTCGTTGTCAGCTGACAGATTTTTAATGAACCACCCACATGATCTTTGACATATAACTCAAAAGGAATTTATAAAATTGATTGACATCGCTGTGACAAAACTCCTCATATTCCTTTGTACTTATGTATGTGAAAAGGTTTCTGAGCTCAGCACTTGTATCTATTAACACACACACACACACACACGCATAGAATTAACACTGAACCCTGACCTCATCAGCAATGAGTAATATTCATTCATGGATATATGAACTAATTGGGGCAGGAAAAAAAGCTTCATCTCTTTAAGAAATGTAGTTTCAATTAAGCTTTTTTTTTAATGCTTCCTTAGAATCTATTAAAATTCCTAATAGCATTTGTTTTGATTAGTTGTACACCAGTTGTCATGGTACAAACCCAGACAGAATATTCTCTAACATTTAGAATCTATGGTCCCAGAAAAGTTAAAAAATTAATTCATTTTATATACATGGTTTTAGGGGAGAAGAATGATGAGGCAATATATAGGAGTCATTCAATCATAAAAATATATGAGGATAAAATTCTGGAGGGGAAGTAGAATGAAAATATAAACTCAAGGGGAATAAAGAAAGATGACATTTTCCCTACAGTTAAGAACTTCACAAAATTTTTTTAAAAGGATGGTGGTGGACATTCAATCACTGCAGTATTTCATCTGGAAATATTTTTCAGAGTTCTAAAATAGTTTTATTTTTCAGTGCACACATCAGAGAGCACACCCTATATAACTATACTATGAAAAAGAAAATTGAATGTTTGCTCCCACAAATGGGCAAGGGGTAGATTTTCACAATCTTTTTAGGAGTCTGCCAGAAAAACCTTTAGAGCCCCCGGGGCCCCCAAGCTGGCTCTTGCCTGCAAGGAATGGGTGCCTAGAAAGAATGAAAACCCACAAGTTTGAATATGCTCCTAAATCTTGGGGACCTTGAGGCACCCTCAAAGCCGGGGGACTCTCTCTGGTGCTCGGTTGGTGGGAAATGGACCAAGGACATCTCCCTTCATCCAGTCAATACTTTCCTCCTGTCTTTTTTGTTTTCTTCTTCTTCTTCTTCTTCTCCTTCTCCTTCTCCTTCTCCTTCTCCTTCTCCTTCTCCTTCTCCTTCTTCTTCTTCTTCTTCTTCTTCTTCTTCTCCCTTCATCCAATCAATACTTTCCTCCTGTCTTTTTTGTTTTCTTCTTCTTCTTCTTCTTCTTCTTCTTCTTCTTCTTCTTCTTCTTCTCCCTTCATCCAATCAATACTTTCCTCCTGTCTTTTTTGTTTTCTTCTTCTTCTCCTCCCCCTCCTCCTCCTCCCCCTCCCCCTCCTCCCCCTCCTCCTCCTCCTCCTCCTTCTCCTTCTTCTTTCTTCTTCTTCTTCCCCTTCCCATTCTCCTTCTTTTTTTAAGCATTCCTCTAAAATCCCAGTCTCTCCACTACAGATGTCCTGTTAGGTCGGTGAGAGCTGTGCCCTGGTTTGCCCCCGCGGCCTCCACCTCTGCTCTCCCTTAGGAGCTGGAGAACCCCCAGCGCCGCCCCCCGCTGCCCCCCCGCAGCCACGCCCACGTTGGCTGGGCTCCCCGGGCGCGCATGCCACCCGCCGCTTGCTCCAGGTCTCCGTGACTCTGGGCTCGTCCCCACTCCCAGCTCCGCTGTGAGTTTTCTCAGCTGGGTCTCCAGGAACATGGGGATAATAAGAACTAAACGAGGGGAAATGTGTACCGCCCCTGCCACCGAGCCTTGCCCGCAGCCAGAACTGGGCACCCAGGTGCTTTGAGCGAAATGTGCGGTGACGGCTTCTCACTGATCAATGATTACAGAAGCCTGGGCTTCCTAGCGGCCCTCTTCTTCGCGCCCAGGGAACCCAGGAGGGTTCCCAAATCCCCAGGGCTCCTTTAGGTAACCCGCCAAGTAGGGGTGATAAGAACGCCCTCCCCCTCCTGCCACTGCAGGTTCTTTCCGGGTGGGCGGGTGGGATCTGGGAGCTATGAGGTCACGCTCAGGTCACGTGACCGCCGCCGGTTCCACCACTTTTGTACACTTACAAGGACCGTCGGGGCGTGTGACTTTCAAACCAGCTCTGTCTCCCTCCTCCCTCTCGCTAGCGCTGTCCCCTTTCACACCAAGGGACCGTGTCAAAAGTCTAGGATCCTGAAGGGTACCGCTTCAAATGCTAAGATTTAAGGGCTGGGAAAGAAAGAAAGGAGGGAAGTGGGAAAAAAGAATCCAAGACTACGCTTCTTGCTGCTGCAGTTTGAAAACCAGGCTTAAGCCCTGTTTTTTAACATCTTTCCTGCCAAAGCAATTTGGCATACGTATTAAAGAGTCATTTAAAAATCATCGTACTCTTAACCCATTAATTCCAGGTCTAGGATGCTTGCCTAAGGAAATAATCTAAACTGGGCAAAGGTTTAGGTACATAAATGTCACCGCCTTGTTATAGAAACAAAGAAATATATATGATGACTAGATTAGGGTAGAAAAGAACAATAACCAGGCAGGTGTTTAAAATGGTGATTTTTCAAGAATTTTTCATGACATGGAATATGCATGAAAAAAATGACCAGAGAATATTTGTTGCATTTATACTTGCCGGATGTTTCTGCTAAATGGTTTATATAGATTGATTCTTACAAGCACAGGAGACAGATTTTGTTATCATCCTTCTTGTAAAAACTGGCCTGCTGGAGGAACTTACGTAAGGTTGACTAGCAAATAAAGTGTGAAACTTGAAGCTTAGAGTTTATCCAAAGGGCTTAACTGAGTAAGTGGCAGAAACAGGATTTGAACTCGGAATCTGAACCCTGCGTCCAGCCTCTTAACTCCCATGCTCTTAACTACCTTCCACGGCAATAAGGAATCAGGATGAAACACTGCACTTGCACCAATAGACCACACACATACACACAAGCTATGCATAGAAAAACAATGTACGGCAGACTCCACGTTTTCACAATGTGGTACAATTACCTGTGCACAATCTCTCAGTGGACAGTTACCTGTGATTTAAATTTCTTTATACTACCCTTGATCTTTAAATTTTTCTACAGCGGGTGTATTAATTTAACAAGGAGACAAAATGTTACATACAGATTGATCCACTAAAAAGCCATGTGCTAATTACAGCACCATTTATTATAATGAAAACTTAAAGTAACTCAAACATAAATTACTGTTTAACTAGATAAAACCAATTATAAAACATATTAGGTGCAATAATTTGTAGGCATTGAAGGTGAAGTTTACAAAGGCCAAATGATTCCATATGGGAGGCGCAAAATGGTAGGCATCATGTATAATTACTTGAAATATCACTGTGAAATCTGAAAATAAAACAATAACTGTATCAAGATGGTAAAATTACATGTGCTTTATAAAACGGTTTTGACTTCCATAATGTTTTTCTATTTCTTGTATAATCAAAATTTTCATTGAGTTACGGTTCTTTTATCAAATTTAGCATGGACCACATATGTGGGCATCTCTTTTGCCTTTCTGTTTTATTGCATTTCATTGCCAAAACACCCCAATGAGAATAGGCATTTTCCCTCCCATTTTACTGATAAGAAAATTAAGGCATAGAGAAGGTGAGTTACTTTGCTAACCTAGCAAATGAATGGAACTAGACCCCAGGCCTGTAATCTCCCTCCCGAGGGCTCTAGCCTATAAACAACGCAGATTCGCTTGTGTAAGGACTGCAGAGTGTTGCCTAGAGAATAGAAACCACACTTATTAAAACCCCAAACTGAGATCTAAGTCTGGATTCTTTCCAATGGGCGAGAGCCTGGGGGCAGGAAACATGGCCTGTTGATGTTCTGGGGGTCCCGAGTGGGACTGCCTGAGACCTAAGGCTTTCTCCCACCACTCTCCAAACTCCTCCACCCACACCTCCACCCACACCTGGCCAGCCTTGTCCCAAATACGGACTCCTTGGAAACATGCCTTGCCATTGGCTGGAGAGAGGCCAGCGGATTTGTAGGTTACCCTCCCCCATGCCCTGTAGGGGACAGCCCTCCCCACGGCCCCCGTAAGAGGGGCAGAGACCCCAGAGGCTAGCATGTGTTGAACAAGGTAGGCATGAGAAGAAAGCCTGGAAAAAGATCAGAGGGGGTCAAGAGTCAGCAGCAGTGGGTTAAGCCAGCAGTGGGAAGCTGGGGGCTTCAGGGGTCCCAGGGAACCGGCTCGTCAGGCCTTTGTTTGTCACTTAACAGACAGAGATATAATCTGCCAGGGTCACACAATTGCCAGAGAGAGTAGGGGTGAGTCCAGTCCAAAGCCCAAGGGAATCAGTGGAAGACCAGCCTACGATTCTGCAGAGCCAGGCTTCATTCATTCAAGATATGCCCAGTGCCATCCCTGCTTACCAGATCTTTCTGTTCTTATGTGGCCAGAGTCAGGACCCAATCCCCAATTCCACCCTCCCCCGCGCCCTCCCGGGGTTAGGGGTCAGTAACGCTCAAGGCTCAAGGTGGGAAAAAATCTGGGAAGTCACAGGGGTGGGGGCAGCTCCCTCTCCATGAAAACAAACCCAAACTCCAAAATACATGAAACAAACCAATGGACTGAGAGTCCGGGGGTGTGTCCAAGTCCAAGAATTCCAGAGCCCGGTAAGGAAAAGTTCTAGAAGGCAGAAAGAGGCAGGGTTTGAGTAGTCCAGACACAGCATAAAGAGCTAAGAGAAAACCGGGTGATCCGTATGCATGCTAAGGGCACAAAGTGCTAAGAAGCAGTGCAGCTAAGCCCAGGTTGAGCAGTCCCAATGGCAGAAAAGTGTCCCTAATAAGGAAAAAAGGAGATGGGAGATTGGATAGGATGACTTGTACAAACAGTGTGTGTAAGTTCTGGCTACTGAAGAGAAAGGTGATGTTAAAGGTACTTTCTGTAAGTCACTGACCCCAAATGGTAAAGGGGAGTTTTCAGGGGGAAAAAAAAAAGCATTGCCTAGAAAGAGTCCTGTCCATCTGTCTGAGCTGGCTAATGACTGGATATTTGCTTTCCTATTTCTACAGGGTCTGCGTGGTTTCTTCTGAGCAGAGGAGGAGGGGCAAGTGCAATTCTGGGAGTCTAACAGAGAAGCGGGTACACCTTACACCGTAAAATGAGCTCATGTCCTGCTTCCGCCACTTCTGGGGCTGCTTGTGTGCTCCTTCACTGTAACCCTGGTACGTCTTCTGTGAAACAGCAGCTGAGGATGCTCCAGCCTCCCCACGGCTGAGGCAAAGCCAAAGGAAGGAGTCAAGACTGAGGGCAACCATCGCATTTGAAGGTGGCGGGCAGGATGGTTCTGTGGTGCTCTATAGGGTTCAGAGGCATCCAGCACTTAATACACCAATGAAAGCTTATCGTGAATGACACGGTTTGTCAATAAGACAGGTCAGATTGCAATTTGACAGGCAACCAATCAGTGAAACGTACAGGCCTGTACGTTTCCAATTCCACCCTTGGAAACCGAGGATGGGAATACAGTTGATGTGTCCCCGCAGCAGACAGGAGGTGTCTACTAAAAAGGGAAACTGCCACTTTACTCCAGAACTCTGTCCCTCCAGACCAAAAAGACATTCTCAGTGAAAACCTGCAGTTTGGATCCACCACATCCTGACTACTACAGTATAGTTTTCTCTATTCTTCCATTTTCCTCTCTCCATTCCTTTATTGTACATAAAGTGCATATGTACACGAGCAGATTGCATTTAAAAAAATTTTTTTAACGTTAATTTATTTATTTAATTTTTTAAAATGTTTATTTATTTTTGAGGGAGAGACGGACTGCAAGCAGGGGAGGGGCAGAGAGAGAGGGAGACACTCAAATCAGGCTCCAGGCTCTGAGCTGTTAGCACAGAGCCAGTGTGGGGCTCTAACTCACAAATGGTGAGATCATGACCTGAGCCAAAGTCGGACGCTCAACCAACTGAGCCACCCAGGTGCCCCATAATGTTTACTTATTTTTGAGAGACAAAGAGCATGAAGAGAGGAGGGGCAGAGATAAGAAGACACAAGATTCAAAGCAGGCTCCTGGCTCTGAGCTATCAGCACAGAGCCCATCACGGGGCTCAAACTCATGAACCGCAAAACATAACCTGAACCAAAGTCAGACACTTAACCGACTGAACCACTCAGGCACCCCAAGCATACTGTGTTTTTTTTTTAACTGAACGGCCCGTGGAATGTTTTGAGTGACATCAAATGGTGATGAGATGCGGAAAAATACTAATTTTATGAAAATAGCCCCCTTTTCCATTACTGGCATGCTCATTCAGCTCTTACCTTTACATCCTAGGAAGTTATTTTGTTCTCATTGTTTAACAATGAAGGAACAACATAAGAATTCTTTGACTGGAGAATTTTAATGTTTTTCACTTGTCACTGTAAAACCAAATTTTCTGAATTTCATAAATTATCATTTTTTTGCATGTAGCCATTACATCTGGGGCAACCCATCTTTAAGTAGGACTAAATTGGGGTGCCTGGGTGGCTCAGGTGGTTAAGCATCTGACTTCAGGTCAGGTCATGATCTCGCAGTTGCTGAGTTCAAGCCCCACATCAGGATCTATGCTGATGGCTCAGAGCCTGGAGCCTGCTTCTGATTCTGTGTCTCCCTCTCTTTCTTTTCCTCCCCTACTTGTACTCTGTGCGTCTGTCTGTCTGTCTCTCTCTCAAAGATAAATAAACATTTAAAAAAAATTTTTTTAAGTAGGACTAAATTATTCTAAAAGAAATAAATCCTGGGTAGTTTCCCTTCAAGTGTCTTGCTGTTTAAATAAATGTCTTGTTTATTAAAAATAATGGGGACGTGTGTCTTCCATGCTTGCAAGCCCTGAATAACTTCCAATTATACTTAGTTCAAATTCCTTACATGCCACCCACAAGAGCCTGTATGATGGGACACCGACCCTTCTCTCCCGCCATCACTCACTTAGTAAAGCCCCACTGGCCTCCTCTCTGCTCTGTGCCTGGCGCCTTATACTTGTAGCTCCGTCTGCTCATAATGTCCTTCCCTTCTGCCCACCCTCCCCGCATGTACAGGCACGGCTGGCCCCTTCCCATGCTCCAGGGACCCGGGGCCCTGCCTGAACAGGGGTCACTGAGGGCCTCACTGTCCAATACCTTTGACTTCTTTATGGCACTTAGCTCACCCCAAAACCACCAGTTGTCTGCTTGTTTGGGGTCCCCTTCCTAGCCCTGACCCCTCCCACTGCCGGCCAGGCCACCCACATTAGAATGTTCCTTTGTGAAAGCTGGGGCGTTAACTGCAAGGGACGCGCTGCCTGGCACGGCGCCTGACATTTGGTAGCCATTCAGTAAATATTTGTGGAATGAATAAATGAATGAATAAGTCTGCTGATTTGAATTCAACTGACTGAAGGAAAACCCAAGACTCAAATTCCAAATGGGGAAAGACGAGAATCTTCAAATATTCACTTTCGTTCCCGTTTTGCAGTTGAGTGACAACGCACAGTGCTTCTACTTTTTCGTCTCTTCCCTCCTCCCTCTCTCCTTCCCCTCCTTGCCTCCACGGAGGTCCACTAACACCTGATCTGTGCCAGGTCTGGGCTAAGTGCTGTGTGACGGCACCCCCTTCCCCCCACTCTGATCCCCAACATGTGCCCCCCAGCCTCCAGTCTTTCCCTGGGTCCCCCTCAAGTCATACCCCTTGTGCAGTCACCCACAGGCACCCCTTCTCTGTGGGCCTTCACTGTGACTGAGCCCTGAGGTCAGGAGACCCTGGGGAGGAGAAATGAAGGATTCTCCAAGGAACCAGCCATGGCCATGTGTTTGCTAACATGTTTGTCCAGAGTCAAAGTTCTGGGGGCTCTGTACAGCAAGTCTTTTATAAAATGAATGACAACAACCTTGGCTTTTCAGGTGTTCTCTTTGTAGTCCCAGGAGTCTTATCAGCTGATCATGACCCTGGGCTGCCTCCTTGATTCCTCTGAGCTTCAGATTCAAAGGGGCATTTGGCTCTCTCGATCCCTTCAAGTTCTAAATCTTCTGTAAGCACCAGGACACGCATCCATCCGTTCAGGCTTGGTAGCAGCCAGGATGAGTCAAACCCTCTATGGGCTCATCTCCCGGTCACAAAACATCATCCCAGAGTGTGGGGGAAGGTGTGGCGAGCTGGGCTGAGGGTCTGCCAGGACCCTCTCTCGGATCTGGGTCCCCTCTAGCTGTGCCTGCAGCGAGAAGTCTTCCAGGGTTCTGGATGCTGTCCTTCAGAAGAGGCCGCTGGACGAGCCGTGGGATCCTATGGGGAGGCATGGGGTGCTCTGACAGCAAGGGTTTATCACGCTTTGGAATCGAGTTTAGGGAGGTGGGGTGGGAGGCATGATTTCAGAGATGAGGTAATGGACTGAGAGGGCACAGGGAAGGGTACAGAGGAGCGCAGAGGAGGGAGGCAAAGCCCTGCGCGGTGTCCCCAGGAGCTCAGCAAAGGGCTGCACCTGCTCCCCAGAGGTCCGGGGAGTTGTGGTTGGCCCAGAATAGATCTACTGGCCCAGGGGTCCTGGGACCCCAGAAACAGGAAGCCCTGCAGCATTTTCTTTTTATTTTTTTAAGTTTATTTAGTCTGGAAGACAGAGAGAGAGAGAGAGAGAGAGGGAGAGAGAGAGAATGAGCAGGGGAGGGGTAGAGAGAGAGGGGTAGAGAGAGAGAGAGAGAGAGGGAGTCCCAGGCAGGCTCTACACTGTCAGTGTGGAGCCCGAGGCGGGAGCTCGATCTCATGAACTGTGAGATCATAACCCGAGCCTAAACCAGGAGTCTGATGCTTAGCTGGCTGAGCCACCCAGGCGTTCCCAACCCCCGCCCTCCCCCCCCCGCCCCCCCCCATCTTCCAATCTGCTGGTCTGCTTTTCCAGCTTCCTCTGAGATTCCAGCACATGCTCAAACATCCCCTCCATTTCTGCCTTTCCAGAAAACTCAGGATTGGAAAATTAAGTCTATGTTCTCCCTCCACCGAGCTGTCCCTGCCAACAGGATTCCGGGGTCCCTGGGGCAGAGGCCATAGTGAGGAGCTCTGGTGGGGTGTTCAGATTTCCCTAGCCGGCCCCCAGCAGGGAAGGAGCCCGCAGAGGCAGCCTCCCCATAAGCACGGCCTCTGTCTGCATCAGCAGCTAACAGCTTCCCTTGCACCTCGGGGAGGAAGTGTTAATGAAGAGAGCGGTGGGGAAGGGTTGCGCCTGCCTGTGGTTGTAACAGTTTGCTCCTTTTGGCTCACAGGGACTGAGGAGCTTACACACGCCTTCTTGAGGGTAGGACAGTCACTGCTAATAAAGAATGAGTGTGCATTTATACCAATCAACTAACCCAAAGTCCCCGGGACAAGCATTTCTAAACCAAAGACCCCTACAAGAGCGCAGCTGTCAGAAAGGTGGCAAGCGGCCCACGCCACAGGTCACGGCTAGTGTTGAAGGCTAAGGTCTGCCTCTCCCATGGCCGAGGCCCCCTGAGGAGGACCCAGCCTCTACCTCTCACCCAGGTCCAGAGCAAGACTCCTCCCATCCGGGACGGAAGGGATGCAATAAACCCACACACCCACCTGCAGCCTCCCCCGCCCCCCCCCCCCCGACGGGGTGGGGCACAGCACAGAAGGATGCTCCTGACAAGCCCTGTTCCTGGCACTCTTCCCTGGCCCCCATCTCACAGGCTTGCCTCTTTCTATGGCACAATCTAGGGGTCAAGAAAGGCTCTGGTGGCCTCCGTCCAGAGACCAGAGCCGGGCCAGGAAAGAGCGTTAACAACCACAAACATCAGTTCAGAACCTACCACGCGCGCACCCGAGGCCAGCACCGACATAACAAGGCAGCAGGAAGCGGGAAGAAGAAAGAATTAAGACACTGCCCCTGCCCCTACGTCTAAAACAGATGGAAGAAAAAGCAGCTAAGAGTAAATAAAGGTGGTGCGTGAAAAGCCCTCAATCAAGACCCGCACAGCCCTTGCAGCCAGGGACGGTGGCGGCGCGGTGCTCCTTAGACACCAGGTTTTGTTCCCCTGAGGGGACATTATAAGGGAGGAGACCGGAGCCCAAGGGTTGAGGCTGAGGAGGAGAAGGCTGGGGAGAACGAGAAAGTATTTGGCAGCCTTGGGAGACAGAAAGGTTTGGAGAAACAGAGATGTTTTAAGTGGGACTTGGGGCGATTGTGCCTCACAGGCACCGTGTAAAGCTCTCCTCAACTTCACACAAAACCTTCATAAAATCCACCTGTCAGTTGTTTTGGAGATGAAGTAACGTCAGGGGCCCCGGTGATGGACTGAAGGATGGCCAGAGCTGGGGCAGGCAAAGGGGGTTCAGACACTCCTGGATTACAGCAGGAAGTGGGGTCTGGGTTTCCAGGAGGGGAGGCGGCTGAGGGCTGGGGCAGGGAAGGGAAGGGAATCTTGCTGGGCCTGCCTGGCATGATGGCTAAGACAGGAGGGGGAGGGATCTGAGGAGCAGAACACTCTTATAAGAAAACGTTGTAAGATGATGCAAAACTGACAGAAAGCCGCAAGCCTGAACCAGTGAAAGAATTTTCTGGGGGGCAGAGGGAAGTGGTAAGACATAAGTCACTAATTCTAGTCTCTTCCAGCCTGTGTGTCAGTGAGTGTGGCCTATCTCACAAAAGAGCTGCAAAGATTATTTATCATCTTTCACTTGGGTTGGTGAATAACCCCCAACAGGGCTCCTGCCTCCAGCCTCTCCGTCCCTCCAATGTATTTTCCACACACGGTGACACTAGCATAAGCTTTTAAAAGTCCAGCTCTCATGATTTCACTCCTGTTTAAGTCCTTTACTGGGCACCTGGGTGGCTCAGTTGGTTAAGCGTCTGACTTCAGCTCAGGTCATGAACTCACGGTTGGTGAGTTCGAGCCCCACGAGAGGCTCTGTGCTGAGAGCTCGGATCCTGGGGCCTGCTTCAGATTCTGTGTCTCCTTCTCTCTCTTCCCCTTCCCCTCTCATGCTCTGTCTCTTGGGAAAAAATAAATAAATAAATAAACATAAAAAAAATTAAAGTCCTTCAATAACCACTCATCACCCAGCTACAGGAATTAACCTAACTCCTGAGTGAGGCACACGGCACCTCATAATCAGGCTTTGTCCATCTTTCCAGCCTCGTCCGTGGTCACTTCGCCCTCATCCCTCAAACTTCACCACAGCCGAACTACACACAGTTCCTCTAACACAATTTTTTTTTCACACCTCAGGGCCTTTGCATATGCTTCCCTCACCCTCCGCCGCCTTTTGCCTGAAATACTTACTTCAACTCAACCACCATCACCCCAGAACCCTCTCTTCCCATCCCCGTATTCTCACAGCACCTCTTATACAACTCTAGGCCGGCACTCACACATTGTATTCTTCGTAGCCAGCACCTAGCACAGGGCCTACCTCATTGCTGGCATTCAGAAAATGTTCAATCAACGACTGAACTCACAACCCAAAAAGACCCACACAGTAGACGCCCTTGGCAGAGTCTGTCTCGCTAACAAATACCCCCTTTTCTCCTTTTCTCTGAGAACTGCCCCCAGGTGTCCAGTGGACCAAAGGTGGGCATTTGACCGGAGCTGGGCCAGATTCCCTCTCAGGAAAGTGGAATTGGCCCCAAGGGAAGTAAATTTGTTTCTGGAATGACAAGATGTAAACTTTGGAATGTAAACTTTCTGAGGCCTCTCTACCCCGCCGTCCAAACCTTGCAGTAGGGAAGGTTACTCCTAAAAGAAAGAAAATGAAGTGGCCAGCTGGAGGAGTTTAGTAAATGAATAGTAAAATTTTAAATCATTAACATGCATTTTATCATTTATCTTTATATTGCATATAACATGTATAGAGAATCACCAAAATTATGCCATCTGTGTTTCTTGGTCTCTCCTGGAAGATATGCCAAACTGGCCAAAGAGATGAGTCTAAGTCTCCCGCAGGCACTGAGCTGTCTGATGGAGAATTCCATCAGGTACTGGGAGACTTTCCGGGGCAAGTGCAGACCCCGAAAGCTCCTGCAGTTCCCAATCTGAGACTCAGCTTCAGCACACTTGAACAGCAGCTGGGTCCTTTTTCCCATCAGCCCCCAGATCCATGTGCCATGTCCTGGCTGGAGTCACAGAGGGTAAGCCAGACATCTCCCATTACAGTAGACTGGCCAACCCAACCCACAGCAGACAGGTGAATCCCGGGGTCTTTAAGCCTCCACACCCGAATGTGCTTAGCATCTGGTGGGTAAGAGACTCACCCTCACCACGTCACGTGCTGAATGTGCCAGGGACCTGCCATTCTGGGGCAGAAATGGCAACCATTGGCCACCCTTGGCCCTCCCTGCATGCACACCGGCCCTCACCAAAGGCAGAAAGCAGCACTGTTCACTGGGTGAGGGAGGGGAGGCAGGGTCTCAGGGCACCAACAAGCTGGGAAGTGAGTGGTCAAGAACCCATCCCAGGGAGGAGGGTGGGCTTCGGGAGTTGGTACCAGTCATGAGCCAAAGCTCCAAGCCCCTGGCACGTGCACCAGAGTCCCATCAGGTTTCACTTGCAATATACACTCTCAAAGATAAAACTAAGTATTTCAAGGCGTCGGCTACAGAGCACTAAACTCTAAGTGCCGGGCTCTTCTGTGCATGGAACTGTGTATGACAATGACGCTCATATGCCCATGAAGTTGGCCCTGGACACACGAAAAAGATCACTAAGCCCCGTTCAATAACATAAGCACAGAAAGCTGAAGGAAAAGAAGGAAAACACACTTCAGGTAATAAAGAAATTTAGAGCACTCAGACCCACAAGCCATTAATATCAGTCCCATCTCGCCTGAAGGACAAGCTATAGAGCAGGTGTCTTTACTCCCTTCGACCTAGACTGTTGAATTGACCAGAAGACGTGGTGTGTGTGGATAAACCAGAAGGAGATTTCCAAGCCTTTTCAGGTTTTATTCCAAAATGTAATGCCGCTAGCCATTCAAAGGGTATTTAGTGAAAGTAGGCAGAATCCCATCAAAGCAACAAAGAGGAGCAAACATTACTAGTTTCCCTCCGCCCTAATAACCTAGGCTTTTAAGGCCTGACAATTCAGCATGAGCTTCCCTTCTCGGAGGCTTATACAAAAAACTTTCTGTTGGCATTGGCTCCAAACAGAGCCTTTCGTATTTCAGGCATCTTTTGCTGGGCTAAGAGATCCAGGCGACTTTCTAGGGTATTCGAAACCTTTATTCTCTGATTGCCACTGTAGACCTCCACTCCTCCAGCTGCATTGGTAGCCAGGTGCACCTCTTGATCCACTTGAACTTCCACACATTTTTGGGAGACCATCATGTATTCAGGGATGGCTCTTTGCACTGCAGCCGCCACCAGGAGGAGATCCTGTGGCCTGCAGCGTACGATCACCACGGGCTCCAGCAGTCGGAGCAGCCCCTGAAGCACTAACTTACCCAGCAGCCCCTGGTAGATTTCTGGGTCTGCCACAATCCTGCTAAGTCTCAGCTTTGCATCGCTCAGCAGCTCTGAGATGAGGTCATCTCGGGCTCTCAGGACTTTCAGCCTTGCCTGATTCCTCATGGTGGACATCTGGATCTTCTTCTGCTGCTCTATCTGCTTCTCCTTTTTCTCATAATACTCCATGATCTTTAATCGTTGGGTTTGCACAAGACGTCCTTTCTCAATGTTGAACTCTTCCTCAGCCTTGGCATCTATTTCTTCTGCCTTCTCATTGGCTTCCTGCTCAATGAAAGCCATCATGTGCTTAATCTGCTTCTGCACATCGACATCACTCAGAGCCATGGTTGATCGTGGGAAGGGAGGTAGAGGGAGAACTGGCAGGCCCTCTGGTTCCTTTGATTCGGGGCTGAGTTTGGGGAATGACTTCGGAGTTTCACTTCCTTAGCTCTGGAGTGCATAAAGGAAGGAAGGAGAGAGTCAGAGGCCAAAAGGAAGGATCGTAAAGACCATCTATTACTGCTCGTTTCACAGATGAGGAAACTGAGGCCCAGGAAGGAAAAGCAACTTGTCCGAGATCATACCCTATAAGTAAAGAGATGTGAACCCAGTTCCCAGAGTTCTACCTCTACTACACTCAACGCCTTTGCATCATAAAATAATAAGAAAGTTAGTCCAGAAGTTTTTTAGACAGTGATGGCTTAAGACTCAGATAGCAAACTGAAGGGATGAAATGCCAAATTAATAAAGAAATGGGACATGTTTGTCCATTTTGGTCTGGAGCGGGCTGGGGAGAAGTATATGAAACTCACTGTCAGACAGGATTCAATGCAGGAAGGCTGCCTAGAGGCAGAAGGGTTTCCAGATCCCTCAAATAATACAGAGTCAGAATACCGGTAGACAGATGGTGACATCTTGGAGAGAACTGGGAGGTGGGAGGGGTTGGAGGTATTCTTTTCCCTGGAAGTGTTTTCCAAACCTAGATGTACATCTGAATCACCTAGGGAAACTTTCAGAAATACAGATTTTCATGCCCCCCTACAGACTACTGAATTAGAGTCCCTACCAATAGGGTCTGAGAATCCACATCTTAAAAAGCCTTTCTGGGACGCTTAATGAGCTCAGAAAAAAGATACATGAACAGACTAAGAGTAGCCACAAAGAGAAAATATTTGAAAGAACCAAACAAATTTTGGGGCTAAAGAATATAACCAAATTGGGGGCACCTGGGTGGCTTAGTCGGTTAAGCGTCCGACTTTCGCTTAGGTCATGATCTCACAGTTCGTGGGTTCGAGCCCCGCGTCGGGCTCTGTGCTGACTGCCAGCTCAGAGCCTGGAGCCTGTTTCAGTCTGTGACTCCCTCTCTCTCTGACTCTCCCCTGCTCACGCTCTCTCTCTCTCTAGAAATAAATTAAAAAAACCTTAAAAAAAAATTAAAAAAAAAAAAAGAATATAACCAAATTGAAAATTCACTACAGGAATTAACAACAACCTTTATGTAGAGAAGAATGAACCAACAGATTCAAAGTCTGTTTGAAATTATCCAGCCGGAGAGATATACATTAAAAAAAAAAAAAAGGTTAAGAAAGCCTAAGGGACACATGGGATATTGTTAACTGGACAATATATGCAATATGGGAGTGCCAGTGACAGAAAACTTATCTGAAGAAACACTCCCCATGTTGGAGGAAGGAGATGGACATCCACATTCACAAATGAAAATGAGAAAGGAATCAAATCACGTCACTAGAACCAGTAAACAAAAACAAAGGAAGGCAGCAGGAGAGGAAGAGAGGCAAAAAAGCTGCAAGACATACAGAAAACAACGAACAAAATGGCAGTAGCATGTCCTTCCCTATCCGTCATGACTTCAGATGTAAATGGATTAAAGTCCCTGGAGTGGCTGAATAGGTACACTTCCTTTAAAAAGATTCAAATATATGTAAGACACTCACTTTAGATTTAAGGACACACACAGGCTGAAAGTGAAAGAATGGAAGGAGATATTCTATGCCACCAATAACCAAAAGAGAGCAGGAGTGGACATACTTATGTCATATAAAATAGATTTTAAGTCAAAAGCTGTTACAAGGGTCAGAGAAGGACATTATATATGATGAAAGATCAATTTACTAGGAAGATATAATGATTATAAATATATACATATATACATATATATACCCAATATCAGAGCACCCAAATATATGAAGCAAAAGTTGTCAGAACTGAAGGGAGTAATAGCAACACAATACTATTAGAAGATTCTAATATCCCACTTTCAATAATGGGTAGAATATCCAGACAGAAGATCAACAAGGAAACAGAGGGCTTGGAACAAAAATATAGACCAAATGGTCCTAACAGGCATATAGACATATACAGAACGGTTCACCCAACCACAGCAGAATCCACATTCTTCTCAAGTGCACACGGAATATTTTTCAGCATAGATCATGTTAGGCTATAAAAATAAGTCTTAACAAATTTAAGAAGACTGAAATCATAGCAAGTATCTTTTCTAACCACAATGGAATGAAACTAGAAATCAAGAGCAGAAAGAAAATTGGGGAATTCACAAATATATAGAAATTAAACAACACACTCTTGAGCAACCCATGGGTCAAAGAAGAAATCAAAAGAGGAATTAGGAAATATCTTGAGATAAAAATTAAAATACAATATATCAAAACTGATGGTAGCAACAAAAGCAGTACTAAGACGGAAGTTTATAGCAGTAAATGCCTACATTAAAAAAAGATAGTCAAGGGACACCTGGGTGGCTCAGTGGGTTAAGTGTTCGACTTCAGCTCAGGTCATGATCTCGGAGTTCACAAGTTCGGACTCTGCTTCCGGCCCTATGCTGACAGTTCAGAGCCTAGAGCTTGCTTCAGATCCTGTGTTTCCCTCGCTCTCTTCTCCTGTCCCACTGTCTCTCTCTCTCGAAGGTAAATAAACATTAAAAAAAGTTTTTAAAGATGGGCAAACAAGCTAACTCTACACTTCAAAGATCTAGAAAAAGAAGAATAAATTAAGCCCAGAATGAACAAAATAAAGGAAATAAAGCAATGAAACTAAAAGTTGGTTTTTGAAAAGATAAACAAAATTGACGCAACTTTAGCTAGACTAAAAAAAAGAGAAAGAAGACTCAAAATCAAAATGAAAACAGAGTACTACTGTAGCCACAGAACTACAGAAATAAAAAAGATTATAAGAGACTACTATAAACAGTTATACACTAACAAACTGAAGAAACTAGGAGAAATAGATAAATTCCTGGAAATATACAACCCACCAAGACCAAATTATGAAGAAACTGAAAATCTGAACATATCTATATAGCAAAGGGATTGAATCAGTAATCAAAAGTGTCTCAAAAAACAAAAGCCCAGGACCAGATGGCTTCACTGGAGAATTCTACCTAAAATTTAAAGATTCATGCTAATCCTTCTCAAACCCTTCCAAAAAACTGAAGAATGGGGAACACTTCCAAAGTCATAGATGAGGCTGGTATTACCCTCATACCAAAGCCAAAGACACTCCGAGGAAAGACAACTAAAGGCCAATATTCCAATAAACATTGATGCAAAATCCTCAACAAATACTAGCAAACCCAACCCACCAGAACACTGAAAGAATCATACACTATAACCAAGTGGTATTTATCCCTACAGTGCAAAGATGCTTCAACATACAAAAATCTCTCCGTGTGATACACCGCAGTAACAGAATGAAGGATAAAATCACATGACCATTTCAATAGATTCAGAAAAATATTTAACAAAATTCAACACCCTTTCATGATAAAAACAGTCAAACAACTGGGAATAGAAGGAAATTACCTCAGTATAATACAGGCCACCTATGAAAAGCCTACAACCTACATACTCAATAGTGAAAAGATCTGAGTCTTTCCTCTACAATCAGGAACAAAACAAGGAACAAAAAAAGTTGCCACTTTTGCTCAACGTGTTGTTGGAAGTCTCGGCTATAAGCAACGAGACAAGAGAAAAAAGTAAAAGGTTTACAAATAAGAAAAAAAAGAGGTAAAATGATCTCAGTTGACATAATTTTATATCTAGAAAACCCCAATTATTCCACAAAAACTTGTTGGAACTAATAAAATAATTCAGTAAGTTTGCAGGATACAAAATCAACATACAAAAATCAGTTTCTATACACTAATGATGAATAATGCAAAAAGGAAATTACAAAAACAATCATATTCAGTATAATGCTAAGTGAAACAAATCAGTCAGAGAAAGACAAATACCATGTGATTTCACTCACATATGGAACTTAAGAAATAAAACAAATGAATAAACAGGTAAAGAGAGAGAGAGAAAGAGAGAGAGAGAGACACAAAAACCAAGACTCTTAAATACAGAGAACAAACTGGTTGCTAGAGGAGAAGTTGGTGGGGGGGTGGGTAAAATAGATAAAGGGAATTAAGAGTAATGAGCACTGAGACATGTACAGAATTGGTTTTTTTTTTTTAATGTTTTTATAGTTTATTTATTTTTGAGACAGGGAGCGACAGAACATGAGCGGGGGAGGGGCAGAGAGAGAGGGAGACACAGAATCTGAAACAGGCTCCAGGCTCTGAGCTGCCAGCACAGAACCCAATGCAGGGCTTGAACCCATGGACCACGAGATCATGACCTGAGCTGAAGTCGGATGCTTAACTGACTGAGCCACCCAGGCGCCCCTAGAATTGCTGAATCATTATATTGTACATCTGAAGCTAGTATAACACTGTGTAACATACTGGAAGAAAAAAAAAAAGCCAGTTGATAGTGTATGTTTAGAACAATGCCTTGGTACATAAGAAATGCTATTATTATTTCTACTAATAAAAGACAGACAGGAAGGAAGGAAGGAAGGAAAGAATCGCATTTAAAATATTGTCAGAAAAGAACAAAAATACTGGGAATGAACTTAACCAAGGACACCAGATGCTTGTACACTCAAAACTACAAAACACTTCTAATAGAAACTAAATAAGACACAGATAAATGGAAAGACATCCTATGTTCACGGATTAGAAGACTTCATATCAAGATGTTCATACTAACCTAAGTGATTTACAAATTCAATACAATCTCTATCAAAGTCCTGATGACATTTTTTTGAAGAAAGAAAAAAATTATAAAATTCATATGGAACCACAAAGGACCCTGAATAGCCAAATAGTCTTGAAAGAAAAGAAAGCCAGGGGCCTCACTCAAAACATATTACAATACTACAGTAATTAAACCAGTATGGTACTGGCATAAAGACAGAAATATAGACCAGTGGGGCAGAATAGAGAGCCTAGAAATAAACCTACACATATACAATACATGATCTTTGACCGGTGTGTCAAGACTGCACAATGGGGAAAGGACAGTCTCTTCCACTAATGATGCTACAGAAACTGGAAATCCACATGCAAAAAAATAAAACTGGACCTTTATCTTACACTATACACAAACATTTAAAGACTTAAACATAAGACCTAAAAGTAGAAAACTCCCAGAAGAAAGCATAGGGAAAATCTTCATAATATTGTTCTTAGCAATGATTCTTGGCATGATACCAAGGCAACAGACAATAAAAGCAAAATAGACAAATGTGACTACATCAAACTCAAAATACGCACAGCAAAGAAAAACAATACGGCAACCTATGCAATAGGAGAAGATATTTTGCAAACTGTGTATCTGATCAGGGGTTAATATCTGTAATATATGAAAAGCTCCTACAACTCAATAGTAAAGAAAAAGAAAAAAAGAAAACAATTAATGAGCAAAGGATTAGATATTTCTCCAAAAACATATGAATGCCCCCAAGGAATGTGAAAAAATGCTCAGCATCACAAACATTAGGGAACTGCAAATAGAAACCAGAATGAGATATTATCTTATACCTGTTAGGATGGCCATTATCAAGAAGGAGAAGGAAGGAAGGAAGGAAGGAAGGAAGGAAGGAAGGAAGGAAGGAAGGAAGGAAGGAAGGAAGGAAGGAAGGAAGGAAGGAAGGAGAGAGAGAGAAAGAGAAAGAGAGAGAAAGAGAGAGGGGGGCAGGAGGAGGAAAGGAAGGAAGGGAGGGAGAAAGGAAGGAAGAAAAAGAAAGAAAAGAAGAAAAAACAACAAGTGCTGGTAAAGATGTGGAGAGATTAGAACCTCTGTGCACTATTGGTGGGAATATAAAATGGTATAGCAGCTATGAAAAAGAGCATGGAGTTTCTTCAAACAATTAAAAACAGGACTACCGTATGATCCAGCAACCCCACTTCTGGGTATTTAACCAGAATTAAAATCAGGATCTTGAGGAGATATTAGTCCCATCTGCATTGCAACACTACTCACAACAGCCAGGATATGGAAACAATGTAAATGTGCTTCCTCCACCAATGAATGGATAAAGAAAATGTGGTATATACATAGAACAGAATATTAGTCAAGCTTAAAAAAAAAAAAGAAAATCTTCTGATATGTTACAACATGGTTGAATCTTGAGGATATTATGCTGAGTGAAGTAAGTCAAGCACAGAAGGACAAATACTGCATAACTCTATTGACATGAGGTATCTAAAGTGGTCAAACTCAGAAGCAGAAAGTAGTAGGATGGTGGTGGTCCCGGACTGGGGATAAAGAAAATGGGCAATTGCTGTTTAATGGGTATAAAGTTTCAGTCATGCAAGATGAAAATGTTCTAGAGATCTGTGTAACAACATAGATACAGTTAACAATACTGTACTGTACACTTAAAAATGTATTAAGAGGGTAGATTTCATGTTATGTGTATTTCACCACAATTAAAAAAAAAAAAAAAAAAGATGCCCCAAAAAGATGCACCACTCACCGAGTTTGGTGGTAAAACAACCTAGTAAGACTATACTTTCAGGGATCATTTCTATAGTCTGTAAAACAACCTAGTGTTTGTGACAAATACCAAAATTTTGGGTTCAAAGTCTTACAAGCCGTCCCATTATTTCAGGATGTAATTTTGTAAGAACTGCACTTTTGTAAACAAAGCAAAACATTCTCTGCTCCTAAATAAGATGATGAAACGGGTTTTTTTAAGTCTTCCTGAAAAGCCCTCTTGGTCACTAGCTCCGGGAGCCACTAGGAATGAAAGCAGAGAGGGTGGGAGATCCAGGAAGCCCCAGGTTACGTTGTAGAGGAAAAAGTGTACCAGACGGGCCCTTACCAGCTTCCTGCTGAGGGTCAGCCTCTGCTCTGGCGCCGGGAGTCTGTGCACGGAATGTGGAACTTGGAACGCTCCCTGGAACCTGGCATTGTCGCCTCCTTCTTTCTGCAAAAGACCCTCACAGTTTGACCAGGCAACCCGAATCCAAGGAGCCAGGCTGTCACTGGGAAAGGCTGGCCAAGCCTGCCAAAAGGGCGCCAAGAGGGATTTCCTTGGCACACAGGCCAGGCTGGGGGCTACCCTCACACACTTGGAACTGCAATTAAGTTGGCACATGGTGGGCTTCGGCTCTGGGGTGGGCTCACTTTATCCAAGCCCGCAGAAACAGCTATGTGTGTGAACCAGGCAGCCGGCTTGTTAACTGACTAATGAAAACTACAGCTGTCATGTTGGCAGATCACAACCTCTTTCTCTGTGACTCACATGGGAAGCCAGATCCCAAGGTTATTGAATAAGAAACCGGAGTAAGCAAAATTTGCCAGATGGTCTTTAAGGGTGCCACACCCACCCCGGGGGCTGCTGGGCTCCACTCTGGTCCATGAGGGGGATGCCCTCTCCAAGACCAGACAGGGCTTAAGTGGGCATCGCCGGCTTCCATGGCGTGGGTGCTGGAGTTGGGCTTCTGGAATTCAGATCCCAGCTCTGAGTTGACCATTTATTTCCATGACTTTGGGAAGGGAGCTCACACCCCAAAGCCTCAGTTTCCTCATCTGTCTAATGGAAATACCAATAGCATCCACATCCTAGGATCATGGTGAGGATCAAACAGAAGAAGGGGGTGTTTCACATCATGCAAGGTGCAGGGTTCGTCTTCGTGCTTGGTAGTTGCTGTTACCATTACTACTACTGCTACTATTAGCTCTTCTCTGCTTTATTGTGCCCTTCTGCTATCTCATGCCTATCAAAATCCCTCTTTGTGTATGTACAGTGCTTATGAGGGATTTGACTTCTGCTCCCTAAAGTAAGTGGAAACACACCTGAGTATTGCCTCCTTGTATTAAACTCAGTAGCTCTGCCTGGAGCTTGGGAACCTCCCAACACTGTGTGGCCCCCTTACCCATAGTCTCTGGTGACCAGGCACATCCTTGGCGATGGAGAGTGAAGTCCCGAATCCCAGGGCCCTTGGGCAGCGGGTGTGTGAAGTCACCTCACACACTGGCACACAGGACCGTCCCTGAATCAGCCATCCTGAGCACCTGCCTCCTCCAGTACTCCCACCTCGCAACAGCTTATCGGGACCGAACAGCAGCTGCAGGGTGGGGATCAGGGCTAGAAGTCAGGGATTGAGCAAGCATCTCTGCAAGAATGTGGGTGCTGTGTAATGTGTCTGGCAGATAGAACTTCCAGCCTGTCTGGGATGGGGATTATGAGCCCACATGCGCCTGTGGCTTGAGCAAAAGCACAAAACAAAACAAGAAATGTGAGACGCACATGTCTGCTCTCGCTGAGGGCACGGCTTGCACTGGCACGGTGTCCACCATGCCCATGTCTGGGGCTGGGGGCAGCGCCCAAGGCTCCCTAAGGAGTTCTGACTCTCATGAACTATTCAGCACTGGGGTCTCTTCATTGCCCACTCCTGCCCAACACATCAGGCTCAGTCTCACCTAACAGCATTTTTTTAAGTTTATTTATTTATTTTTGAGAGAGAGAGAGAGATTGGGGGAGGGGCAGAGAGAGAGAGAGAGAGAGAGAGAGAGAGGGAAAGACAGAATCCCAAGCAGGCTCTGGCAGCATGGAGCCCAACTCAGAGCCCGAACACATGAACCGTGAGACCATGACCCAAGAGCAAGTCAAGAGTCAGACCTTCAACTGACTGAGCCACCCAGGCACCCCCTGCCCACTCCCCCACCCACCTAACAGCTTTTGATCACACCATTCTCTTGGCGAAAAGGCCCTCCTCTGCTTCTCGCCACTTACCTAAATCCCACCCCTATCTTCAGGCCCAGTTCGAGCCCCACCACCCCCTTGACCTCTGGACTCCTCAAAAATAATGACAGCATGGCCTATTTTCCAGATATAATTCAGAGCAGAGTTAGTGTCTTTTTTCTTGCTCCAGTTATTTTGCTTCCTCCAGGAAATTCCTTGAGGACAAGAAGCTCCTTCTCCAGTAGGGGCGGGATGAAAAGAGGCACTGGGTACACAGGGATGGATGGGACCAAGCGCTTGGGAGTGGAGCACAGGGCGGAGGAGCGGGGTAACTTCCTGTGTGTGTGTGTGTGTGTGTGTGTGTGTGTGTGTGTCTCTTATTGTGAAATATAGCACACCAAAAAAGCATATAAAACATAAATGCATGGCTTAATGAGTTATTATGAGGCAAATATCCTGTAACCATAATCCAGGTTGAGCACTAGAACCTTGTGAACACCCCAAAAGCCCCTCCTTATGACCGTGGGGAAGGAGACTTTTTTGAAACTGCTGATTTTGCATCCACAGGCAAAGGAGGGGTCCTTAGCGGAAGTGTCAGCTTGGACCTCTCGTCTCTGGCCCTCAGCTACGCAGCCTGTGCCCACCCTAGCAAGTGCAGCACCCCCAGAAACGACAGGGAGGCGGCGGGGGAGTGGGGGCAGGAGGGCTGGGTGGGCAAAGCGTGTCTGTCAGCCTGGGGCCGTCGCAGACGCCAGAGCAATTGTTCTTCCTTCCAGGGGCTTTTGTGAGCAAGTCTGAGGGCAGACGGCGTCTGGGTGTGGGCTCCCTACCCTAGCCAAAAGAGAGGAAGCACCAGACTTGGGGCTCCAGACACTTAGAGATGACAGAGTGAGGGAGAAAAGGGGCTTTCCAGAGCCTGGAGCATGGGGCAACTTGCAGCGCCCAGGAAGTGGATGAGGAAATTTAGAAGAATAATGACTCCTTTGGGGAATTTCAAATACTAAATCTGCAGCGAGGGGGCATCCCTGTGTTTTGTTCTCTTTTTCGTTCAACAGATGTGTGTTGAACATCTACGATGTGCCAGGCACTGGAGCTAGAGAACAAGGCAGACACCAGCTGTTCTGCCAAGCCCACGAGGTAATGGGGGAAAGGAACAAGCAAGCAGATCCTCACATTACAGTCTGGTATATTAGGAATGAGCACTTGCAAGAAAGCTAAGTGAATGAAGTTAAGGGCATCAAGGTTCTAAGCCTGCCTTCCAAGCTCATCATGCATTCTTCTACAACGTATGGCCCTTCAGGCAGGTCGACTGTGCAGTGGGTGCTTTGAGACATATCATCCGTGACAACAGATACCTCACTTTGGAGGCAGGTCCCCTGGAAAAGGTAGCGAGTTGGTAGTATTCCTTAAGGAGAATGTATCCAACTAGACAAGAATCATTCAAGTCTACATGGACATCCTATTCCAGGCAACACCCTGGAGTTTCCAGAGAGGACCTTCTTGGCTCAGAAGTGTAGAGAGGAGCCTGGGAGCCAAAATGGGTTGGGATGACGGCAGGCTGCAGGCTCCAGCTGGAGGAGTGGTCCCTGAGCAAGGGGCCATCTGGGAGGGAGGAGTCAAGACGGGCACGAAGGGTGGACAACTTCGACGCTCAGGAAGAGTGAGGTTGTCCAGAGAGGGAGAATGTTGTGGGCAAAGCCAAGATGCCGAGGATGTGAGTTTGGAGCAGCAGATAGACCCTCAGGGGCAGGGGGAGTGAGCAATGTCCAGAAAGAAGGTTGGAGTCCAGCTGCGGAAAGTGTGAAATGTCAGACTAAGAGCCGGGGCATTAGGTAAAGGCGACCCATCCGAGGTTACTGAGAAGGGTTGTAACTTGGCCAAATCTGGATGTAGGGAGGTTAGCCTGCTGCTGACAGAGGCAGGAGAGTCTGGCTATCAGCCAAATGCCAGGTCAAGACTGCGTGGATGAGCGCTCGGACAAGAGCACAGGAAGGGAGGCTGGGGACGGGAGGAGGTGTGGCAGAAGAGCCTGCAGCTTTGAGGACGCAAGGTCTGGCCCCGGGGGCACTTGCTGAAACTCCATGCAGGGGCCGAGCTGTTCAGCTCAGCGTAAAGATGTGGGAAAGCAGGCATTATACATTCTGCTCCCTCTGAAGCAAGCCGGGGAGACAGACAGCATGTGCCAGAGAGTTCATTTCATCAGAAAGTCAAAGGAGCCACCCAGAGAGAAAATCAGAAGTGGCCATGAAGCTTTATATCTGCTTCAGTGGCTGGGGAGGGATGGGCCTCCCATACCTTTATTCCAGGAACTCCGTCCCAGTGGCAAAGCAGGCTTTGGTTGGGGATGGTGAGAGCTGATGTCAACAGGAGCTGGGCAGGTTATATAAATGAGAGAACCGGGCAGGGCAAGAAATATCCCTCCCCAAATAATTTATATTAAGAATTCACAACTTAATGTGTCCTTTTCAAACATTGGCAGGAAGGTTTCTTCAAAGCAGTCAGGTTCTCCCCAAGAGCAGTTTGCTTCCAAGTTGCATAGCTAACAGGTTTTCAGTGATGGTCTCTCCCCAAAAGAAAAGCCCTGTGGCTCCATCCCTGACTAAAGGGCCCCTATCATCCTGTCCTTCCTAGACCCACACTCCTCGGGCTGCCTGGGGGGATGGAGGCACAGGATAGCAGTCTTAGCCCCAGAAAGTCCCCCAAAGGGCCAAGGGTGAGGGCTTAGTCAGCAAGAAGCCGGTGGCACAAGCACTTGGAGAGAGCTGACTGGCCAACCGTCCAGCCTGTGGGTCATGGTCAGGGACAGTCCCACGAGAGTGTAGGTGCCCTGCTTGCTCAGAAACACACAGGGGCAATGTTTGCTACCAGTCTTCAGCTCAGGGGACACATTCAGATGCCAAGTGCTGCTTCAGTATTGATTTAACTCTCACTGTTACAGGTCCTGACTGGCCTCAGCTCTGCTGAGAGACACAGCTCAACCCCTGCAGGAAGGTTCTGGTTTACAAGGAAGAGAACAGATCCATCCAACTCTGTCCCTCATGGTGCATAGGGACTTCCACGATGACCCTGTCAGAGAAGATGCTATTTCTGACCCCGCTATACTCATCTTAACACTTCCCACGGAGTCCAGTACACAGTGGTAGCTTAATAATAATCATTTGTTGGACCCATAGAGGAATGATGGGTGATGAGGAAATCATCTCCCCTGTAGACTGTCACAACCATAGGACTTGCAGCCCTCTTTCAGACAAAGGAGACAGGCATGTGAAGATGGGAAGAAGTTCTTCAGTGACCTGCCCTGGAGGGACACCTCCTTGTGTCCTGCCCGCATCCCTGGAACACAAAACTCAATAAGAACTCCTAAAATGTTAAGTTATTTAAATGAATTCACCCAGGGTCCTCTGGTTGACTTTATTCTACTCAGAGGGGTGACTGGGAGGCCCAAGCAGGCCTATCTCAACCCCCTAATCAGGGATGACACTCACTATATTTAACAGCTAACCAACCAGAGTGATCCTGCCTCAGTTGGGAGAGGGTCTTGAAAGACCTCTATTCTGCCAGGCATTAACTCCTTAGATGTTGAATCAAGAGGTCAGAGGGAGCCAGGAAAAGGCCTGGGATGATGGGGGCAAGGTGGGGGCATTCAGGGCAAGGGACATTTACCAACCAACGTGAAATTATTTCAGCACTTTTATAACCTGTTGGGCTACATGGTTGCAAAGGTTTTTTTTTTTTTTTTTTTTTTTTTAATTTTTAATTTTTAATTTATTTCTAGGAGAGAGAGAGAGACAGCATAAGCAGGGGAGGGTCAGAGAGACAGGGAGACACAGACTCTGAAATAGGCTCCAGGCTCCGAGCTGGCAGTCAGCACAGAGCCCGACGTGGGGCTCGAACCCACGAACCATGAGATCATGACCCAAGCGAAAGTCGGACACTTAACCGACTAAGCCACCCAGGTGCCCCTGCAAAGGGTTTGAAGGTTAGCCCTGCCCCTGTGGTATCTGCTGGAAATTCCCACCCTTAACTGAAGGTCTCAGGAACTGCAGTTTAGTACACAGCTACTGTGTTTCATGTTTTGTTTTATTTCTTCAGTCTTCTTGTCTCTGTGCTTTAGGCTGCATAGTTTCTATTGCCATGTCTTCAATGTCATAACTGTTTTCTTCTACAATGTTCAATCTCCTGTTAAGCCTAGCCAGTGAAATTTTCATTTCAGGTATTATATTCTTCAACTCTAGAAGTTCAGTATGGTAATCTCTCTCTCTCTCTCTCTCTCTCTATCTATCTATTTTTTTTTTTTTTTATCTATCTATCTATCTATCTATCTATCTATCTATCTATCTATCTAGAGAGATTCCCTTTTTCCCCATGTTCACATTTTCTTTTAAATCCTTATATAGATATAGGGGCAACTGGGTGGCTCAGTTGGTTAAGCATTGGACTCCTGATTTCAGCTAAGGTCATGATCTCACAGTTTGTGAGTTAAAGACCTACATCAGGCTCCATGCTAATGGCATGCTAATGGCATGGAGCCTGCTTGGGATTCTGTCTCCCTCTCTCTCTGTTCCTCCCCCTGCTTGCTGTGTACCTCTCTCTCGAGAATAAATAACTAAACATTATACACACACACACACACACACACACATATAATTCCTTTTTAAGTCCTCATCTGCTAATTTCATGATCTCTGTCATTTCTGGGTTTGCTGCTATTGACTGATTTTTCCTTGATTATATTTTCCTACCCTTTTGCATATTTGGCCACTTTTAACATTCTGAATTTTACGTTGTTGAATGTCTTTATTTTGTCATTGTCCTTTAAAAAATCATGAAATTGGTTTTGGCTGGCAGTCTTGGTCATTGTGGATGAACTTATTTTTTATGAGGCTTGTTTATAAGCTTTGTTGAGGGGACATCTAGAGGTACTTTTACTCTGGGGTTAATTTAGCCCTTCTACTAATATACAACTTTGCTGGAGTTTCTACTGAATTTTCTGGACATTCGACAAGGTCTCTTCACTTTGGCTGGTTGAAAGTCAAACATGTTCCAGCCTTGTGTGAGTCCTGGGAACCAGCCCATGCTTCCTGGCAGTTTAGCTTACAACGAGGAGTTTCACTGTATGTTTGTGCAACTTACTGTTAGCAACTCTCATGAGGATAGTGTTGGAGCCTGGTTGCTGTTACAGTTTTTCCCCTCCAATCCTCTGCCTTGAAAAGTCATAGAGGCACATATACCCCAATGTTTATAACAGCACTTTCAACAATAGCCAAATTATCAAAAGAGCCGAAATGCCCATCGACTGAATGGATAAAGCCTAAATGCCATCAACTGAAGAGTGGATAAAGAAGATGTGGTTTATATATACCATGGAATACTACTTGGCAATGAGAAAGAATGAAATCCTGCCATTTGCAGCAACGTGGATGGAACTGGAAGGTACTATGCTGAGTGAAATAAGTCATTCAGAGAAAGACATATATCATATGTTTTCACTCATATGTGGATCTTGAGAAACTTAACAGAAGGCCGTGGGGCAAGGGAAGGGGAAAAATAGTTACAAACAGAGAGGGATGGAGGCAAACCATAAAAGGCTCTTAAATACAGACAGTAAACTGAGGGTGGATGGGGGAGTGGGGGAGAGGGGAAAATGGGTGATGGGCACTGAGGAGGGCATTTGTTGGGATGAGTACTGAGTTTTGTATGTAAGCGATGAACCACAGGAATCTACCCCCAAAACCAAGAGCACACTTTACACACTGTATGTTAGCCAATTTGACGATAAATTATATTAAAACAACAACAACAAGTCTTCTAAGCTAACTCCTCAACTTAGCAAGGCCACTGTGCTCTGCTTAGTTTTCCCCTCACTGTGCAGCAATTCATAAGTACTTTCAGCAGAAATTTAAGGTGACAACAGAGCTTGCCTCATTTCTTTCTTCCTTTCAGGAATCACAGTTCTGTGGTATGTGCTGTCCGAAATCTGAAAATAGTGATTTCATGTATTTTGTGTAGATATTCAAGTAGCTTACATTAGGAAGGTATTACAGGCTAAATGGGTTACCCTCATCTCTAATGCCTAATGTGATGGTATTACTAAGTGGGGCGTTTAGGAAGTGATTAGCCATGAGGGCAGAGCCCTCATAAAAGAGGCCCAACAGAGCTCTCTCGCCCCTTCCTCCATGTGGGGGTACAACAGGAAGTCTGCAACCCAGAAGAGGGCCCTCACCCAACCGTGTTGGTATCCTGATCCCAGACTCCCAGGCTCTAGAACCATGAGAAATAAGTTACTGTTGTTTATAAGCTACCAAGTCTGTGGTATTTGGGTATAGCAGCATGAATAGACTAAGACAATAAAGTCTTGGAGCAGTTACTTGGGTATGGTAGAAGTGGGACTCTCCACTTCCTCTGTGGAAGTGCATACAATACAGTGATGTGCTCTTCCAGCCCTTTCTCAAGAGGCTAGGTTCTCAAGAAACAGAAGCTGTCTGTGGCTGACTGAACAGACAAGGAAGCTCAAAGGATCACGGTAGCTCACAGGATTGCGGAAGAGCCAGAGAAGCTGCTCAAGACTGTCTTTTTTGTTGGTGGTGGTTATGTTTTTGTTTTTGTTTTTGATGGAGAGAGAGAGAGAGAGAGAGAGAGAGCGTGAGCAGGGAGACAGGAAGAGAGGGAGAAAGAGAGAATCTTAAGTAAGTTCCATGCTTAGCATGGAGCCCAAGGCGGGGCTCAATTCCACAACCCTGGAATCATGACCTGAACCAAAATCAAGAGTTGGACACTCAACCTACTGAGCGACCCAGTCACCCCTCAAGACTGTATTTACAGGAACTATTCCCAACACGTGCCTCAGATGCTATCCTGATGAGAAAACCACTTCTGGTACCATTCTAGACAATCAATGTGTACAGCTGTCACTTCTGCACCAGGAACTCAATTATACCACAACCACCACTATTCTAGCCTACTGGTAGGTGCCACTTCCTGCGTCAGGAACTAGATTGTATACCCACCGCTAAAGCTGCAACCCCCACATGGAGTGTGCCCTGTGTTTAACTCGAGTTGCACTAGCTCTCAAGTCTGATGAAGAAAGCAAGAGTCTGTAATTTTCAGCCTCTATAAGGGATGATCTTTTCTTTGTGATGCTCAGCTAAAACACCCACCATGAAGGAACCACCATTAGTGAGTCTTGGATGGCTTTCTGGCACTCAGTACTGGAGCATGGCATAAAATCACTAATTTTGTTTCTGGAAAAGGGACCTGTGGTCCAGTCTCTTCTGGAGCTTGTGAGAGGGGGCCACTGCCAGATCATATGAGTGTTCCATACCAGCAGCCTCTAGAGAAGTGGCCTTTTATACAGTTCAGCAATTGGTAGCAACACTATCAGTTATAATGACTGGTCTTCTGACCTCAGGTTGCAGAAGAAGACAGGAATGAAGATGGCAAAACATTATGAATGGTTCTTGAGTCAGAATTCTCAGAGGCTGGGACACACTTCCGAGTTTTTGGTATGTAATGAACTGGGGTGGGGGAGGGATCTAGGTGCATTCTAGAGGCATAACAGGAAGTGAGCCAAGCCTATTGGATTTATTTATTGTTCTGATCGTTAAGGACCATTGACCAAATGGTGCAATGTTTAAGCCATTACTAACACTTAGGCTCAAAAAACAAACAAACAAAAAAAAACCCAAAAAATGTGCAGGGTGCATTATATCTGAATTCT
Organism: Hyaena hyaena; assembly: GCF_003009895.1. NCBI lineage: Eukaryota > Metazoa > Chordata > Mammalia > Carnivora > Hyaenidae > Hyaena > Hyaena hyaena. The sequence continues at coordinate 1,967,205 of NW_024080907.1, read as the reverse complement.
AAGAAAAAAGGCTGTTGACAGGAGGTTTTAGGGATGGAAAGGAAAATAGGATTAGGTTTGGCAGATGAGGCAATGCTATGAAGTGGGCAACATGGTGCCTGGGAAGCAGGGGAGCCCTGGGGAGAGAGGAGGCTGCAGTCTAAAAATACTGGGCATGTGTGGAGGAAAGAAGAACAACAGAAGACAAGAGTGGCTCGGGTAAAAGAATGATAACCATTCTAACCCCTTGCCAATAATTCTAAGAAAGAAGTTCAGAGGGTGGAGAAGAGCACCTGCTATAAGCCAAGAATTAGGGATACAGAGGGAGCACAGATTCATGCATTGACAAACCAACTGGCTGAAACTTGGATCATATCATGGATTTGACTTGGATCCTTCTCACTCCCCTCTTCCCTTGAATTGTGCTTCTCCTAAAGTTCTTCAGACAAGCGAAGTGTCTTCTAGACAAGGGTAGCTTGGAGAGACCTGGGAACTTTCATGTGCAATAATCCTGATGGGATGGAATGGAACTGCTGGTTGCCTCCTCAGCACACATTCCCTCCATGGGCCTTGAGTGGGGCCTGATAGGTCCGATCAGGGTAGTCCCAACCCTTTGTCATAGCGATGGTTTCAGGGATGGGCAGCAGCCCAGGTGTAAGATAGCAACCATCTGACATCCTGTTGGTCACCATGCTGTTTAGGGATTAACTAAGCTGACCTGCTCAGAGGAAATCCAAGACTTTTGTGCAATGAGTGAGTCAAGAGAAGCTCTCTCTTCCTGGGCAGTGTGGTGTAATGAATGCCTGGACCTGGTACAGCCATTTGCCCTTCGGGGAAGAAGGCATCCTAAGTAGGAAATTGACCCAAAGAGAAGGGAAAAACTGAACGAAGTGTAGAAAAATGGAGCCAGAATTGTGATCAAGCCATGCCTGAAGCTCAAGCAACTTCTGAATGTCTTGACTAAAGAAGCCCATATGTTTCCTTTGCTGGTGAAGCCAATTGGGTTGACTTTCCTATTTCTTGAAACCAAAAGCATCCTAGACACAATACCAAATGATCTACTGGGATCCATTTTCCCATTTCTTGGGTAGATATGAGGGGACACAAACAAAATGACCAAAAACTGAAGATATTATACAGCCTTACTGTCCTTCTGGGGTTCTACTCTCAGCTTGGTTTGGGCAGGTGGTCACCTTGTTAGGAATAGGAGATGGGAAAGGTTTGAAAAGTGAGCAAGAAGCCCAAAGAAGGAGTAGAGAACATAAAAACAGGAGAGGCAGAAGGTCAATGGAAACAACAGAGAAGCCTCAGAATTATCTAATTCTCCCACATGATGTGTTAGCCAAGCCCAATGAATTCTGTCATCTGCATATCCCCAAACCCCACGGCCTCCTCTCTATTCTCACAGCAATGCTCGGTTCAGACCTTCATGACCTCTCTCCTTCTCGTGGTCTCTGTCTTTGCTCTCATCCCTTCCAAATTTATTTTCTACACCACGACCAGAGCGATCTTCTCAAAAGAGAGCTCTCAACATTTTCCTACTGAAAAACTTTTGATGCCTCCCTCATGTGGAACGTGGGAAAAGCTGAGCTTTGAAGACAGATCATTTTGAAATCTGTCTCTGCCACTTACCAGCTGTGTGACTTTGGGCAAATTTCTTCATTTCTCTACACATCACCTATCTCAACGATAGGCAGGATTCCTTTGATTACCAGTGACAGAAAATGACCCCATACTCATTAGGTAAAAGGGGAGGAGGAACTCATGAACTCAAGTGATCAGCTGAAGAACAATAGTACAACAGGGTCTCAGGAATAACTGGAAACAGAATTCACAAATACCCTGTCGTGTCTCTGCCTTTTTTGGGGGGGCGGGGTGGTAAGGGAGGATTTATATTCCTATTTTTGCTTGTCTCTGCATTTTAGCTTTATTTTCTTGGATTGGGTATTCTGTGAATGACTGGCACGTGAAACATAAATGGCCAACTTCCAGGCTCACATCTTCGAGTTTAGTTCACAGAACAAGGGAGACTCCTATTTTGAATCCCAAATCCAAGCTTTTGGAGAATGGCTCTGACTGTCCTATGTTGGATCAGGCACCCACCCAGGACTAATCAACCAGGGGCATGGGCAGGATGCGTAAGAAGACGGCAGCGGCTATTTAAACCACGTGATCACAGAGACTAAATCAGAAAGAACATCAGGCAGAAGCAAATGGTGCTGTTCTGGATAGACAACCCAGAAGATACTCTCCACAAATTTTATCTCGTGTGCTCATATAAATGAGCACCAAGTACCCAGACAGTACCTGGGCACAGGACACAGCTCTGCAAATTCTCAACTAAGTTCCCAATTTAATACAAACCAGTTCCCTTGCACCACTAATCCTATTCACCCGAGATGGCTCACCAGTCCCCAAAAGTTGTGTATGGTTTCTCCCTGCCCCGGTGCAGGGCTGTATTTCCCAGCCATTCTCATCTCACTCCTACTAGCCCCTAAAACCCAAGCCAATGGTACCCATCTGTGAATCCTTCCTCAGCACACCCAGAGCCAACAGCCTTCTCTGCACTTCAAGAAGCCTGTTCTTAGCCTCCAGCATAGCACCTGCGGCCTCACATGGTAATTACCTGTTCGCTCATCCGCTAGTTTCCTCCTCTCTCTCCAGAGATTGTGGCTTTCCAGCTCTTCGTCCCGCATCCAGGAATAAAGGCTGGCATCTAGCAGACCTCGGCAAGAGCTTGTTAAATGAAACACAGGATGAATCAATGAAGAGGAGGAAGCAGAGGGAAAAGAGGAGAAGGCTAAGTAGAGATTTCACTGTTCTCACACAAACCTGTGTGTGTTTTGACATTTGGAGTTTCAAAGCGAGAATAGCCAGCAGAGTCTGCGGGATGCTTAGAAACAAAGTTGCTTCCTGTCCCTCCAATCCCTGAAATTTGAAAGCTGTGTTTTTTGTTTTTGTTTTTTTTTTGCTTTGTTTTGACCACTTATATTATCTTCTTTTCTCCTGTAAGCTTTCTGTTGAGATCTATTTGGTCCTGCTGGCTAACCCATCCGTCCGTCCATCTGTCCATCCAGGTGCTGACCTGGGGCATCTGGGTTAGACCCCTACCCTTCCACACACACTGGTGGAATCAGCCCAGAGCTCTATGTATTCCTGGCAGTGAGTTTGGGTTTTTCTATGGGCCAAAGGGATGAGGTCACCATTGCCAGTAAAGTCACCACTGCATGATTCATCTGACACCAGCTCCCTACTTGGGGTCCCAGAGCTTCTCCCAGAGCACCCAGAACCGGGGTTCCCTGCTATTCTTCAAGGTTCTGGAGCTGATCCTCCAGTTTCTTGGATCCTTAGGGAACATCTGCCCCTCTGAGAAGTACTGGAAGAACTGAGAGGCTGGAGTGCTGAATGGGGGAAGCCTCAGAGAAGCCACGATCCTCCAATCCCAGGACAGACCTCGTCATCCCTCATAAAGGCTTCCCCATGTCTCCAGCAACGGCTTCCCCCCTTGTCTCAAAGCTTTTACCGGGGTCTCTAAGGACACATTCTGAAGGGCTCCAGAGTTCTCAAGGGGGAGACCTGATTCCATAGATGAGAAAGCTGAGGCCAGAAGAGAAGTGACATGCTCAAGGTAACACCGCTAACAAGTATCAGGGCTGGGACCAAATGTACTCCCCCTGCTGGAGGTACTCTGGTAGCTTCTTAACCTCTTCTGATAGACTTTCCTTTTAAAACACAAGTCTCTATAAATGCTGCCTGAAGAAATGGTAGGCAAAGGGGACAAGTCCTCCTTTCTTCCCCTCTCACAGGAAGTGGCAGACACTGGCCTTGAACCAAGGCCTGATTTCAGGGCACTGTCCTGCCTTCCTTACCCTGTCATTCAGAACTCAAAGCTAGCTTTCAGATTCACCGCATAATCTAGAGCAGTAGGGCAATGCCAAAACCCACACTTAGACCCAAATGTGGGGGGGGGGGGTTGTCTGGTGAGATTTTCGGTGTGATTCCCCAAGGACCTTCCAATAATCCAGGAAGTCTTTCTGGGACAGTGGAAATCAGATTGGGGGTTTGAGAGTTGAGTCCTGGGAAGTGAGGCATGGGGACATTCTCCAAAGAATGTTCCAGGTCTTTGAATGCTGGAATTAGCTCGAAGCCCTTGGGATAACCACTTTGCCTCTCTAGGTCTGTTTGCTCATCTACAACGTCAGGAGAGCTAAGGAGATGGTCCAGCTTCTCAACATAGCATAGACGGTCCAATGCACAGCTTCTCAACATGGCATTTTCCAACCTTGTGAACCAATGAAAGAAAGCACCTTCTCACATTCAGCAGGGGATGGGAGGCTGTGGGTCCGTGTCACTCTCCCCTGCCCTCTCCCCCACTGCCTAATGGTCAAAGCAGCACTGTAGGTCAGTGAAGAGAACCTGGGCAGATGGTGTTGCCAAGCCTTGCCCAGGGAGGGGTCAGGGGCTGCCCCCTGGATCAGGGGCCGAGTCTTAGAGCAAGGGTATCCTCAGGGATCACAATCCAACACCTTCGAAGGACACTCGGGACTGCAAGGGGACCTCAGAGAATGCTGCCTCCAGAAGACACACGGGTACATTTGCCTCATCCAGAGCCCACAGGGTCTCCCTTTACTGGCTGGCTGGAGGGATGCTTCGGAGGTTCAAGATGCTGTGACTCCCTTAGTCACCAGTGTCGAAATAAATGCTTCAAGCTCGTGCAGTGTTGGTGCTGGCGGTGGGGGGTTGGGGGGGGAACCAAGCAATAAGCCCAGAGTCCCTGCTTTCCAGCTATGGTGGTCCACCACAACCCCTCCTCCACCACCTCGCGCTCCTTAAAAAAAAAATTTTTTTTTAAACCTCTTGGCCTTTCTTCCTTCCCGATTTCTAGTTCTGTTGTGCACTTGGAGGCCGATAGATTGGATCCTGCCTTCCGGGTGGCGTTTAAACATCTATGTATAATTTTGCATGACTATTGCGTCATCGTTGAAGTCGTCGTGGTTCCCCAAGAGGCCTCCCAGGCTTCTTCCAGCACCGGGCCTTTGGACGCTTCCGGGCGCTGCGGGCACTTGCGCGAGGAGCCCTCGGCTCCTCCCGACCGCTTCCCTCTCGGCCTCCTCCCCCAGCCTCACCTTCCCCCCGCCACCGCACACCGCCCCAGCTCCGCGGCTCCTCCCCGTCACCCCCTCCCCAGCCCTCGCGGGGAGTCAAGCTAGGGTGAGCGGGCAGGGCCGAGCGGCGGGCGCGGGCGGGGGCCCGGGCGCGGGGCGCGGAGCCGGCGGGCGGGGGCGCGGGGCGGGCGGCCGGCTCCCGGGGAGGCGCCTGGGCCCGCCCTCCTCCGGGGCGCAGCTGGGAGGGGGCCCGGGCCCGCGCGGGGCGGGGAGAGCCGCCTGGCCCCTCCCCTCCGCCGCCCTCCCCAAAGTTGCCGTCTCCCCCGGGGCCGGCCAGTCTTATGATCCAGCGGATCCTCCTGGGGAGGCCGGGCCGGGGAGAGGGCGCGGGCGCCGAGCGGCGGGGGCAGCGGGCGGGCGCGGCGACCGGGGCCCGGGCGGGGATCCGGGCAGCGACCGAGGCGGCGGCAGCGCCCCGGGCCCGCCGCCCCCTCCCCTCGGGCGGGGGGAGCCGCTGCATGGGGCCGGGGGGGCGGCCCTGCTGCGCGGAGCGGCGGCGGAGGCGGACCCCCCAGGCGGGCTGGGGCTGAGCCCGGGGCCGGGGCGGGGGCTCCGGGGGGACCATGCCCGGAGGCCGGCCGGCCGCAGCATGGCTCACGGGCCCGGCGCGCTGATGCTCAAGTGCGTGGTGGTCGGCGACGGGGCGGTGGGCAAGACGTGCCTACTCATGAGCTATGCCAACGACGCCTTCCCGGAGGAGTACGTGCCCACCGTCTTCGACCACTACGCAGGTAAGCCTCGGAACTGCTGACTAAGGGGCCGCTCCCCGGGCCGGGAACTTTGGAGCAACTTTAGCGGAGCCCCCTCGCCGCCTCCCCCGAGCGCGCTCCCCACCCCTCCCCCGCCTTGCCCTCCGCCGGGCGCCCGGCCCCACCCCCTGACCTACCCTCCCGCCCTGCCAGTCGCGGGCTGGGGAGACCCCTCTCCCTACTCCTCCCCACCCCCCCGGCCCAGTCCCGGCTCACCGCACCTCCCAACCCCCGGACGCACGGGGCCGACCTCCTTGACCTTCCCACGGCCTCCTCCCGATTGCCCCAAACCCCCGGGGGAAATACTTAGGGCACCGGGTGAGAAGTGGCTACGGGACTTGGGAGAAGGGAGTGGGCAGCGGGGATCACATCACACCCCGGCCTCACGCCACTTAACAGTGAGTCGGGCACAAGAGAAAAGGGGTGACATCTCCCAGGGAGCGCCGCATGCTGCCGGCTGGGTTGGGTTAAACGAGGATGGGGAGCGGGATTGCCCCAGACCCTAGATAATTGAGCTTCTCTCCCCGCCCCCACTTCTGCCCTTGCAGTCAGCGTCACCGTAGGGGGCAAGCAGTACCTCCTGGGACTCTATGACACGGCGGGACAGGTGAGTGTCTTGGCCCCTGGCCGACACCCCCTTGCCTTTCCTCAATTCAGGGTGGCTGCAAATGGCCTTTGGAAACTGAGGTGTCTAAGAGGGAGGGTGTGTCTGCGAGGGGCCCCTCTGGATCAAGTCTTTATTTCTTTTCTCAAGTCCGCAAATTAGGAAAAGGAAAAACACACGCACACACAACCCATCAACAAACCTAGCCCAGCCCACCCCATGTGAGCCCCTGTGCTGTGAAAGTTTTTTTGCCTGTGTGTGCTTTCTGTATGGTGCCTGGTGTGTGGGTCCCAACTCCTGTTGCAAAGTGGCAGCGGCCAATCATGAAGCGCCCTTATTTTTAGTTGCAGATGACCAGGTCTCCCCCTCACAGCCTCTGTCTGGTCCCTCATTGGTGAGTGGTCTGCCTGTCCGAGGAACCTGATTGGTGCGAAATGGCATCATCTAATATGATGGGAAGGCATTTGGTCCTGGTTATGTTTATTACAACATCATTGCACTCTGGGACTCGAGTCCCTGCAAACGTAATTTGTGGTGTTACCAGAGGACCACAGGGAAAAAAAAAAAGAAAAGAAACAACAACCATCCAGCCACTCCCTGGGGTAGGGAGGAGGAAGAAGGGTTAGGAGTTCAGTATGAATCTTGGAGGAAGCTTTTTTTTTTTTCCCCCTTCCATTGGAAGGCCAGGTGACTTCGTCTGGGTTTTCTTTGGGAGAGATTATTGTGCAGAAAGAAAATGCACACTCCTCCTTAGCAAATCAGAGGTGGCTCCTGAAGGATTAGTCTCCTCCTCACCTCTGTCCCAGCCGCCCTCTTCCCAGACCCACTTTTGCTGCTGGGATGATTGTGTGTAATGAAGTTTTGCAGAACCCAGCCCTGTGATTAGACATGAAGCCCTGGGCAGAAATTTCCACGTGTCATGCAAACTTGAGTCTTTGCGGCCCTGTGAACAGCTGAGGGGCTTAGAGAGCGCTTTGGGGGATGTCTGATAGTACAGTTTCCTTTTCTAGAAAACGCCTTACAAAAATTCCCTGTTCATTTATATGCCAGATGCCTAGCACTGAGTCAGGCAACACAGGTGCTCGATAAAGGGGAGCTATTCGTTGTAGCTTTTCTAGATTTGGATTTCAGAACTGTGGTGCCAGGTTAGAATCTGGAAAACGTTTACTGAGAGTATCTCAGTGTGGCTTCTGGTTTCCAAACTGTTAAGTTAGAGGAGCATCCAAGGATAGAGAAACTGTTGGCAGTGCAAGGTGCCAGAGGCTGCCCCCTTTCACCAGACCGCCCCGAGTGGGTACAACCAGTTCTTAGCTTTCCAGGGCTCCTTTGGGAGGCCTGCCTTCTTCTATTATAGTTGTTACTTACTCTGTCAGAACATATGGAAGGCAAGAGACAGAACTCTGTCAGTTAAGTAGGACCAACTTTTGAGCCACACAATAGATAAATTACTGGTTGAAAGGGGAGAGGGTTTTAAACGTCGTCTCTAATTTTAACTTCTTTCACTAGCACCTCTTCCCTTTTCTCCTGTAACTTGTCACCATGACCATTTGTTTGACCACGAGCCCTGTTCAACAGGATGTGTATACATCAGACCTCTTCTGTGCACCTTCAGACCCAACTCATATTTAGTGAGTTCCTTCTGCATATCAGGCATGGGGCAGCCACATGCAAATACCTTTTTATTTTCTCCACAAAACAACCCCATGAGATAAGTGATATTCTATCTTTGCAGATGAGGAAAACGGGACTCCAAGAAGCTAGGTAGCTGACCTAAGGTCACACAGCTACTGACAGGCATTGCTGGGATTAGGACACATGTCTGAATTTGCCCCAGTCTGAGGTAGTGATAGCCACAGGAAGCAACAGGAGAGACTGGGTTGATGGGATTCCTTGGTGTGTCTATAGGGGACACGGACCTGGAATCTTGATAGCCATTCTCTGAGTTCGGGTCGTATGCAGCCATTACTGAGGAGGGAACCCAGATCCAAAGAATCATCCGAAGTTGGATCTACTCGTAAAACTGGGGCTTCCCATAAGTCATTATGATTGCTGTTTCCCATGGAGATTGTAAGATACAATACCAAGTGGGATCAAACTGTTAGTAAGGTTCAGGTATTACTGTTTTTACCCCGTGGTGGGACACCTGCTCTATTGGCCAAGATGTGTTTTAGGCCCCCGTGGTGTTTTTCCCCGTGTCTGGAACGTTTCCTTTTAGGTCAAAGTTAACGATAATTCACTTTTCAGCATTTAAGTGTTTATTACTAATAAGCCCTATCTTAGCAATGTAATCATCAACGAGATGAAGTGAGGAGTGCCCACTGGATCACTAACTAGCACTTGTACTAAGCACTGGGGACTACAAAAGAAAAAGTTGAAGGTAGGGCCCTGCCATGGCTGATGATAGGTAGAAGTACCTGAACCAGATATCCGTTCATGTTTGTTACATAGGAAATTCCTGTGTTGTCATAAGATCCCATGCCTCTATGAGGCTTTATCAGGTTACCTTCTTACAATAAAAATAACGATAAGCAAACACACAGACATGTGTACACAAACATACATACACTTTTAAGCCTTACGGACAGCAGAGGAAAGCCCACGGGCTTTAGAACCAAAGACACCTGAGCTCAGGTCTCTACCTTGCTGTAGTGGTCATGGCGATTCCAGCTTTATTTAACCTTTGTGAGTTAGTAAAATATGCGGACCGTTGGAATCCATGCTGCAGTGCTGTAGACTGGCTTAAACTGTTCAGTGGATGTAAAAACAGCTGACACTGTTCTTCCCTAACAGTAGATGGGTATAAATATTATAAGAAATTATTGTACTGCACTCTGGGCAGTTTTGTTAGGGCAACGGGGTCACAGGTGGAAGCGGAGAGTATGTTGTGTTGGGAGTCGGTGATAGAAACTCCACTAGATGCCAGATCCTAGGACCTTTTCACTGGCGGTGTGGAGTCAGCTTTGTACTTCCTGATTCCCACAGTCCCCATGGATGCTGTCCAGTGTTCCCTGCTCTGAATGCCCTGTCATATCAGATGGTTTCCTTTCTTGCTCAGAGCCTGCATCCCTAGTGATGTGAGAGAAACTTAGAAAAACTAAGAGCTCGGGACACGCTTTGAGAAACAAGTCGGGTGTGTAGGTTTCAGTTGATTCTACTTTGGGAGGTAAGAAGCGCTGAGGAGGAAGTGCATGGGACTGGAAAGTGTCGCTTTCTCTCCAAAATGTTCCCCCAGAATGTTCACTCGCTGTATTTGAATAACAGCCGTAGGGCCTCCCTTGGGTTGGAACTTAAAGTCTGTGTGCTTATTCTTGGTCTCCTCTTTGGCCGTAGTCAAGTTCAAAGCCATAGGCAACATTCACCCGGTTTATATATTGGGAACGTAAGAGATGACCATAGCAGATGACCTTTTTCGCCTTCCAGAGGAGGCTGCTTCCCCCTTGCCCTCTACCGCTATTGATAGGGAGTGGGGTAGTGGGGACAGGAATGAGTATGAATGTGAGTGTTTGGGGCAGCTTTGGTCCCTATCGTGGGCTCTGCCTGGGCACCTCCTCAACATCCCCAACACCAAAGGGGAAGCCCCCTCTCTTGGCCACGTACCCGGGTGGCCCAGGAGCAGCCCTGACATTGCGACTGCCCAGCAGTTCGGAGTGGAAGTTGAGGACAATGGTGCCTTCCTCCTCCTGGGGGCCTCGTAGAGGGGTCTGGCTTCCGGCCTGGGCCTCTGCGGAGCTTCTCCTTTCTTGCCCTGCTTTCAGAACTTCAGGGTAGGCTCCTTTGTCCGCTCAGGGAGGGCCTGGAGAGGCAGTATTTTCCCTCTCCTGCCTCTGTACTGCTTGGAGCGCAGGGGAGGTGGGAAGAGCTCTCACTCTCTGTGCAGACGAGCTGGCGGGGAGCTGCCTGGCGAGCTGCGGGCTCCAGGCTGATCTCTTAATCCTTGGCAGGAAGGCAGAACTCGATACCCTAAAGAGGGAAGGACCAGCGCCCAGTTTATCCCAGGTCTCAGAATACCCGCACTCAGGAGGGTGTGTGTTGGGGGTGCTTTGGGGTTCCCTTAAAGTTCCAGATGTAGCCACTGCCTCGGTGAGTGGAAGTCCATCTGTGTGCTTTCGGGTGTGCTGCTGCTACGTCTGTTCACTGCAACACACAGATTCAAGGATGCGTACATGAGAGCTATAAATACCCTTCACTTAGGTGTCCCTGGGGTTGGCTTTTCAGTGCCAAGGGAGATCTGTTTCTTACTTGACAGAGCCCAGCAGCTGTGGCTGACCTCCAAGCCCTCTGGGCAACCAGGGAAGTACTTTCCCTCCAGAAGGGAATATCCAGGGGAGGCAGCGTTGGAATGCCCCTGCCTTCTGTGTGTTTCGAGGGGCAGCACCTAAGGGCCTAATGGAATGGAAAGGGGCCACAGGGGTGGGGGGCGGGGCTGGCCACCTCAGGCTCCCCCTGCCTTCAGGCAGGCACCCTCCCAGTACCTGTGTAGGTACACGCTTGCCAGATGAAGAAGTTGAGAGTGAGTAGGTGAATGCAAAATAGACAGAGATGTAATTAAGACGAGGGTTTTCCTTACTTTGGAGGGGGACTGCGGGGAACCTCGGGAGGGCTCGGAAAACACCCTCAGGCTGCAGGTGTCAGAAGACCCCCACTGTGTCCCTGAGGGGCCCCCTCGGGAGAAGTCACAAGAGTTCCCCCCCAGCACAGCTTCAACAGGTGAGCTGCTGGCACCAAGCATCCTGCTTTCCCTTAGTAACCTACTGTAGATTTGTCGTCTGTGCATTTTTCCCTAACCTTTTTAGAAGCTATTTATATCCCCAGCCTGCACCGTATTACACTGAATGCTGGTTTCCTCCTCTGCGTTGGGAAGGTGGACGGCCTTTGTTGGCTCCAAAGCCTCTGCGGTGACTGAATGCCCTGTGCTCCCCTTCTTGTCGCTCTGATGTGGCTTTGGGATAGGTTAGCTCAGAGCCCAGTCCCACCAGCAGGAGCCTCAGGGTGGGGTGATGGGGGACAGCCTGCATCAGTTCCGAATGGTTGATCTGTGTGCCGAAGGGCCCTGTCCCCTTCCTGGCCGGCTGATCTGGCTGGCTCCTCCACTTCTGTCATGATTTTCTTGAGGCTTACCGCCATTTACACCCTGGGAACCAGAGCTTCCCAGCGGGTGTCTCAGAAGTGGGTGGCACAGGTGTGCTCGGACCCCCTCCTCTGGGCTCCGGGACGCGCCGAGTGGGGAGGGGCCGTGTGCAGCCTCAAGGGCCCCGAGCCTCTGTTGTCATTTGGGCGTGTGCCAGGATGCCAAACAGTGTTGTTTGACAGCTCATGGGTCAGGGGCCTGTGGCAAACTGGGTGTTTGTGGTTTTGTTGTGGAATTGGGGGCTTTAGGAGATGAGACCTCATGGCATTAAAATATGACAAAACAAAGCAGCTTTCCCCGGGGGTATCAGTTTCTAGCAGGGACGCATGTGTTGTCATGCGTGGGCACTACTGCCCAGAGGTCTCAGATACAGAAGAGCAAACTGCAAGTTGGAGGGAAGGGAAAAGCAGTTACGAAGGAAGAAAACCTAAGACCACACAGGTCTTTCGAAGCTAAAATTCTTGAGTCGCAGCTGGATGTCCATTCCCTTCGAGGGGCTTGGCTTGGCTTTGCCCTAATTTGGCAAGCCAGGATCCAGGAGCCGCTTTCCTTGCCCTCAGCACTTTGCTGTTCCTCTTTTAGTTTCTGGCAGGCAGCTGCTTTGTACGAGGAAGCGAGGGAGCGAGCATGGGGAGGCCCTCCGAGGAGGCTGGGCAGCCGTGGCCGGTTCCCGGGAGCGGGCCCGGGGCTCCCCGAGTGGATCCACTGCCTGCCAGTCCCTCTGGGGCCGATTCCTGCTCTCTCTGAACTCCATGAGGACTGAGAACCTGGTCCTTCTTTTTCTCCACCACGTTTCCTGCACTTAGTCTGGTGCCTGGGGCATGGAAGGGGCACAACAAATATTTCTCAGAGTGAGTCGATTCTCATTTGGCTTCAATTCATTTCTGCTAAAAGGTTAACCAGAGACTAAGGCGATAGCCCTCAAATGATAGCCTCAGGCACACCCGGTTTCTTGGAGAAAAGTTTTATTTAATACAGAAGCCTCCAAGGTTCAAAGGAGTTCTAGGATGGAGGTATACAGCAGGCATCGGTTACACCCCCACCTAGAGCCTGGGGGCTCAGTGGTCACCGGTGCACGGTCTCCCAGTACTTCCCTGAGGCCTCTCACATCTAGAGCTTCTGACGAGGAGGCAGCTTGGCCATGAAAGGGTGGGTTTGGGATTCTTCCCCAGACCAAATCTGAGTCCCAGCTCCTCTTGTCTGTAGCTGTGAGGCCGTCGGTCAGCTGGCTCTTCCCTCCCTGCACACGGGGGAGATAATGTCTACCTCACCGGGTTGCCGTGGGGATTAGAGATGGTGCGTGTGGTGGCCCTGGTCACTCTCAGCTACTGTGGGCTGAGTACCAGGCCCCTGCTGACAGTGATGTTCCAGGCCAGCCCCCACATTACTCTGCCAGGGCCCACCCCCCAGCGAGGGTCTTGACCTCTTGGAACCTCAATTTTCCTCATCTGTAAAATGGGGACTATAGTTGCACCTCCTCGTGGAGTCATCAAATCTGAGCTTCCCAGCTCCTAGGCTCAAGGCGTTGGGGTAGGGCCAATAGGCAGCCCTGGGCTTGGGCTGTCCAGCCTCTGTCATTTCACTCAAGGCCCCTCCACCCTACTGTGTGCAGAACACATAATCTCTTCCCTGTCTCATGAATGAAAGCCTGGGGAGCGTTGGATTAAACGAGGTTGTGCAGGCAGAGGGTCTTGGGGAGCTCATATTCTGGGTGAGGAGGAAGGGCATGGGGAGCACAGGCCTGGGGGGTCCCAAATGTGTCTCTGTGGACCCCAGATCCCTGGTATTGGTGTCAACATATAGAACAGAGCTGATAACCAAATTATGGAGTTTTTCACTCGGTAACTGACAACTCCGTAATTAGAGAGATATTAATCTGGTGCTGTGTTGCTTGTTGATTTTAATAGAAAGAACACGAAAGTAGGGGGAAGGGATTTATTGTTGTCACTGTTTCTTTTCAAGTGACTGGTGGGAGTAGGGAACCAGCCGCTTCTCTCCCAATCCACAGGCTTGCCAGCCCCGCCCAGACTCAGGGTAGAATTTGGGTTTTAATAACGACACACTCTTCGCTGAGTGACATTTTTACAGAGCACAAAGCATGTTGCATTTGGTACCTCCCAGGGGCCTCTCTCTCCCCTGCTCTGTGAGTAAAGGAAGCAAGCGGTGTGTGCCTCATTTTTCAGGTTCAGAGAGGTTATGACTCGTTCCAGGCCACGAGGCTGGTGACAGGCAACAGCAGGATTCCAGGCCAAGCTGTCCCACCCCAGGCCCTGGGTTCCTTACATTAAATTGCCCACGCTAATCGGCATGATGGTGTGAAATGTCTCTTGCATCGCATGTATTCTGTTGTTGAATGTTTCACACAAAAAGTACATTCTAAGTGCATCGCTTTTCTATTTTTTTAAGTTTATTTCTTTATTTTGAGATAGAGTGCACACATACGTGTGCTTCCGCACGGGGGAGGGACAAAGAGAGAGAGGGAGAATGAGAATCCCAAGCAGGTTCCGCACAGCCAGCAAGGAGCTGGACGCAGGACTTGAACTCATGAGCTGTGGGATCGCGACCTGAAGTCAGGTGCTTGACCCACTGAGCCACCCAGGCGCCCCTGGGGTATGTTGCTCTTCTAGCTAGAAGGGCTGGTAGAATGTGTGGCTATAAGTGGAATAGTTCAGGCTGCCGCTAAAATGACTGCTGTAAACACCATCCCCTAGAAGATTAGGGTGTTTTGTTAATTTGTTCATTAACCTACACTCTTGCTTAAAAAGAGGCCTCCCCCTAGGCGATACAGGTACAGATGGCTGAGGTGCTGGTGAGGGTGTGGAAGGAGCTCGGTGCTCTTTGTAGACAGGTGTAGCCTCTGCCTGGGAAGGGGACCAGGGGACCAGGAAAGTTCTCTGCTAACTGATGCTGACTTTCCTCCAGCCGAGGAGGCGGGACACCCTCCCCACTCTTCTTGACCTATTCTGCCTGCTGGCCTTGACTTGGCAGGAGCTTGCTGTTTGTGGGCTGGGCTGCCGGGCAGGGCGGCTGTGGTGCCTGTAAAGGTGCCTTTTCTGTCCCATAGGGACTGCCCTAGGCCTTTCTTTTCTCCCTCTAGGGGAAAACTCTTTCCAGGTGAAACAGTTTCAAATCTGTGTGTCCCACTTACCACCGAATATTCCCTGTTTCCCACCAGAGACTGCCTCTCCCACCTGCCGCTCGCTTTGCTCACCTTCCTGAGCTGTCCCCGTTGACACCGCATCTGCCTGGACCCCCGCATCCTCCAGCTGGTGCTGCCGACGCTGCGGCTGTCACGATGCAATGATGACATTCATGCAGTTGGTCAGCAAACATTCCCTGAGTACCGCATCTGGCCGGGGGACCTGTGCTAAGGACAGGGCTTACAGGAGAGGCGGGCACTGGCCCTGCCCCGGGGAGCTCACGCTTTAGCCAACACTGAGTGATGGGAGGGGAGCTGGTGCCCCGCCCCCTCAGTTCACTGCGGGCCAGGGGGGCCAGAGAGGGCTGGGTTCTGTCCACAAGAAATGAACTGCTCCTGAGAGCTAAGCTCAGTAGGGGTTCTCCAGGTCAATTTGTAGGTGGAGAAAGTGCTCAGGTTGGATTCTTACACGTACTAGATGCTCAGCAAAAGTTTGAATTACTGCACTGGTACTCAGATGGGCTTCTCGAACCAAAAGACCTCTCCTGGGAACTTGTTAGGAATCCCGGTTCTTGGGCTCCACCCCAGACCTCCTAAATCAGAAACTCTGGGATGTGTCTGTTACAACAGACCCTCTGACGTGGGCTGTAAAGTCCGACTGCTGAGTTAATGAGTATTTGTGCACTTACTACATCCTCATAGCAAGCCGCCTCCCCCTCTCCCCCGTCCTCGCCCACACTCCTCCTCATTCCACTGCTCCCCACACTCCCCCCTCAGCCACATATATACCACACACATATGCACACCACACACACACACACACACACACACATATACACACAGACTGCATACACACTGCGCACACACAACACATGCACACACACGCACCCCTATCTTAGACACTGTCCCTGGAGTGCAAGGAACATAATTTAGTCACTTTTTAACCCCCACCCCAGCAAACACACCTCCATACACCCTGTTTCTAGTTCTTTACACAAGGTTGGGACTCTCCATATTTGTTGGAACGAACCGAAGCTCCCTACTCAGCTGTCTGGTGGAGGGCGGGCCGAGGGCACTTTCCAGAGAAAATTGAAGCAGAACTTCCTAAGCTGCCCCTGGCTCCATTGGTGTGCTTTCTGGCCCAGGACTGTGCACATAGTAGACTCCACTGGTATTCTTTGATGAGGTGTAAGTGCCAAGGCATTCTTTTCTCCTCTATTTTAAGCAGCTAGACAGATTGGGGCCTGAGCCCTGCTCTGTTCACCGTGGCTGAGGTTAGCACTCTGGGTGGTGACAGACCTGCCCCTGAGGACCATGCCAGTTTGGTTTGTGCTAAATTAGTTCCAGAGCAACAGATGGGCTATGACGTCCTTTTGTATTAAAACTCCCCAGGCAGGTCACCAAGAGCAGTTGGAGGAAGGGCTGTTACTCAAACATGCATCTGGGCAGTTATTACTCTGGCTGACCAAAGCTTTCTGTGTAAGTGTCCTTCTCTCCTGTTCTCCTGGCCGGCCAGCCGGTCCCTCCCTCCCTCCCTCCCTCCTTCCTTCCTTCCTTCCTTCCTTCCTTCCTTCCTTCCTTCCTTCCTTCTCCTCTCCCTCCCTCCCTCTCTTTTTTTCCAAACTTGTTCCCGTATAAGAAAAAACGTCCTTTCTCAAGTGGCGTAATGGTTGGGATTATAAATGTGTCGGCTCAAAGTATGCCCCCTCTTTAATGCTGCCAGTGAGAGAGAACATTTACTCCCGATTGTCTGGTTCAATTAAAATTCCATTTATCCCAGCTTACTTTTCAAAGGGCTGTCTTCCCCCAGTGAGCTGGTTCGGGGCCCACACTTACTACCTTAAGGTGTTTCTAGTGGGCTCTGGCTCTGCAGGGATGGGGAAGGGGCTGATGTGAGGGGAACGGAGGAGATAGGTGGCAGGGTCCGTGCCACACCGGGGGTGGGGGGGGGTGGGGGGGTGGCGGTGTCAGGTCTTTGTCCAGCCTGCGCAAAGTGAGAGGGTCCTTCTGAGGCTGAGGCATCCTGTGACCTCTTCCTCTGTGACTCCAGCCATCTTGCAGCTGAATCTCCTCATTGAATTTCAACTGAGAAATTGTGTATAGGTCCCAGTCTAGCATTTGGTCTTCCTCATGAATAAATCTTCACTCAGCACCCAGTTTATAAGCCCTCAGAAGGGGACTGCATGTGGTGCATAGCACTTAGCACAAGGTTGGGGGATCCCATAGGAGCTAGGTGAGTTGTGGGGCTTAGGCAAATCTGTCGGAAAGATTATTATGTAAAGAAACTTTCTGATGACTTGACATTGCCCCCATATTGGCTTTCTAATCAGCTCATTTTAAAGGGGATTCTGATCTGTCTGGACATCATTGAAGGTCTTTAAAATCAGATTATACGTGGTCATTTTAAAGCATGGCCCATTTAAGTATAATAGAACTCATTTCTTAACTCATAGTGTCCATTAGCAGAAACGCTGCCGGGGCTATTTGGATAAAATATTGACCAGGATGTGAACCATTTTCTGGCAAGTGTAGGAGTCCTTGAGTGTGTTTTATGTGAGGCACCCCTCCAGAGTGTCCTGTGGCACTCTGTTAAAGGCAGGCAGGAGGGGGAGGGGGAGTGGGCTGACTCCGTGACTGAGGAAGGGAGACACAAATGCTGTCTGCTCCCCTGGGGGCAGCTGCGACATCTTGCGGCCCCCACCCAACAGGGGAGTGCGGAAGCATCAGTCTGGCAAGCTGGTGTTAGGAAGAAAGTGATTCCTTAGAAATTCCTGGAGGACCAAACTGCTCAGTGTATAAGTTCACTTCTCCTCCCTTTTGAAAAATTGAGATTCAATTCACCTTCGGTGGCTTTTATATATTTGCGAAGTCGTGGGACCATCACCACTATTTAATTCCAGAACATTCTCATCATCCCCCGAAGAAACCTTATACACATTAGCGATTCTATCCATTCTCCTCTCCCCTCAGCCCCTGGCAACCACTAATCTACTTTCTGTCTCTGTGGATTTGCCTGTTCTAGACATTTCCTATAAATGGAATCCTACAATATTCGGCCTTTTGTGTCAGGCTCCTTTCACTTGATGTAATGTTTTCAAAGGTCATCCATGTTGTAGAATGGATCAGTAGTTCATTCCTTTTTATGGCTGAATAACCCTTGTCTTTCCTTTTTATTCCTTTTTGTCAGTCTTTCTTATGTGGACACTCTACCCAAGGCTCTGGGAACCAGCTTTTGGGTTCCGAGGCAGAAAGTAAAGGTCTACTGCCCGTGTGCTCCTGGCACTGTTTTCACCCCTTCCTCAGGGAGCCATGGGACAGTCTCCCCTCTCCCGTCCCAGTGTTCTGGTTCTGTCTACACTTCTGTTCATAGTCTCCTGCCCCCCACCCCCACCTTTATAACTTTATTCACCAGATATCAGAGTATCTGTTAAATACAGGTGAGGTGAGGAATAAAGACCCATCAGGTGGGAATTTAGAGTCAAGTGGGAAGAGAAGATGGATACAGATAACCAAAATACGAGTAGAAATGGGATGTGCCATGGGAAGGTGGAAATGGCAAAACGTGAGGGCTGACATAAATTGTCTTTATGGCTGGCTGCTTGCCCAGAGCCCCACTGATAGCGGGGCCGTTGAGATTCAGAAACACGATCCCAGGCCTCCCGGATCATTGTGTCCATGGGTCCGATTTGTGTTAACTCCTAAGAGACCCAGATATAAATAAGGTTGCCAAAGGATTAATTTACCATGTGCTCTCGGTGGTAAAATAGACATACGACATAAACCAAAACCTCACACAAAGAAGAAAAGCATACCATAGCACCCCCCATCTGGGGTTTTGCTTTCCACAGCTTTGGTTACCCGTGGTCAGCTGAGGTCTGGAAACATCCTCCTTCTGACATGTCGTCAGAAGATCAGTTAGTAGCCTCACAATGCCTATGTCATTCACCTAACTCCGTCTCATCAGGTAGGCATTTATCATCTCACATCATCACAAGAAGGGGAAGGACAGTACAGTGAGACATTTTGTCGGGGGGAGGGATCACTTCACATAAATGTCATTATAGTAAATTGTTTTAATTTGTTTTTATTGTTAATCTCTAACTGCACCTTATTTATAGCCTAAACTGTACCATAGGTCTGTGTGTACAGGTCTAGTATCGGGTTCAGAACTCTCTGGAGTTTCAGGCATCCACTGGGGGGTCTTGGGCTATATCCCCATGGGGTACTGCTATAGCCAGGGAACATCCAATATTCAGAGGTACGCAAATACAGACTAGTAAGCAAAGATATGCAAATACGGACTTTTGATTTTACCTATCAAATTGGACAAGATGAAAAAATTGCTACCGAGGAGTCAGAGAACCTGATGCTCT
This sequence comes from Hyaena hyaena, assembly GCF_003009895.1. NCBI lineage: Eukaryota > Metazoa > Chordata > Mammalia > Carnivora > Hyaenidae > Hyaena > Hyaena hyaena. The sequence goes on along the minus strand of NW_024080907.1, from coordinate 1,948,068 downwards.
GGGCACCGTTATTGGGAGTAAAACTGGACCCGAATTGTTTGGGGGTTAATTTGGCAAAGACCATTTCAGTGACCCATTTCTACGAATTTATGCCACGGAAGCGTTCAGAGCACACAGAAATTTACGTGAAACTATATGTTTCACAGTGATTTTTATAATAGTGATAAATTATAAATGCATTAATGCGTGGTAAAATGGGATTTGTTAAATGACAGCATGATGTATATTGGAATAATCATAGCCATTAAAAACTGCTTTCAACAAATATTTAAAGATATGTGAAAAGGCTAATGATGTGTTAAGTGTGAAAAGCAGGAATCGAAACTATATATAGCATGATTACAACTTTGAAAAATATGCACATATATAATATGTGAAGAAAAAATTGGAACAAAATTGTCAAAATGTTAGTGTTTGGCTCTACATGGTGATATTGAATATTTTTAGAAATTTACTTCTTTATACTTTATGCTGTTTTTTAAAAAGCCATTTCATTTGTATTGAGTTGTATATGCACACAGTTTAAAGACCCAACAGTTTTATGAGATCTTATTGTGGAGAAACAAAAGATCACTCTCCACTTCCCCTACAGAAAAGCCATTTCCTACTCTCATTTAACTCTTAGCTTTTGGGGCGCCTGGATGGCGCAGTCAGTGAAGCATCTGACTTCAGTTCAAGTCATGATCTCGCAGTTCGTGAGTTTGAGCCCCATGTTGGGCTCTGTGCTGACAGCTCAGAGCCTGTAGCCTGCTTCGGATTCTGTGTGTCCCTCTCTCTGCCCCTCCCCTGTTCACACTCTGTCTCTCTCTCTCTCAAAAATAAATAAACATTAACTCTTAGCTGTTTATTTTGGTAAAAACAAAAACTGTCTTTTGACTTCACACCATGAATGATGAGGCTTTAGCTCTTTCACGCATGCCTTCCACTTCCCATCTATCCTTGCACCGTAGCTAGAGCGTAATTTCTGTTGGACCACTGTTCAGTGTTTGTATTTTGATCACTATGTTGTCTTAGCTGAGCCATGTAGTGTACTATAATTATTCTTCCCTTCTTGTACCACCTTTTGTTCCCTGGAATTAATTATCTTGCTTCTTCCCTTGCTGTTTTCACTGCATGTGTCTCTGTTCCACCCCGAACTTGCCTTTCTGTGCAATCAAACATGTCATATATTCTATCAGTTTCTTCTTGGAGATACCTGTCGTGAGACTTGTGATGTGCTCCAGTCTGGGCTGGTCTCCTCTAGCCTGCTGCACAGCTTGGGATTGTCCTTCATCATTTTGGGCGTTCCCTTGGGATCTGTGTCTTGGATTAGATCTCTGTTTTTCTTTTCTTTTCTTTTTTAAGTTTATGTATTTTGAGAGCAAGGGAGCATGAATTGGGTAGGAGCAGAGAGAGGGAGAGAGAGAGAGAGAGAGACTCCCACTATCAGTGCAGAGCCTGCTACGGGGCTCAAAACCCACAAACCGTGAGATTGTGACTGGAGCTGAAACCAAGAGTTGGATCCTTAATTGACTGAGCCACCCAGGTGCCCGCTACTTGTATTTTTCAAGTCTTCTTGGTTTAGTCCCTCATTCTGCTGGAGCATATCTTTTATTCGTTTTCTCAGAAAAGGTACACTGTAGGCAAAGCTTTTGACACCTAGTGTTTTTCAAAATGTTTTTATTTTCTTCATGGCTGATTGACAGTTTGAAAATAGATTGGAAACCTTTTTTTTTTTTCTTCTTCTTCTTCTTCTTCTTCTTCTTTTCCTCTCAGAATCTTGAAAGCATTGCTCTGTTGTGTTCTAGCCTCCATGTATGCTATTGAAAAGTCTGATGCCAATCTGATCCTTGATTTGTTGTCAAGAACCTGGTTTTCCTCTCTGGAAACTTTTAGAATCTGCCATTTTGCCCTCCTGAAATGTCGCAAACATGGGCTTTGGGATAGGATCCAGCTAGGTTTCATGGGCCCTTTCAATCTGAAAACTCATGTCCTTCAGTTCTGAGAAACTTTCTTGGTTTATTTCTTTGATCTCTTAGTTTCCAGTTAATCTTTCCTGTTATACTAGAACTCCTAGTATTTAGATGTTGGCGTTCTTGGGCTGGTCCTTATATATATATGTTTGCTCCCTCTGTGTCTTTTTAGTTTATTTTGGGGAGAGTTCCTCAATTTTATCATCCACCCCTTCTATTGTTTTCTTAAATGCGATTCTATCTTTAATTTTTAAGAGCCTTTTCCTATTCTTCAGATGTTCCTTTTTTTGTTTTCCTTCTTTTGGCATCTTCTGATGTCTGGTTTGTCTTGTTTTTTTTTTTTTTTTTGATTGAGCATCTTCTCTGATTTTTCTGGGGCTATTAATGAGTTATTTAAAGTTTTTGTCTCCCTGCAGAGTATCACATTTTGGTCTCTGTCCTTCACGGTCGTTCCTCAGGGGTCCATTCATTTTTGTGACAGTGGCAGTGGGACATGTGGGAAGCTCTGTGTGCGAATCCAGCCGGCTGACTCTAGCCCTTACTGAAGGTCAGGGTTCCCCCACCTCACCACTATTGATATTTTCACTGGAAAACTCTTTGTTGGGGGGGCTGGCCTGTGTATTGTAGGACATTTAGCAGCATCCCTGGCCTCTTCCCACTAGGTGCCTGTAGCACCCCACCCCAGTCGTGACAAGCAAAAGCATCTCCAGACATTGCCAAATGTTCCCTTGGGGCAACGTCACCCCTCACTTTCCCTGGCACCCCCAGTTGAGAACCACTGCCAGAGGTGATCTGTCAGGGACTTTTTGTTGGGGAAACTTGAACATCAGATTCTGGTCTTTCATCTTGGGCTGCCGCCGTTCTGGGAGGCGAGCGCCGGAAGCAGAGTAGGAGGCTTGACTTGTAGCACGTGCCCTGGCCTCGTGCTCAGTATGTTCAGCTGGACCCCGTCCTCCCATCCAGGGAACGCTCTGTCTATCCTTCCCAGACGCTCCCACCTCTGCCTTTCGTCAGGGTCGGGGAGCGTGCTCACTGTGATAGGGGAGTGGAATCTGGGATTTAACTGCCTCTCAAGCAGACTCATTCCATCCTGTTGTTTGTGGCTCCGGCCTCAACCCACGTGCAGAAGAACATGCCACCCCTGTGCGTGCACCTTCAGAGCTCCTGTCGTGCAGGATAGGTGCTTCCTGGCCTTCCCCTCCCTGCTGGCCCCCCCGAGTCCGCTAAGTCCCTTCCTACTCAGTCCTTTGCATCCTAGCTTCTAAAATTGGGTAGCTTTTGTCTCCTTACTGGTTTGCTTGGTTCCTGTGGCTTTCTGCCTTTTTTTTTTTTTTTTAATTACTGTAATTGTAGAGGATTTTGGAGCGATCTGAGATAAATGCATGTGTTCAGTTGGCTGGGATTTAACTGAAGTCATCCCCACTTTTTATATACAATTAGAAAACATGACTCTGAAGAACTGAGTTATAGCGGATGCACATTCTTACCAGGGCCTGCTCTCCAGTGTGCCTGTCCTTAGCATCGAGGGACCTGGGAAAATGAATTCAGAAGAGGCTTGCTTGGGATGGAGGCTTTGGGGCACACACGGTTAGAAGTCTGAGAGGGACACTATATTTTATCTGCATCCTGGAAGCCGTGTTGAACTTCTCCTTCCATGTGAGAGTGCGGCCTTCTAATGACCGGGATCTTTGTGTCCGCCACTTCCAAGATCTTACCGTCAGGCCAAGCTGAGGGGACACTGATACTCTAATTGTGCAATTTCTCCTTTGCTAGACTCTGCGTACAGTCTGTATAGACCGCGACTTTTCACTTAACCCGTTTTTCCGCTGGGCCAAAACATACCGTGTTAGGTTACAGGCTTTCCTTGGTTATGTGTTAGTCCCCTTGATTCGATTTAGGTGTTTTCTGGTGTGACCCACACTGCAGATGACTAAGAACGATTACGGTTTGATTTTCATGGATTGAATTCTTAGGGCAGCCTAAGACATGTAGCCTCATGTCAGATTCTTAGGGTGCCCTGCCACAGTCCCCCTTGATTTGTTTACTATACCTACAGGTGTTAACGACAGTGGGAGGCGGGAAGGAATACTCCCAGCTCGGGGGATGGTGGGGAGAGGGTCCCGACGGTTTCCTTAGCTGAGGAGATGGCCCGTGTATGTGGCTTGGGGTGAGGAGAAGACACAGGTGAGACGAGGTATTCCAGGCCAAGAGGAAAGCCCAGAAGGAGGCGCACAGGAACGGAAGGAGAAGAGCAGGCTGCCTCCATCGGGTGGTCCCCAGAAAAGCCCGTAAACAGAAGTTAGGAAAGAGGGGCGCCTGGGTGGTTTAGTCGGCTAGGCATCCGACTTTCGCTTAGGTCATGATCTCACGGTTCGTGGGTTCAAGCCCCGCGTCGGGCTCTGTGCTGACTGCCAGCTCGGAGCCTGGAGCCTATTTCAGAGTCTGTATCTCCCTCTCTCTCTGACCCTCCCATGCTCATGCTGTCTGTCTCTCTCTCTCTCTCTCTCCTAGAAATAAATAAAAATATTAAAAAAAAAAAAAAAAGTTAGGAAGGGAATCTGATGTCAGCCGTGGCTAGCCTCCAACACCAGGCTCAAGGGTTTGGACTTTCTAAGGGGTACAGTGGGGGGCCAGGGAAGTCTTCTGAAGACCTGTGCTGTGGCTGGGAACTAATACAGAAGCATTAGGTAATATGGATTTTTCCATGCAGCCTTTTCTAGTCCTCGGGGGTGGACGAATTGTCTCCTCTCCAAATTCCTGTGCCACTTAGTGTATGCACCTCCAGTCATTAATTTTGTGCCTGCATTCAAGGCCTTCTTTGGACTCATTCATTCTCATTTAACCATCACAACGACCCTGTGAGATAGGTGATATTAATCTGCCTGTCCCCTGGGAGATAAATGAACGAGAAAACAGACTCAGAGACCTGAGTCTGAAACAGCCTGTACAGGTCACATGCACGGCCCACAAGAGGCAAAGCGGGACCTCAGGCCAGGACCTCTGGCTCCACATCTGTAATTCACTGTTCCAAGGCCTTCCCCTTGATGCCTGCGTCTTCCTGGATCGCCTGACCTCCCTTAAGGGAGAGGTGCGCTGCTGGATCTCCCAGGCAGCACATAGCACCCTCAGTGAAGGAGTCGCCTTGCTGGTCCGCGGGCCCCGACAGGACTCACCTTAGTGGGGCGCACAGGGCAGGCTCGGAGCTGGAGCCACGCAGGTTCCTGTGCAGTTTGGCTGGACCGTAGGGCCCACACCTCTAAGTCTGAAAACCACACTACCTCCTTCCCCCGCCGCCCCCCGTCCACCCCCCGGCCGGCCCTGCTGTTCCCGGGAACCTTTCGACACCACTTCACTTAGTGCCCTGGGCTCAGCTGCCGTCCTCGGTGCCCTGGAGGGCGGGATCGGGGCACCCGTGCCGACGATGCCTCCAAGGGTTTTGTGAGGATACACCACGGAGAAGGGCATTTATCTGGTGCTTTTCCTACCAAGTTTTATTGTTGCCAGCTTCCTCATCTGCCTGTAGTGTTACTTCTCTTTGATTTTGTTTCCCTGGCTCTCCGTGTGTTTCGATACATGTCCCATCTCCCTAGTCAGGTTCTTTACAGGGGGACGTCCCGCTTCTGGATTGGCTGAGCCTCTTGGAACCCACGGGACTGCTGGCACAAAGGTGCGTGTCCCGTTGCCATTTTACAGCCAGCCACCAAAAACGGACTGTGGGTATGTGCACCGTGGTGGCCGTGTCATAGTCCACGTGTGTGTGACACTTTTTCACTGTTCAGGTCTCATTAGCCTTTGTTTTAGAAAATATACTTGAGGGGCGCCTGAATGGCTCAGCAGGCTAAGTGTCCCCACTCTTGGTTTTGGCTCACATCATCATCTCACGGCTCTGAGGTTAATATCTGAATCCCTGCTTGGGAGTCTCTCTCTCTCTTCTCTCTCCGCCCATCCCCTCCCCCAAATAAATAAATAAACTTAAATAAAAAGAAACATGCTTGATGTGTATTGGTGCAGCCGTTTTCAGGTATTTTAATAAAATGCCTGAATTCAGTCCTTGCCTGCTATGTAAACATGCATTAATTAAATTTTTTTAATGTTTATTTATTTTTGAGAGAGAGAGCGAGAGTGAGCGTGAGCAGGGGAGGGGCAGAGAGAGAGGGAGACACAGAATCTGAAACAGGCTCCAGGCTCCAAGCTGTCAGCACAGAGCCCAGTGTGGGGCTCCACCCCCTGAACTGGGAGATCGTGACCTTAGCCGAAGTCGGACGCTGAACCGACTGAGCCACCCAGGCGCCCCAAAACAAATGCATTTATTAAACCTGCAAAAACCACTCAGTGTGCTTTTCACAAAGTCGATTTTACCTCAGTCCTCATTTGCCACCTGTTCGTTCCTCTGCCCCACATCGGCTGAAACTGAATGGAGACAGAGCGCCACTGGGCATGGTCATAAGCTAGCAGCCACCATGTACACTAAGTGCCTTTCATACCAGAGCTCATTCCGTCTTCTTCCCAAAGCTTAGTCCCTAGTGAGTAGCTTGCCCAAGGCCGCATAGCTAGTAAGCCTGTGATTCAGATTCAAAAGGTCTGTGTCTAAAACCTACGATCTGGTTAAAATAAAGGGGCTAAGAGGGACCTAAACTAGTTCTTAGGAATGCATTCCTGCCTCACTTCTGCCCCACTCGCCTGTGCCTCTGGACACGTGACGGGCTCCTTCGAGCCTCGGCTTCCTCATCTATAAGGTGGGAGCTGCCCTACGTCGTAGGCTAACGGTGCTGGGTCAGGGAGAGTTGGATCTCTCATGAAAGCGGAAGCAAGCTGCTCTTCTCGGGGCTGGGAAGTGAAATAGGCTGCAGTAAGGTGTGCGGTTACGTGCTGCGGGCCTGGAAGGGCTCTGCTGGGAACCTTCTGTCGTCCAGAGTGGGGGTGGGAGGCGCGGATGAGGGAAGTAGTGCAGAACAGGTCGTGTCAGGGGTCTAGAACATTCACAAAGGATAAGCCTGCTCAACCCTGTGGAGGAATGTCATGGTGACCTAAGCCCGGTCCCAAGGGGTTGATGTGTTGGATGTTTCTGCCATGTGTAGTATCTCCCTGAATTTCAGAAATCTCCCTGAGTGTGTGTGTGTGTGTGTGTGTGTATGCACGCCAGTGCATACATATGTGTGAGTACCCACAGGGCCCCGGCTTTGCATACTTGTGGACCTGTGTGTATTTTTCTGGAATGAAAGTGAAACTCACACAACATAAAACTCCTCATGTTAAAGTGTCCAGTTTAGTGGCGTGTAGTACAGTCACAGGATCGCACAACCACCCCCTCTGCCTAGCTGCAGAAGTGGTCATCACCCCAGCGAACAGTGTGCATCTTTAAAGGATCCGTTCCATGAAAGCGTGTGTGTAAACTACGTGAGGCTCTCCTGATCTTCACCGCCTGCCCAGAGATCTTCCTCGTCCTCCGATGGCCGACTGCACCGTATGTTTGGCCAAGGAGTGTGGTTCACATACTCAGATTCCAAATGGGCCTGTTAGTCACGGTTTCACTCCTCCACGCAGTTTGACTGGCTCATCCAGGCATGGAGAATACCAGCATTTCAGGCTTAATCGGAGTGTAGTTCCTAGGGTCTGCTCTTGCTGTTCAGCTTCCTAGGAGATCGAAAGCCCAGGAGTAAGTGTATATATCAATGAGTCTTCAGGCTTCCTAAGTGTATTCCCTGGCCGCAAAGGCAGAGGAAGGCAGGTGTTAGTCCACAAATGGTGTTTCCTCTGGCTCTGGCCCTTCCATAATCCCAGTTCTGTGTTGGCTGTCTTGTGTTCCATGTGTGGTCCCCCACAGTCCCTCCCATGAGACGCCCCAGTCACCTGTAGCCCCCGTCCCGATGCCGAGGGCTGCTCCGTGGAAGTGTCGGTCCTGGTACTCACATATGCCTCCCTCTGTGTAGCGCGTCCTGGGGTAACACCTACTCCAGTGTGATACAGGGACCACAGCACTGGCTGATGTGGGGGGGGGATCCCCATACAGTCTCCATGAGCTGCAGAGATGGGGGCCGTGAGTGGCAAATCCTTACAGAGTGGGAGGAGGGAAAGAGAGAGAAGAGGAGGAGGGTAGCTACCTTGGATAATCTCAGGAATACTTCATTCTGATTGGAGTCCGTAGGTCACGTGCCCATCCAAGAACCAATGATGATAGCGCAGGGGCAGGCAACAAGCCCCTTGGAAAATCCAGGGGCTACTTGATTCTGATTGGACTATGTAGGGGGGTGCCCGCCAGGAACCAATGGCTTTGACCAGACGGTGGGGAATGAAACTCCATGATTGGCTTAACCCACTAGGAATTCTTTTAGCTAAGTATGCAGTCAGAGTCCCTGGAGGCATGTGTCTGGGTAGAGGAAAGATGGGTCTAAACTCCACTGGTTTGGGAAAGGAGGAAGTAGGAGAAGGATGCTGGGTAGACAGTCAACAATAGCCTCCTTACCTAGGTAAGGTAAATGTCAAGGCAATGAGAAGGGCAGTGGTCAAGAACAGTAGCAGGAACTAAAAATGCTGTGAGTGCCTCAGTCCGAGGCTCTACTCTTTAGAGCTCCCGTTATTCAGGTGGGTGGGTTGGACCCATTGATGCAACATAGAAAAATAGCCCCGAATTGCAGGAGCCAGTTTGACTCTTGGTTGAAAGCAGTGGCAGCGATGTAAGAAGTTAGCCTGGAGAATTGAGACACTTGATCTGCCTTCTCCAGCTTCGTAGCAAGCCCATCGCAGGCCAGCCGGGAGCCGGCTGCAGTGTACCTTTCGGACTTCACCTTCCCACACACCACCCTTGTTCAGTTCAACAAGAATTTAGTAAGCGACTGCTATAAGCCAGGCTTTGAATTGTCCGCTGCCTCAGGCAATCTGTGGAGGGTACAGATGAGAAGAGAGGCAGTGCTGTTACACTGTAAGAAGTGAGACGGCAGGAGAGGCCCAGGGTGCGGGAAATCCAGAGCAGTGGACTCATAATCTGAATTGTGGGCTCAGAGAAGGGTTGGATACAGAGATCTTTTTTACCAAAGCCTGGAAGATGAGTAGGAGCCACCCAGGCAAGGAAGTCTGGGAGGGGAAGGGCAGTGAGCAGCTGGGCAAGGAACTGTCTTGCCAGGTATTGGGGACCGGCTCGGGTCAGAGTGGGTGGTGATATCTTTTACCGAGATGGCGAACACAGGAGGGGTTGCAGATTTGAAGGGGAAGAAATACGTACAGTGCAGAAATGTTGCATTTGAGATGCTTCTGATTCCACCAAAGGGAAGCATTCAGAGCTGGGTCTGGAATTCAGAAGGCAGAGGGCTCCTCCAGATACACTTCTCTGACCATGTACTTGACATCTCCAGCTTAACGCGTCCAGCATCGGTCTCTTGAGTTTCCTCCTTGCTGTGCTTCTCCACCCACAGGCCTCCTTCCTGTAAAAGACATTGTCCATCCATCCAGCTCCATGAGCTAAACCTTGGATTTGTCCAGAGACCTCCCTGACATTCGTGAATCTTTCAATGACTTTCCACTGCAGGAGGCTCTAATGATCCAGGATGACTACCGCTCCTACCCTGCCTTGTCTGTCACTCTGGCCTTTTCCCAGGTCCCTCAGCGTCTGCCTCTGCCGGGGCGTTTCTGCCTCAGGGCTTTTGCACATACTGGCCTGTGTATGGTTCCTTAAAGTGTCCTACAGATCTCAGGCTAGGTGTCACTTCCTCCAAGACGATTTTCCAACTGACTCTGGTCTTCCTGACTATTCTCTCTCCTAGTACCTGGCTCCTGTCCCTCATAGTAACTCTCCCGATTTGCATTTCATGTCACTTCTGTCTCATCTTGTTAAATGCACTGTATCAGGCCCATCTCTCCTTTTTATAACAAATATGTCTCCTATCCTTATCCCCAAATGAAATCTACAGGAGGTATAACCTCTCTCTACGTATAATTTTGGATCAGTGTAACATCATGCGATATGAAGGTGAATAAAAGGGAAGTGATTCATAATAAAAATATTTATTTCCATATTAAATTCCTAAGTTCCGAGGGCTGAGTACTCCTCAAGTCACAATGAACTTGTCAGAAGCCTACCCCTATAGGTGGAATTACCATGAACGCACAGCTATACATGTTGACTGATGTAATTGTGTTTTATTGGCGCTTCCACGCTAAGAGGGATACTGCCGGTGGTGTGCAGTTTTCTACAATGATAAGCAGCTCCTGTAATGTTTTGAACAAAATAAAGTACAGCCTACCTTTCTCCTTCAATTTATCCTGAAATTACCTTCCTAGAAAATTCATTAAAGCCGCACAACAAATACTTTCTGCTTTTTATATGCAACAGAATTAGGTCCCAGATTCAGGTTATCATAAAAGGGTTTTTCATATTCAGCAGCACACCTGGCGGTACACTCACCAATCACGTGGGACCCGGGAGCGCTTCTCATAATACAAGTTACGTAGCACGCAGACTGCCATCCCTAATACCCGCAGAGTTCCCCCACTCGTGTTGACGATCAGACACACCCCCCGCATCTCCAAAATACCCCGACATGGACAGTACTGCCCAGTGGAGAGGCACTTGCCTCTACTCTGCTCTACTGTGATTTCACGAGGGCAAATGTCTGTCTTTCACTGTAGCGTGTCCGGTGCTTGGCGCCTCGCTGGCAGATACTCGGGGGAATAAATGAATGACCAAATACTCCACCAGTATGAACTTTGTGCTGAGAAAATGAGAAAAGGGGGACACTGCATGGAAGTGTGACCTGACGTTTACCTCCTTGCTGCATGCCTTAGGCCAGCCGACTTCTGTTTTAGCCGAAGAGACTTGTAATTACAGCTGCAAATGATGTAGCATTTCGGCCCTAAGTCCTTTACAACAAGGGAAGTCATCTCACGGTGCACACAAGAAATCGCAGTGGCTCTGAGGTTGTGGTTTGTCTTTTTTTGGAAAGTCAGGCCTGTCTGTTGAAGAGCTCAAAACACTTGACCAGCTCTCTCATTTATCTTAACATGTGTATGCTATATTTACTCTCCCTTCACAGATGGGGAAATGAAGCTTGCCTGAGGGCCATATTTAGCTAAGTCTTGATCCTCTCGGCCTTGTGGGGTCAGCGCCGATAAAACAGAATCCTAATGCTTGATTCTGAGCCGGTAGTTGAAACCTCCTCCCACACGAAATCTGTTCCTAGGGCTGCTCACAAGGGTGAAGAGTGTGAGTTGGGCATTTCTAACCACGTGACATGGCCCTCTAGCTCGGGCCTCTCCTTCTGGAGACGAGGAAGTGCTGGTCATAAGAAGTGCTGGTCATAACCAGCCGGTTCCCTAGGGCGCTGTCGTGCTGACGCCCCACGACTCATTTCGTCTCATTTTCTCTTCTTTTTCTCCAGCTCATCCCAACAGGACTTAGGATCAGTCAGGTGGTTAGAAGGAACATAGTGATGGAACAGAAGCCAAAGAGCCAGCTCACTAGCTCTCAAATCATTGTTAAGTTAATTGGAAGACGGACTTCTTTTGAATCAAAATACATGAAGATGACTGTCACCAAAAGTTAGAAGCTAAACCTTCAGTTTTAAGAATTTTTTTTTTTTTTTTACCCACAGCTACTCAGGCCAGTGATCCAGAAATAGCATTTCACAACAAATTAAAGATTAAATAATAATAATAATAACCATAAAGCCAAATATTTGGAAAGCTTTTGGAAAACAGTGATCTGCTAGGAATGTATAGCCTTTGGCAAAATTCTTCCTCCTCCCTCAATTCTCTTTAATCCACGGAGGGGGTGGGCAAATTCAATAAACTCCTCACTGATGCTTGTTGAACTAAACTTAAGCAAACGCTCCCCAAAGGGACCCAGCCCGGCTTCCTCGAAAAGCAGAGCTATTTTTAAGGGGGTGAAAAGTGATACTTTCATTTCACAGAGTTAAATGCAAAATGAACTCGAAGGTGACCAGAAAACTACACAGAGAGGCCGAGGCTTCACAGGCCGCTAGCACCGAAAATTGCTGAGGGAGTGTTTGTAAGTTGGATTGAAGACAAAACACTTTTCATCTTCTTTAGCTGGTTGGAGTGCTTGTGGCCTCTGGGCACCCTTTGGGGGCTGGAGGGTTTCAGGAGCCTTGCCTGATACCTATCTTGGGCTTCTTACTAGAAACAGATGGTTGGATTGGAGATTGCTGCTGTGCACTTTGGAAGTGACCGAGTTACTCCTTCATGTTCTGTAAGCCACCGGTTGTAAGGGGCATTCTTACCTGCTTGCCTCACATTTCATCTCTCTCTTAAAGCAGTCAGAAGCTATTCTAGACTTTTGACACCTGGGGCCTGTCTTGTTAAAGAATTCTTCTGCTGTGGTCTCGCTTTTTCTCAACCTAGGACGTTACAGAGGAAAACTCTTGTAGGTTTTGACCAATGAGTGTTCCCTAAGTGGAAGTAACCTCCTGGCCTCTTTGGCAGTATGTCACATTGTTAGAGCACTTCGTAACCTTCCAAGCATTTGTCACTGACATTCTCCCATTTTGGGGACAGAGAAACTAAGCCTCTAAGAAATGAGCTGACCAAGGCCACGTGGCCAGGTCAAATATGTGCCAGTCCTTTCCATTTGGTAAGGCGCTACTCAGATGCTGCCCCTTGTAAGTCGTGTCTTAGCATTGCCTAATTACCGTAACTCTTGGCGTTTACCCCATTCTGACTTGTGATGAAGTGTTGGCGTACGTTTGACTCCCTTACCAGGAACTGCCTCTGGGCAGAAGCTGTTAGAAATGTTTGTGTCTCTCCCCACCTACCCACTCTTCCTCCTCAAAGCTAAACTTCTGCGCGTGGTCACACCAGCACTGCAGTATCTTCTTCTAGGCTGTGGCCTTGAGGTCTGCTCAGTGCCTTTTTTTGGACGTACAGATATCTGAAGAGAGAGTTTTCTACATGTTTACACGGTGTTTTACAAATCAGCTCTGATCCGAATCTTCTCCTTCCTTAATTTCCCTGATGTTGGCACCATTTGGGGCACATAGTAGGTGCCTTTTAATGTATCTCGGATGAAGTATTTATATATTCAATCTCCTCTAATTTACATTTCTTTCATTGTGTATGACTATCTTTTTTTTTTTTTTAAGATTTTATTTTTAGGGACGCCTGGGTGGTTCAGTGGGTTGAGCATCTGACTTCGGCTCACGTCAGGAGCTCATGAGTCGTGAATTCAAACCGTGCATCAGGGTCGCTGCTGTCAGTGCAGGAGCTTACTTTGGATGCTCTGTCCCCCTCTCCCCCCGCTCTGCCCCTCCCCCCCAAAAATAAATTGAGAAAACATTTAAAAAGTGATTTGATTTTTAAATAATCTGTACACTCAACACGGGGTTCAAACTCACAATCCCGAGATCAAGAGTCACACGCTTTACTGACTGAGCTAGCCAGGCATCCATGACTATCTTTCATATGCATACATCCTGATTGATTCTCAACTAAACTACAGGCTCCAGACAGTACAGTTGTTTCCTTTCTTTGCGTATACGTATCTTTGCAACATCTCCCATGTTCCAATGGTATGGGCTCAATGAATCTCTGCTGATTGATTTGAAATGACCAGTGTGCCACAAAACGTGGCAAGGACTGCGCTGTCCACTGTGAGTGGTTTTGCTTAAGCTATATGTTTTAGATACGCATTTCAAATAGGCACACACATCCTAAAAACATGCATTTTACACAGAATTCACAAAAGTGGGAGGGAGCACCCAGGTCCCCAGGAAGGGGACAGAGGTGGTGCAGAACTAGGGGCGCTCAGGGCACCGTCGGCTGCGCTGTATGTGAAGAGAGGCCTCCCTACGAGGAGGCACTGGCCGCCATTCTCTGTCACACATAAAGACCTCTTGTTTCCTCTCGAGCCCATTTCTTGTCTCTTCTTGTTGCGGATTCCAGTCAGGTTGTAAAAGTACGATAGTTTTCAAGGGTTGAGGTTGTCATCACCATGGAGCAGACTCTTGACAAGAATGGAGAGAGCTTATTTATGAAGCTATCAGGACACACTTTTAAAAAATTGATAGTTTGGGGGCGCCTGGGTGGCTTAGTCGGTTAAGCGTCCGACTTTTGCTTAGGTCATGATCTCGCGGTTCGTGGGTTCGAGCCCCGCGTCGGACTCTATGCTGACTGCCAGCTCAGAGCCTGGAGCCTGTTTCAGAGTCTGTGACTCCCTCTCTCTCTGACCCTCCCCTGCTCACACTCTCTCTCTCTCCTAGAAATAAATTAAAAAGAAAAAAAATTGATAGTTTGGGTTACCTTGCCGGTTGGGTAAGAAGTAAAAGACTTCACTAAGTAATCCAACAATCCTGTTGACTGAACTCACCATTGTTTCTCGTGGTTTTGATGTTAAGGTAATCGTTTTTAATACGCTTTTCTCTATTCCTGAGAATGTTCCAGTTTCCATGAGGAGATACTTAAATATCTACCTTTTTAAATTGATTGGTTTAAATACAATTGATTGGTTAATTAGGAGGACACCGGAGAACCAGCTCTGAGGAGTTCTGACTTAGGTTAAGTGGCTATTTAAAAGTAAGGGCTGTGGGGCGCGTGAGTGTCCCAGCCGATTAAGTGTCCCGCTTCGGTTCAGGTCACGAACTTGTGTTTCTTGAGTTTGAGCCCCTCGTCGGGCCCTGTGCTGACAGCTCAGAACCTGGATCCTGCTCAGATTTTTTGTCTCCCTCTCTCTCTGTCTGTCTCAAAAATAAGTAAAGATTTAAAAAAACCTTTTAAGTAAGGGCTGCTGTTCCACATTCAACTTCCCTTGTGTTGCCAAATTGCAGATGTACAGCTGGAAATTAAAAATTCTGTGTGCTTCAGCTTATTGATCCCCCAATCCAAATCTTCATTGCACATTAAGTTCACTCAAGATACTGCACAGTGGCAGGGATGCTGGGTTGGTTCAGCCAGTTAAGCTTCCAACTCTTGGTCTCAGTCAGGGTCTTGAACCTCAGGATTGTGAGTTCGAGCCCCACATTGGGCTCAGTGCTGGGCGTGGAGCCTACTTAAAAAAAAAAAAAAGCTGCTGCTCAGTGGACATAATATACAATTTCATATGGTGATTCAGGCTCCAGCATTCATAGGGGATAATTTTTTTTTTTTTAATTTGCCTTCTATTATTGGACTTCTAATTACTCATGCTGAATGGAAGCAGAAAGGTCTTCTTATAAGAACTGCCAATTATTTAGCTTGCAGATTAGAGGCAGAAGTTCATTTTCAATAGTTCACACATAAGAAGTAACATTGCCTTCCAAGGAGTTCTAAACATACTAGCCTTTGTTTTTTGTTTTTTAATAACCTCAATCTATCACACTTTAATAATTCCAACAAAATCTGCAATTTAACAGGTGTCTGTCCAGAAATGATTAAGCTAATTTCCTTCCTATATGTCTGTGTGTCTCTCCTTGGTGAGAGTCAGTATTTGTTGTGGTTACGAAAGGAATCTTTACAGCAGACCTGTGTTCCGTAGAATGTTTGCATTAATGGTATTAAGCATTTCTAAAGAACTTGACATTCACTTACTCTTTATTTCTTGTAATCCCCTTCTGGAGAAAGAGTGCACATTCTGTTTCCCTGATGAGGTCAATTTGCTTGAAAAATAAAAATGTTTCATTAAAAAATATAATTTGACTTTCTTTCTTCTTTCTTTCTTTTGGGTTCCATTCAAAATAGTCTTAAGTCTCTTGAGTTCCAAAATGACTAATTAGTACAGTGATAATATAGCATTCTCTTTCATTGATCTGAAAATTATACTGTCCTCAGGAGACCTTAGTTGGATTTGTGTATTTTGATGCCAGCGGAGAAAATGTTCTTTCTCACAAAAGAGTTTCTTCTCTGTGATGTGAAACCAGCCCCTGTGTGAGACGGAGGGGACCTGGCGTGGATGTGCAGAGGCAAAGGCGACTTGGCTTCCCGTGGGATGTAGGATTGATGTTGCAGCCTCGGAAGAGTTCTCGCATGTGCCTGGCACCGTGCCGAGTGCTTTAGTTGCATTATTTCATTTATTCCTCAGAATCCTATGAGATGGTATCCTCATATATGGGAAAACTGGATATCTGTGTATGAGGAGAGATTTTTTTTTTAATGTTTACTTATTTATTTTGAGAGAGAGAGAGAATGAGCATGAGCAGGGGAGGGGCAGAGAGAGAGAAGCCTAAGCAGGGCAGGCAGAGCCGGATGTGGGGCTCTGTCTCACAAACAGTGAGATCATGACCTGAGCAGAAATCAAGAGTTGGACGCTTAACTGACTGAGCCACTCAGGCGCCCCAAGGAGAGACTTTTAACAAGAGTACCCACCCATCTACTCCCTGACCGTGCTGAGCCCATGTTTGCTCAGCATCCTAGAGTGCGAGGTAGGATGCTCAGAGTAATGCTGTCCTACTTCCCATCATACAACAACCTGTGGTTATATAGGCAGCAGAGCAGAAAGTATATTTATTTCACACACCCATTCTACTGTTTGACATTCAAACTGCTTTGTAAAAACGTGTTGCATTTTTCATAGTAGTCCTCTTTTTTTTAATTTTTAAAAAAGTTTTTAATGTTTATTTTTGAGAGAGAGAGACAGAGCATGAGCTGGGGAGGGGCAGAGAGAGAGGGAGACACAGAATCTGAAGCAGGCTCCAGGCTCTGAGCTGTCAGCACAGAGCCCGTCACGGGGCTCGAACTCACAAACCACGAGATCGTGACCTGAGCCGAAGTTGGACGCTTAACCAACTGAGCCACCCAGGCGGCCCTGTAGTAGCCCTCTTAAAGTAACCAGCTGGGGTACAATGTGTTTCACACCCACTCTGCCTGATATCTTCATTAATTAACGCCATTCGTAATGCCAGAGCACTGTTCTATTCAAAACCAATTAGAGGCCCCCTGGTGTAAAAATGAAGGGTAAAGAAGATGGGGGATGGCATTTCTCCTCTTGTCTTGTAATTAATAGCCGATACCTGAGAAATCTTCCACTGCCCCCTCCCCGGGCTCCAGACTGGCGGCGTGCTTTTTGAAAGGGTCACAGGAAAACTGAAGGGTTAACTGCAAAGTCAAGAACTGGAGACATTAACACGCTTGCGTGGAACCTTATATTAAGAAAAACGTTGGAAGAGCACATGGAAAGAGAGTTGTCCTGCAAGGGAAATGTGTTGGTGAACTCTGCGTGGAAAGCGTTTTTAATACAACTTCAGCTCCATGTTTGTGCCGTTTTAGTTGTGAAGGGTGCTGGCCGAGGTCAAGGATAGTTTTCCCTGAAACCAGATGAGAATCTAACTACGACAAAAATAGGGTTCTGACTGCTCTCTCACCAGAATGTAAATAAGCAGAATATTTGTGTCATAGGGAGTAGTGTAAGCAAAACAGGATCCTCTGCCTTTTGTGATAGAGAGATACTAAAACAGCCATCGATAGGGCAGCCCTTCTGTGGAAGTCGAAGCGGCAGGTTAAAATTTTACAGCAGTCTAGCGGCGCCTGAGTAGCTCAGTCGGTTGAGCATCCAGACTCTTGATTTCGGCTCAGGTCATGATCCCAGGGTCGTGGGATAGAGCTCTGCATTGGGCTCTGTGCCGATTTAAGATTTTCTCTCTCTCCCTCTCCCCCTTTGCCCCTCCCCCACATCTGTGCACATGAACATGCTCACTCTCTCTAAAATAAAATAAATAAGGGGCGCCTGGGTGGCTCAGCCTGTTAAGCATCCAGCTTCAGCTCAGGTCATGATCTTGCAGTTCATGAGTTCAAACCCCGTACTGGGCTCTGTGCTGACAGCTCAGAGCCTGGAGCCTGCTTCAGATTCTGCGTCTCCCTGTCTCTCTGACCCTCCCTTGCTCACGCCCTGTCTCTCTCTCACTCTCAAAAATAAATAAACATTAAAAAAATTTTTTAATTAAATAAATAAATTAACTAAATAAATAGATAAGTGAAATCATATAGCAGTCTAATGTATTCTCATTTGGAAAGATCTCCAGGAGATGCTGAAGGATGCTGCTTGATCTCTTCTGTCTACAGATGTTTGAATACGGACAGTTGTGGGCTGACACATGCATGCGAAAAGAACCAGAATGGTACCCACAAAAACACCCACACGGGGGGAAGGGAATAGAAATGGAAGAGGAAAGGGGGAGTTTTGTGCATTTACTTTCTATGTTTCTATCTTTAAATTTACACCCCGCACTCACGTGTAATTAAGAGAACTATATAAAGAGGGAAAGCAAAGATTGAAGGTCTCGGTGAAGATCCGTAGTGGTTAAGGCATAGCTTTCTGAGTAAAACTGCCAGGGTTCGAATCCCATCTCCGTTCCTCTGGCCGTAGCTCCTTCCACAGGAGAGTTAACTTCCGTGCCTCCTTTTACTCCTCTGGAGAACAGGGGTATCGTACTTCTGTCATATGGTTGTTACTAGGATGAAATGAGTAACGGAGGGGAGAGCGTCCGGACCACGTCCTGACACACGGTACACATTCAGCATATGTTAGTCATTAGCAGTCAGAATACTCGGACAACGTCTAGCTTTAATCAATTCTTGGTGCAAGCTTTCAGTCTGAAACGTTTCTAGTTTAGTAGTCACAGCAGATTTCCTCCAAGTTTGGTTGTAGTTGTTGATGATACTGTCACATCCTTAGCCCACTGGTAACCTCAAAAGGAAGAATAACAAAATCAAATGAAATTGCCTTGTATTATGCGGAGTGTCATACTTCCTGTTGGTGGAATTCTCCGGATTTTGCTGCTTTGACCGCGTGATCTTACATACCTGAGAAACTAAAGAAATGGGAATAATGAGGTTTTTCTCTCTTCCTTAGGAAGACTATGATCGTCTGAGGCCTTTATCTTATCCAATGACTGACGTCTTCCTTATATGCTTCTCTGTGGTAAATCCAGCCTCGTTTCAAAATGTGAAAGAGGAGTGGGTACCAGAACTTAAGGAATACGCACCAAATGTACCCTTTTTATTAATAGGAACCCAGGTATGTCTGCTTTGATTTTACCCGCTGAAGAAGAGTCTCTCTGGTATATTTTGTGGGGTTGTTCTCAAATGGAACCAAAGGTTAGCAAATGATATGCACGTTGAATCTCCGTTGCAAGTTATAATGATAACACTCTATATTTTATACAAAAATAAGGATTTGGGGAAAAGTAGTGCCAAAGGAAAGCAGTCATACTAGTCGGGGTTTTAAAAGTGAAGTTCTCTTGTTTACTCTCTTTCTGGTACGTGGGGATTGAATGGGACTACATGCTTTAATTTATCTTTTAAGAGTTGTAACATTATGGGACATTATTGACCTTTCTTGATTAGATTGATCTCCGAGATGACCCCAAAACTTTAGCAAGACTGAATGATATGAAAGAAAAACCCATTTGTGTGGAACAAGGACAGAAACTAGCAAAAGAGGTAATAGAACCTTCACAGAATTTAAAAATGAATGTAAGACAAGCTTAGGTAATAATAGAAGCTAACATTGATTATGCATTTGCTGTATGCCAGGCACTGTGCTGAGTGCTCTACATGCGTTATCTCATGGAATCCTTGCACCTCCTCGGGTAGGTCTGACTAGTTCCCTATTTACAGAAGGGAAAACGGGGGCGTGGCGATGTCAGAGAACTTGTCAGGTCCCATAGCAAATAAATGGCGGAGCTGGATTGCAGGGAAGGCCCGGCTGCAAGCCCAGGCTCTCACACCCGCACAACGCTGCCAGCATATTTTCCTAGTAAGTCACGTGTAGAAAGAGGCATCAGAAGAAGCCCTTTCTAATCACTTACTCGTTTGTACTGTGCCAACACAGGCTTTGTCTTCGGTTAAGACGCATGGAGTGGCATAGGTTGAGTTTAAATCTGCAGTTAAAGGCAAAAAAATATGACTGGGTTTGAAAAGAAGTGTGTTGAATTTTCTTCCACCCTTTTATGAAAGATTGAGAATATTAGCATTCTAAAAAGTATACGGCTGCTTTGCACATAATAACTTGTAACTCCTATTCTTCCCGTCCCTGAAACTAGGCTTACTTTTTTCTCTATTTGGCCCAAACATAATTGGATTCTATTTTTTTAGCTGTGACTTTAATAAGCCTTTCGTGGAAACAGAATCTAATAAGGTCTTTTTAAATGTACTGTCAGGAGGCGGAAGAAAGCAAGAAAACTTTTTGGAGGACAGTTTTTCCTGAAACAAAAAGACAGACAGCTTCCCTGACAAATCGGTGTAGAAATTCCATGTGTTCCATTTTGTAATCTCAGGGAGAGGAACAATTTCTAAGTGTCTTAGAGGTCAAAGTGGTAAATGAAATTATTGGTAATTTAACTATGTAAAAAGTCAATATATCAAATGCCAGAAATAAAAGTGAAAGTCATCAAATAAACTTGACACGTATGGCTGAAAAATGGGTTTAAATGCTTAGTATAGACAGGAGTTCCTTTCATAGAAATTAATCAGAAAAAGACATACGTGCCACAGTAGAAAAAATGGACTAAACGTCAGTGGAAAGTATGCCCAAAAATACAGACTGCAATTGAAGATAGGAGCTATGTTCAAAGTCCTTAGTAGGCAAATATAAGTTCAATTTCCCCTAATAAAACGGATGGAAGAGAATTATGATAGCCACTGTTCCAGGGGTGCAAGGAGACGGGCACTCTCTTGTGCCACTAGTGGTTGACTAAAGGCAATCTTGACAATATGCAAAAGCTTTCAGGTCATGCACACTTCTGATCAGGCATTCCACATGTAGGAATTTATCTTCAAAAATGTATTACAGATGTGCTTAAAGAGATGCATTGTTTATAATGGCAAAACAAACCCCGCTTCGATTAAAAATTTCTACTAACACATCTGTTGAGGTGTTTATATTCATTATGTAGTTTAAGTGGTTGCAAAACACTAGGTTCTCACCTGGAGGCCTGTTGGCCGCATTTAGGACAGCTGGGTCCTTCTTGAAACACTTTCACCTGGCCTCCTCCCACGCTCTCTCCTGGCTTTCGCCCCTGGCGATGGCCTCTCCTCCACGTGTCATCTTGTCCCTGCATTGCCGGGGGCCCGAGAGCAACGGCTTCTGGGACAGCCTTTCTTCTGCAGCCACCCTCACTAGGCCTAGGTGGGTTGCTGTCGGTCCTGTGGTTTGAGAAGTTCGCTACGGAAGATGCCCAAATTTCCATCTCCAGCCTGCCCTCTTCCCTCCACCCGACTTGGCGATCCAGCTGGTCACTGGCCCGTCCGGGTGGCTAAGCATCTGCAAAGTTAGCACGTCCTCCAAAACAGAATTCCTGATTTTACCCGCCGTGCCTGTCCTCCCAGTTACTACACCCAAACACCTTGAGGACACACTCGACTTTGCTCGCTCTCCTCCCGTACAGGCATCCCTGCAGCCAAACCTGTTCTACATCCAGCACCCAAAGCCTCCTCACCGTCCCTTCCTCTAACAGTCTGGCCAGGCCCCTCCATCTCTGGCTTGGATTACTGGAACAGCTTTCTGACTCACCTTTCTGCTTGTCTGTGACCCCATGGCAGTCTGTTCTCAACACAACAGCCTGAGTGAATCTTTACGAGGTCTGCTGAGAACTGCCCCCCAGTTCATTCCCAGAGGCCAGTTCTTACCGTGGCCTCCAGGCCCCTGCTGCGTCTCCGCCTGTAGTCTAAGCACATGGCCTCCTTGCTGTGCCCCCAAAGGCTTGTACTTCAGGATCTTTGTAGTTTTGCTCCTCCCTCTGCCTGGGCTGTTCTTCCCTATGGAACATTATGTTCTCACTGTTTTCAGGTCTCTGCTCAAGTATCACGTTCTCAGTGAGACCTTGCCTGGTCTCGTCCCCCCTACCTCCCTTCCCGTTTTCTCCAGACCACAGAGCACCTTCTGACTGTCTACCTCTATTAGCTTATGGTCTTCTCCCTCTAAAATGTAGGGTCGACTTAATTTTGTTCCTTGCTGTATTCTCTCATTTGGCACATAAGAATGCTCAGTAAATTTCCAGGGAAAGAAAGGATGAATAGAGCCTCTCTTAGAGTAGAAGCCAAAGTCCTTATACTGGCCTTGAGGCTACCTCACTGGCCTCATGGCTCGCCATTCCCCCCTGCCCACTCTGGCTTTTGTAGCATTCCCTGAGTGCTGGAAGCATGCTCCTGCATCATCTTTCCGTCTCTGGTTCTGCCTAGGTATCCCTCTCTGTTCAAACCTCACCTTGTTGAGAAGCTTCCCCGACTACGACTACCACTACCTCTGCCCTGTGCACTTCCCATCTCCCCCCACCCACCCCACCTTTTTCTCAAAGCACCCACCACCATCTGCTGTTCCCTCAGTGTGAGAACTTAAGCAAATGGAAGCATCACACGGTAGAGACTTTGGTCTTTTCTTCCGTTCTTTGACACTATCTCCAGCGCCCAGAACAGTGCTTGGCATATGGTAGGTAACCAGTAAATACTTGATGCGATATATTTTCATAGAATAAATGTGGAAGGATGTAGGCTTACTTTGTAAGTTAGCTATTCCTGAGTTTTATGATTATGAATGATTTCATTCTTTTTGGCTGTGTTTTACCATCTTCCTTACAATGGTGTGTTGTGTCATACCGGATGTGAACGAAAGAGTTGATGTGTTTGTGGTGTTTTTTCTCCTTCCCAGATAGGAGCATGCTGCTATGTGGAATGTTCGGCTTTAACCCAGAAGGGACTGAAGACTGTTTTTGATGAGGCTATCATAGCCATTTTAACTCCAAAGAAACACACAGTAAAAAAGAGAATAGGATCAAGATGTATAAACTGTTGTTTGATTACGTGAGAAACCTCTTCAGTGGCCAAGGAAACTGTCCATTTCTCTCAGAAAGCATAGGAGATGCTACAGCTATACCCAGATGAAGCGGTTTAAACCTTGAAAGAAAAACAAAACAAAAACAAAAACCAAACCCTGTCCTCAGAATTCTATAAAATTCATTAAGAATGTTTCTTAAATAAGGTCCAAGAAGCAGCAAACAGCATCTGAAGCCACAATCTATTATAAATACTTTATTTCAACTAGAAGGTACGATCTCTCAGGGGTTTCATAGTTTAAAAAGCTACAATCACATCATGTTGTAACTACATAAAAAAACAAACAAAAAACAGTGCTGTAAATGGAACTGCCTGGCTTAGACCATATACATTTCTGCACAGTCTTTCTGGAATCTGCACAAAGAAGTATCTTCTCCCTTTGCTCCAATTAATTGTTCTTGTATGTAAGTTGCTTTCTATTCCAGTAGATCCAGAGTGGTGAAATCACAAGGCCAGCCATGTAGCCAAAGGTCGCTCCAAGCGTACAGGAGATGGGCCATACCTGAGGAGAGAATGTATGAGCTCAAAAGAGAACAACTGTTTTATTATTACTTGAGCACAAGTTAAGTGTAACCTAAATATTTCTATATTAAAGCTTAATGTGCTTTCTTAAAGAATGCCAACAGTGTAATAAGGTCCTAACTGCATTTGTCACGAACACTAAAAATGTACACATTCTAGTTAATGTGCATTCGACTGTAACAAGGCTTCTGGCAACTGTAGATTTAGTCTGATGCTCCCCAAACTGCATGAGATACATCCTAAAATTACAAATTAAAATTCTGGGTCAGACTTTGTCATAATCCTGGACTTGATATAGCTGTCTGAAGTAGCTGGCAATTTTGTTCTTTAATTTCCACCTTGGCTTATATATCAAGTGAAATGAGAAGCGTATGCTGCTCAATGTATGAGAAAGTTGAAATCGTGCTAAAGAGAACCTAGAATTCAAGCATGTTACACAGAATCTATAACAAAGCAACTGCTTCTATAATAAAACTGATGTCACCTTTCAGACACAGGTACTGGAACCACAGCAGGGGTTCTAGAATCACAGCTTAAGTATACACCCAGAGCGTCAGTTAAATGAAATACTGGCTTCTAAATGCCTATTTTCTCCAGCCACATTACATTTCGCACAGTTACATCAAGCAAGCCCGAAGTGTAAACAACATTGGGATTTCTTTCATCCACAAGCAGTGCATGCTAGTCCCTAGGTAAAAGGCCCTACTTTGACAAAAATTTGTGTTCATCCGAGGAGCTTACTTGGTATACTGGAGCTGTTTCTAATCTGTCTCTCAGGCCATAGAACTGTGTTAGGGGTGAACCATCTTACGTAATGACTAGTTCTGTATACAGCCTAATGAAGCCTCCTTGTTTGGTCTGCTACGGATCCGCCTTGTTCCAAGTGCCATGCAGCAGCCAATAGTGTTAGAGTGTCAGTGTGAGCCAATTCATGCAGTTCTGAGAAGCATAATCTAACCCATAAATTCCCCACCCCCCCGTCTTTCTGACATTTAAACTTGCTGTTAACTAAATTATGATTTATTTATGTCTTTGGTGAGCTTCTGTTAATTTCCATGACTTGAGCTAACAGCTATGTCTATTGCACAGATTGGGTAATGGAACACTAAACTTTTATACTTGAAAATGACAGCCTTAAATGCTCATATCAGTCACAAATCTAAGATGTACTGTCTTGTATGTGAGCTTTGTAGAGATTTTTAAAAATATAAGCATCATCTTCCCCATTGAAGAGTGGAGAGTCTACTGGATAACTAGTCAGGAACTTTCTCTCTGAACTGGACAGTGGATGTCTTCCTTCTCCCAAGAAGTGATGGTTCACATTGAGTACCATGGCCTTATGTACGCTCCAATGGAATCTTTATGTACTTTCTCTTTAATTTGGGTCTATTGATTATTAGCTCTCTTTAGATAGAACTGAAAAGAACTGCATACGTCAATTAGTATATGAGCTAAGTTGTCCAACACATGGTATAAAGGAATTAAGACAGTAAAGTATTATACATTTCCAACTTGCCTTTGGGGATTTGATGGGGATTTGTTTTTGTTTTTTTTTTTCACTCAAATTCACCTCTGAAACTTTTCACACTTGGGTTTACTAGCCAGTTAAAATTAAAAGCTAGACTTTGCCCTGCCGTAAGAGAAATGGACTAGGAATTGGGAAACACAAACTCTGATGTCACCTCTGTTTCCTGCCTGGGCCTCAGTTTCCTCATCTATAAAAATGGGAGGTAGAATGAGAGGATCTCCGACACGTCTCCCATTTATCAACTCTTGTGATTCTCTTCTAATTTTTGGACATTACCTTTTTGGCTGCACATTCTTAAGATGGTAAAAATCCTGTACATAGATTATTAGAACTCTAAGCAAAGATGATTGTATCATCTGAACCTGAGGTGCCTTAGGTACTCTATTGACCTTGATGGGGTTTGGAGTTTCCCATTGCTTATTAAGAGCCTTTTCATTGCTTTGGTTCTTTAGGATTTCTTTTTGCACTCAATCCTTCCTGTCACTTTAACTAAAAACCAAAGATTTGTTTTCTATTCATGAGCAGATTATAGAGAAATTGCCTTATTTTCAGCAGCATGTCTACATTAAAGACTTAAGTTTCAGTAGAAATTGAGACTAATCATTGGAACAACTAGTTCAAAGTAGTCAAATATCTGGGAAATAAAATACTTCAAAAATATCTTACTGACATGAATTTTGCTAGTTAATGCAAATACACTGCTTCAAATAAGGTCATGTATGAATGAATTTAAAAGAAATGTGCAGTTAAGTTTTTTTTGCATATAATCAATTCTGAAGTTCTTAAAAATAATTTTAGGGACTCCCTGAAATCTTATTTAATACTTTGCTAACCTGTACCCTTTTTCTGTCTCTACAGATACATTTTAGATGAGCCCATGTTGAATGATCTTATTTTCAATAAGTAGAGCCTGAATTAATGGTTTTTATTGTGAATTAGTTACTTTAGGCATTGCTTCCATTTGATTTCTAATTATTACTTTTAAGTACCAAATTAAATACTGGTTTGTTGGTTGTTGCTTTTTAAGTGATTGTTACTTTAACAGTGTCCCATCTTAACACATGGGGTTATAAATAAAATAATATGCATAGTTTACTATCTATGTAAAGCATTGAACTTCTTACCTTAGTTTTTATTTAACACCCAATGTAAATATTTGGGATAATACTCCTCTGTTTGTCCTGCTGTGAGTCTGATCACTAGCCAAGTGTGAGCACCTGCACTTTGTTAAAAAGCACACTGTCAAAGTGTAGGGAGAATAATAATCCCTCGTGAATCCCAGCCAGATTCCAGTTTGGGTCACTAAATTCTACTTGAATCACTCTGTAATTTCAGTATGGCTCTTTGTTTCCAAACACGTACATACAGTCACACGCACATTCTTTAAGCAGCTGCCGTACCGCACCTCCAGTGGAATGCCGAAGATGAAATATTAATCCAGAAGTTTTGTCTAATGAGGGGCGAAGGCTTAGAGCACTTGCTGTGTATTCAGTTCTCAAGAAATCCAAGCCATCAGCAAGTTAAAATGTTGGACTGGCTTTGAAGACTGTTTGCTAGTGACGGGTCAGGCTTTCCTGCTGGACTTTCCTGAAATGAGTAGCCCTTAGCTGTAACACACTGGTTTTTAAAGGAGAATTTCTTCACTTAAGGGCAAGCTTCCTGCTTTTTATTCTCAGGACAGGGAACAGCAAAAGGAGCCCCTGAAAGGAGTCAGGGGAGGCTGCCACCTAAATCACCTTTTCTCTAAAGTCCTCATGGTGGAATTTCCTACCGACCTTCTTACAACTGCTTTAAACAATTTTTAACTACACAATGGCAAGAGATTTCATGTTGACTGATCAAACCATCCCAGCTTCACCACGCATTTTCATACTTTGATCTTGGGGTTTTCCATTTAAAACTGTGTACTTGTCTCACACACAGATGCTTCTGTTTAACATTCATGCCACAAGTAGGCTTAAAACAAAAACAACTGTGGTGTCGTCTACTGAACAGACAATCCAACTGCAGTGCCACAGACATTTCTCCAAATTACGGTCATCCGGGCTGGCTATACATATAATTATCCTGTTTTGTTTAAGGAAAATAGAAAACTCAAAGGCATTCATGTAAAGAAAGTCATTCACGAGTGTTTGCCACCAAAATGACCACCTTCTTTTTATCTAGTTTTTTATATATTAACAGAATGTTTTAACCACTAAATGGAAGAAACAAATCCTGTTGCATGACACATATAATCCAAGTGGGTAAAATTATCACAATTAGCTGTTAAAAACCCCATTTTAAAAAACGAGTAGCTACATCACATGAACAAAGCATCTTGCTTAGAGTACTACTATTATCCTTTCTCTGAACCAAATGACTCCTTTTTAATTTTTTTTTCATCACTTAAACCAAAAAAGGTCAGTGGTCCCTTAAAATACTCACCATTAAGAAAGGCCTAATATTACAGAGTTTAGGTACATGGTATCAGCAATAAGTTGTGTTAACCTCAGAAATAAAACAATTCCACCCTAATAAGCTAAAAAAACAATTTCTCAATAAATAATACAGATTTAACTTTGTATGCTTTCTCGGTTCAACAAATCAATGTTATTGCTGGTTGAACGACATTTCAACATTATACAAGCTTATTTCCACCTGAAGACCACACTGCTCTCTCCTGATCAGACATTACTGATGTATCTAAGTAGTGTTGAGACTTTTCAAAGCGTGTTCTAAGTATTACAGAATGATTTAAGGACTCTAATTTTTTTTTTAATTTTTAAAAATGTTTTATTTATTTTTGAGAGAGAGAGAGAGGCAGCATGAGCAGGGGAGGGTCAGAGAGAGAGGGAGACAGAATCTGAAGACAGGCTCCAGGCCCTGAGCTAGCTGTCAGCACAGAGCCTGACATGGGGCTTGAACCCATGAACCGTGAAATCATGACCTGACTGAAGTCGGACACTCAACTGACTGAGCCACCCAGGTGCCCCAAGGACTCTAATTTTTGTTATTAGGCTGAATTTGAATCTTGGCACTGCCATTTATTAAATATGGGACCCTGTGAAAGTCAGCTTACCTCTTTGTACGTTGGTTTCTCACCTGTGAAACGAGGATTATCATAAAACCCACCTCACAGGGATTGCTGTACTGAGTAAATGACAGAATGCACCATGTGGTACTTAGAACCATGCCTAAAACAATATGTGGCACATAGTACATACAAGCTATAAACTGATGATAATCTTTTAGTTCACATTCCTAGTAGGCACATGTAAGTTGCCACTATAATCTAGAACACCATCATTTCCCCAAATACACCATCTCTGCAGCTGATCCTATTAAAAAATCCTTCCTTGAAAAGTATTTTTCAAGGACTTTAAGAATATTTTTTAAAAACTACATCTAACTGAACCCATGTTTCCTTCTTGTCAAACATGATGTACAGATTTTGAATGTATGTCATAGAACTTCAGGGGCTCACAGACCCCCATCTACGGACTCCTGGTTAAGGACTGCTGTCCTCTTCATCACTCGAACCTAACAAGTATTATTAACTGTTCTAGTCGGCCACAGTAATATAGTGACCCTCTACATTGTGGTTCAAAATTTTAAGGATCAATTTCAGTAACGTAGATGGCATTTGTTAGGTGATATGAGAGTAAAGTAATTACATATATTTGAGTTATAATCTGCACAAGAGTACTTAGGTTCCTATAATACATGTTAAATGCAAGTAGATGTTCACCCTCGTCTTGTTGCCAAGATGACGTCCACAGGTTTTGATGCCACCACACGACAGTTAGTCGGTTAAGTCACTGACTGGCAGTTTAGGAGCTGCTGCAGGTTTCCTAAAGTGATGATCAGGTATTTGAAATTAGATGAGGATTTTCTTCTGAAATTAGCTTCAGATATTCAACAGAAGTTTTAAAATAACTGTATAAAAACATGAGGCCACTTTAAAAATTCCTTAATACTTTGCTTAGGAGCTTTCTTTGGCTCTTCTGGGGAGTAACACAGTCCGTGGAGTAAGAACGGGCTGTGCTGTGGACCCACTTCTGGCTGCATGGCCTTGGCCAAGTCACTTGCCAGTGGAGCCTGAGTTTCCCAATGGGCAAAACAGGGATAATAGTACCTCTCGTACTTAAAACATGGGGCTGCTGTATTATTTTAGAATCTGTCACAAAAGCTGTGAAGTACCATGCATCGCTATCACTTTGTATATTCTATATTTTAACTTGTAAAACTTCAACTTCTGTGATCACTGGGGTGCCTTAGTGGCTCAGTTGGTTAAGCATCTGACTCTTGGCTCAGGTCATGATCTCACTGTTTGTGGGATCGAGCCCTGTGCCAGGCGCTGTGCTGTCAGTGCTTGGGATTCTCTCTCCCTCTTTCTCTGCCTTTCCCCCACTCACATGCACATGCGCTATCTCTCTCTCAAACTTTATTTAAAAAACCTTTTATGATCACTAAGTATTTCTTAGTAACTGACACTGCAAGGTAATAATTAGAAGCGGCAGTTCCAAAACAAATAAAATAGTTCATGAGGGGCACCTGGGTGGCTTAGTCGGTTAAGCGTCCGACTTTTGCTTAGGTCATGATCTCGCGGTTCGTGGGTTTGAGCCCCGCGTCGGGCTCTGTGCTGACTGCCAGCTCAGAGCCTGGAGCCTGTTTCAGTCTGTGACTCCCTCTCTCTCTGACCCTCCCCTGCTCACGCTGTCTCTCTCTCTCTCTCTCCTAGAAATAAATAAAACATTTAAAAATAAAATAAAATAAAATAGTTCATGAGCAATGTTATACTGTTGTAAGAACAATTCCCTTGCCCTGGTAATCCTCTTTAATACATGCCAATCTTTACATGAAATGTCTGGGGAGCATAAAAGCTTACGAGAAGACTCTCAAAAGCCGTACAACACACTGCATTGTATTCACCATATGTAGCCTCATCTCAGAAAGAGAAGGGCACTCCCTGCTCCTAGCTGTCATTTTTCATAAATTTTAAGAAGCATAATTACAAAAACTGATTTTAAACCAACCACTGGTAGATATGTGTGTCATTTTTAATAGTCTCTTACAAATGACTCCATTCATTCAAAACTATTAGTCCCTACTATAAACCAAGCAATATTAAGTTGAAATTAAGATTATTTGCTTTTGGAGATTTAATTTTTAAAATAAATTCTTAAAAATATGTGTTGCAATG
The DNA here is from genome assembly GCF_003009895.1 of Hyaena hyaena. NCBI lineage: Eukaryota > Metazoa > Chordata > Mammalia > Carnivora > Hyaenidae > Hyaena > Hyaena hyaena. The sequence goes on along the minus strand of NW_024080907.1, from coordinate 1,918,136 downwards.
GAATTATAATTTTCAGAAAGGTATATGATGTCATAGATATATCATAGGGAAACTGATCTGTCTACAGATCAGAAAACCTAGAAACAGAACAACTCACAATCATTAGTATGACTGGCTCTTCCAGGTTAAAAAAGGAAGATAAAACCCAGGCAGCTAGTTCTAAATTTCTCACAAGCTACTTTTTAATATTTATTTTATTGTGCTTATTTACCACGAATGCCCGCTGGCATGACAGAGAGAATTCATCTTTCAAAGCCCGATGACACTTCTACTAGCTTTAAATGACCATTTGTATTTTCTTCTGTATTTGATTGTGAGTGCTGTGTTTTTCCAGATGTTCTTAAAGCAGATAGTATTTCTTGTCTGATGCAAGAAAACATTAGAGATGAATCTACTCACCCGGATGCATTTCTCTGGTTTAAGTCTGCACTGATCCAGGCATACCCTGCCGCTTTCCTATGACCAAGCAAACATACAGGAGGAGCTGTTTGTGGAGAGGTGTGTAGTTTCCAATTTTGCTGAAGTGATGCTAAGCTACAGTGGTCCTCTCCAAGACCACGCAACTCAGTGAACCTGGCTAGCACCCTTCTCACCCACGTGAAAGCCCTGGCAAGAGTTATTATCAGCATGGTTACCATACAGTGAGCCCACCTTTTAAATACAAAGCCATTTTCTGTCTGTTAAGTATTATAGGGTTGTTTTTCTTTTCCTCATGCTTGAAACATAATTCCTATTCATATAAGTTAATGTTTTATTTTGGTCTACCTAGGACACCATATAATACCTTTGATAAATGAAACACCAATTAACCTAAAAACATGCCACCCTTTAATAATTAAAGCTGTGATCTTAGTTTTATCCCTTACTCTAGCAGTATTTCTAGTAATCCTTATGATCTCTAGCTTCAATTTGTGAATTAACTGTAGCATCTGTGACTTTAGAAAATGAATATATATTTTTCACAAATGTTACATTTTTAAGCTGCTAAAACTCGAGAAAAAAAACGGTTTTTAAATATAACAATGCCTAATGAAGATGTTATGGAAATAAGTATGAATATTTTTTAAACAATTTTAAATTGTTTTTAAAAATCCTCAATCAATATTGCTTTTTAACTTTATAGGAAATAAGTATACTCAGAAGAGATGTGATTATCTGGTTCAATTCTGTTTTAGAGCAGCACTCAAGTTCAGAGTGTAAAGGCACTTGTAGGTTCTCTAGACACAAAAGCTCTGCATTGTAACTTCAAATTGTCTCCTACAAGTGTCTTAAATTTTATGGTCTAAAATACATACACCAGCAGTGGTCATGGCATTTATACAAATTCTTACGTGTGGAAAGAAATGCAATATAATAACTACTCAAGCCTTTCCAAGGAGATCTAAACTACAGCCTTTCAGAAAGAAAGGAAAGGAAGAGAAAATAAAAGAGAAAGAAAGAAGGAAAGAAGGAAGAAAGGAAGAAAGGAAGGAAGGAAGGAAGAAAAGGGAGAGAGAAAAAGAGAAAGAGAAAGAAAGAAAAAGAAAAAAAGGAAAAGAAAAAAGGAAGGAAGGAAAGAAGACAGAGAAGGGGAGGGAGGAAAGAAGGAAGGAAGAAGGGAAGGAAGAGGAAGGGAAGAAAGAGGAAGGGAAGAAAGGACAAAAGGAAAGGGATGGGAGGGGAGGAGAGGGAGAAAAGCTGTTTCCGGAGTCCCCAGCAATGAAGAGAATCAGGGTTAGACCCTAAGGCTGGGCAGAACATATAACACAAGGAGACAATCAATGCATTCTCTAACACTCTGAAAACCCAAATAATGGAATTTGCATTTTATGGTAATGCTAAAAATATAGTCCTTTTATATGTCACAAATGCCTGTAACATTAATTAAGCAGTAACTATGTGTCAGGTTCTGAACGAAGTACTTTAGAAGGATTATATAATTTAATTTTCACTAGTAAGTGGCAGAACCAGCATTTGAACCTAGTAATCTGATACTAGAGCTCTTAATCATCACATTACCTACCTATTCATAAAACAAGGGGGTTTAAAAACTTTATGGCAAATTTCCTTTCCTCAGAATAACATTTCTTAACCTCCCATTATTTTTTTTAAATGTTCATTTATCTTTGAGAGAGAGAGAGAGAGAGAGCGCGTGCCCGCACGCAAGTGGGGGAGGGGCAGAGAAAGAGGGAGACTCAGAATCCGAAGCAGGCTCCAGGCTCTGAGCTGTCAGCATAGAGCCCGATGCAGGGCTCAAACTCATGAACTGTGAGATCATGACCTGAGTGGAAGTCAGACACTTAATCAACTAAGCCACCCAGGTGCCCCCATTAATCTTTTTTAATAACATGAAAAACTGGCCTATGTTTTGATAAAGACATTTTCCAGATGAAAAACTCATTAACTATTCTATAAAACATTTAGAGCATATTAAATCTGAATCTAAATTATTGTTACCAACTATTTAAATTTCCATCCTGTGTAATATTTACATGTTATACTTACACTGCATATATGCTTTGTACACAGTAAGAACTTAAATACTTACTGATTAGCTTTTAGCTACAGCAAATAATTATAATGTACAAAGGTTTTCCACAGTCAAAATGTGTAAATATAACAGCAAATATAACAGCATTCTCTGGGAGTAAAGGGAGCTACTTGGGTTACAGGAAATTTAAATGTTTATTTTCTTGCTGATATTTAAAGGCAAATAATCAAGGTAGGGAAGAGAAGATGTCTTGCAAATATTTTTTTAGAAAACAATAAAAATGACCAACATGGTTGTGGGTAGCCACCATACCATATTTTCTTTAACAAAGCCTTTTCCTGCCTCCTGCAAGAGAAGGCTTCCTCCAACTATAAAGATGCCTACTCTCTTTTTTCACTGGTCATTAATTACTTAAAATCATCTAAAACTCATATTAGTAAATGGAAAAAAAACTTTTTTCACTGAGATTACAGGTTTTTTAAAAATTTTATGTTTATTTTTGAGAGAGAGACAAAGAGCATGACCGGGGGAGGGGCAGAGAGAGAGAGGGAGAATCTGAAGCAGGCTCCAGGCTCCAGCTGTCGGCACAGAGCCCGACTCGGGGCACAAACCCTTGAACTGTGAGATCATAACCTTGAGCAGAAGTCGGACACTTAACTGACTGAGCCACCCAGGCGCCCCATATTTTCAATGGGCCTTTTCAGTCATTTGGTGATGAAATGATTTTAGAAATATACATATGCTTGAAATTGCTCAATACAGGACTCACATCATTGTAAGTTTATGTCTGGCCTCTGGAACTTTATACAAAGTCAGATTTGACTTCAAAGTACAGGAAATTGAACTAATACATATAAACATTTCTTGTGGGGTTGTTTGTACTTGTGTTTTTAAATAAGAAACACTCACTTGACCAGATACTCTTGTTCCTCTAACTAGAATATAAATAAAATCAGATCACAATCCAGAAAAGCTTGCTTTATCACGAATTCTCATATCTGTATTGGGCTATAAGGAACAGAGAACCAAAATGTCTTCTTTATACGTACTATATTTTAGACAGTATTAAGTATATACTGTCGTCTCTTCTCATGAAATTTTGCTCTAGAAAAATCTCCATTTTGAGATAATGCCATATTTCTTTATCAGGCTTATTGTTACTCTGGCAGAGTCTGTCAGTATCAAGAGCCACACTGAGCACTTGCACTGTGTAGTTACTTATGAAGAACAGAACAAAACAAGACACCTTGTTTGCTGAAATTAAAAAGTGAAAGAAAAAAATGAAGCATCATTTCTCTAGTTTATCAGTAAATAGCTGCTGAGAGAGGGGCAGGTGATTATGATATGAATAAAGATGATTAATCATACATTCATTCTATCATTTCACCAACAGTAGGTTTCATACCTTTAAAAAGATTACAGTGAATAAGTAGGTCATTAACTTGGAACACTCTGAAAACAACCTAATAGTAAGGATAATTAAAGAACCAGTAATATTCCAGTTGAATCAAACATCTTAATCAGGACCAGCACTTTTTACAGAAATTAACAAGCTGGAAAATCTCTTTTCAAAGTCAGTAATTCAAACAGAAACCTCACATTAATTTAAAAAGTGAAACCATCAATTTGGATCCAGATTACCTCTTACTGTAAACAAGCACTGAGGTAGGAAAATGAGAGTCAGTAGCTAAAAGCCTGGACAATCCAAAATGGATAAATGGGCTGTAAATCATTAACATATATATTTTCTATTCAAATCTAAACTCAGATTTTACAAAGGCACATCTACTCCACATAATTCAGTTTCTACTTCTACTTATGATTTAGACAGGTGTAAAATGTCAAACATTTACATTCTAAAATATTCCATCTATATGCAAACTGACATGTTAATCACATATTACCTTACCAACTCATTAAAGGTGGCAGCCCACGGTGCTTTATATATCAGTACTTTGTATTTAGATTTAATTGCATGTATCTGAAAGTAATGAATCTACTACAGACTAAAATACAATTTTCTGTGTATACTTTTCAATGATTTGGATTGTCCTGCTCCAATTGAGAAATCACTGATCCTGCTGAATGAAACTAAGTTCCTTAAGATGGATTCTCCATCTCCTAGTGATCATTGAGATGGCCAAGGAAATGTAAACAAAACCTGTATCAGTACTAAAACCTTCAACAGGGTATCAGTGACACCCAAAAGCTCCAGGGATTTCTGTAATATATAATAGATAAATATAATAGGCAAGGACAAAGCCACCACACTTACTGAACATAAAAGAACAACTTGTCTGTCTAGGAGACATAACATCTACTACAAAGCACAAAGAATGGACTCAAAATGGGCATTTAAGTACAAGACATATAATCCAGATCCCTTTAAAGCCTTTGGAAAGTGAGATACATATCAAAAATTTAACTCTGCTCTTATCTAGGCATTATACTAGAGAAAACTGGACAAATAGGCAAAGATGTATGTTTAAAAATGATTATAATCACCGTAATTAGTAATAGTAAATCAATAATTGCAAAACTATAAACAATCTAAATGTTCATTTATAAGAAACTGATATATGATTTCACCGAGATAATGGAATATTATATATATATAAATTTTCACTGATGAGAAATGACCTCCATAACATACTGCTGAAGGGAAACAAAAAGATTAAAAATGACATATAATATACATCACTCATCATCAGGGAAATGCAAATCAAAACGACAATGAGGTATCACTTCACACCTATCAGAATGGCTAAAACTGAAGACACAAGAAATAACAGGTGTCAGCGAGGACGTAGAGAAAAAGGAACACTTGTGTGCTATTGGCAGGAACACAAACTGGTCACTGTGGAAACAGCCACTGTGGAAACAGTATGGACGTTCCCTCCAAATTTAAAAATAGAACTATCCTACGATCTAGGAATCACACTACTGGGTATTTAATCCAAAGAACATAAAATCAATAATTCAAATCAATAATTCAAAGGGACACTTGCACCCCTATGTTTATAGCAGCACATTACTTACAACAGCCAAATTATGGAAGCAGCCTAAGTATCCGCTGATAGATGAATATCCAACATAAATATGGCATATATATACAATGTTATATTATTCAGCCATAAAAAAAAGAATGAAATCTTGCCATTTGCAATGACCCAGATGGATACAAAGTATAATGCTAAGTGAAAGAAGTCAAAGGAAGACAAATACCATGTGATGTCACAGATATGTGAAATTTGAGAAACAAAAACAAGCAAAGGAAAAAAGGAGAGAGACAAACCAAGAAAGAGACTATTAACAAAAGAGAACAAACTGATGGGTTACCAGAGGGGAGGTGGGGGAAGGGGGATGAGGAAAATAGGGGGTGGGGATTAAAGAGTACACTTACCATGATGAAAAAAATTAAATGATGAAAAATAGGCATACCCAGAAATTCCACTTTAAGAATTTATCTTAAGGAAATGATAGTACTATATTCCAAAGACTTATAAATAAGGATGTTAATTATGAATTACGATAACAGCTATTTCTTACATATGATCTCATTTAGTCCTCACAACTATTACCTCCATGTTACAGTGAACCTGTTCAATCACACAGCAAGTGGAAAAGTTGCGATCTGAATAACACGCCCTACGCATCTAAGCAGAAACAAGATCATAGAGGCCTTATAAGCTATGCCAAAGAGCTTGGACTTTATTTAAGGCAAGCAATGAAGCAACTGGAAGATTTTAAGCAGGAGAAATAACACTATCAGGTCTGAGGTTTGGCATGTAAAGAATGGTTCAGTAGGGATGACATAAAGCAAGATGAGAGACACCTGTACAAGTTACCGAATTAAATGAAAACGGAGAGAAGATAAATCCAAGAGATGTTAAAAAACTAGAATCAATGGGGCACCTGGGTAGCTCAGTCAGTTGAGCGTCTGACTTTGGCTCAGGTCATGATGTCATGGTTCGTGGGTTCAAGTTCCGTGTCAGGCTCTGCGCTGTCAGCAGAGCAGAATGGAACCTGCCTCAGATTCTTTGTCTCCCTCTCTCTCTGCCCCTCTCGCTCCTGTTGACTTTCAGGTTTCTGACTCGAGCAAATGGGTGGATGACAGTCTACTTATATCACAGGGGGATATTAAGCACACTGAGTTCAAGGTAGCTATGGAACTTCAAGAGGAACACACTGTTGCATTTATGAGTCTGAAGCTCAGAGGCCCCAGGCAGGAGATAAAGATTTGGAATTAAAGAAAAAAAAAGATTTGGGATTCATTAGCCATTTTTTAGTTGCAGTCACGGCAATGGATAAGGTCATGCAGGGAGAGTGAGAGAAAAAAAGATGTTAGAAATCAAGGGAGTACTGGTATCTTAACAAGAGGCAGTCTAAGCAGCTCTCAGGGAGGCTGAGGAGAAACTGGAGAAGCAGAAAGAAAAGCAGTGGACACGGTAGTTGCAGAAAGTCAAGAAAAAAGTTTCAAGCAGGGAAATACTGTGTTTCCAGTGAGTTAATGCTCAGAGAAGCCCTGACAGTAAGGTCTAAAAAGTGTTTCTTTAATTTAGCAATAAAGTGACTCTGGACAGGGCATTAAAAAAAAAAAAATGACACATTATAGTTACACACAGAGAGAACTGCACAAATTATCACCAAAATACAAAATGAAATGAGGGTCACCACTGTGTGATTGGGATATTTGATAGTTTTTTACTTTCTCCTTTATAATTATTAACGTTGCTTAAAATTTCTAAATAAATATGTACTGTTTTTGTAATAAGAAACAATTCTCTTCATGTTGAAAAAGAAAGTATGGTTTTTAATACTACAGTTCCATCTGGCGAAAATGATCTTAAGAAAATAACTGGAAAATCCATTCAAGGTGTTAATCAAGGTGTTAATCACAGCACTGTCTATAATAGTGAAATACTGGCAATAACCTAAATGATCACTAGTGAATTTGCTAAATACATTTGGGAATAACTATATAATGGCGTACTACGAAGCCATTAAAAACGAAGATAAAGATATATTCATTACTAGTTTGGTGAGCTTCAACATGTTACATAATGTTTCTTCATCTGTAAGATGGGAATAAAAAGAACACTTACCCCATAGTGTTTTAACCTAGCTTCTTAGCTATTTCCTATTGTGATCAGAAACAAAAACTTGAGGTTTATGAGTTTCCTCATACCCGATATCACATACTCAATATCACGTACCCCTATTTCAAAACATACTTTGCTATACTCTTTTTAAAAAAATCTTTCAAAATCAACATTCAACTTGGCTATAAATCATGTTAAGAAAATATGGATCTAAGACCACAAAGGCAATGAACATATAGGATGAAAATAGGCAATTCCTGCATCTCTTCCTTATTTTTAAAAAACTCCTATAAATATTCATAAACTAAGTTTATTTACTCACTTGTACATGTAGAAAACACAGTGCTGGAAAGCAGAACCAGGCTGATCTGGATGCCAATGGGCCCTGTGGCCAATAAGTCTCCCAGGTTACAGTGACAGGGACATGGCATCCCTACAACATAATTTATACAGACATACTGGCTAGCTTCCTCAGTTTTACCATCACTGTACAAACGCTTATTTTGTTGTTTTAAGTAGCTGAAACCAACCTGCCATGGTCTTTCCCAATCGAGTGGAATAGGGAAGGCGCCAAGCCATGTTCCTATAAAACTAGAAATCGTAGTGATCTGAAGACTGTTCTCCCAAATGGATGTAACTCTGTAAAAGACAAATGTGTAAATCATTAGTGGTATATATCTTAGCTGCCAGAGACTCAAACAGTGCTGCAAATGGACACCAAACGTATACGCTTTGTTCATTTAACAATCATCTCGAATTGACGTGTATTTACCATGAACTATTAACAACTAATCGGGAAGATGAGATAAATGGTTTTCGGTGGGAAAGGCAGTATGTGTAGCACATGGAGAAAGCCAAACAACAGGGAAGAGAATCTGCAGTGAAAGCTGTCTTCCTCCCACCCTTATCAACTTTGGGTCCCTTCTTAGCAGCAGCTGCTTTCACCAATGTCGTACATATCCTTCCAGAAATATTTTATGCATGCACAAATATATACACAATTTTGTTTGGAATGGTACGCATCTATGTATACATCCTTTATCAAAATTCAAATGCATCATGTTATAAACCCAGTTTTGCCGTTTTGTTTTCCCTTGTTAACTATACTCGCTGCAGAAGTACTCCACTGCATGGGAGGGACATCCCTCATTCAGCTAGTCCTTCTGATAGCACATTTCATTTGAACAAATCAAATCTATTTATTTGGTGGAGGAGGAGTAGAGAACACCAGATTTCAAAACAGCCAGTGATTTCGCCTACCATCCTTATCGATTAAGTGTATATCTTGGAGTGTTAAGGTGAAAAGACAGAATTCTGCCATTCTGAGCCGGTCTGGGTTTCAGCCTGCCTCTCACAGTGTGACCACTTAGCCGTAGGGAGCATGAGTCTCGTTACAGGAGCGTAAAACCCCACGACAGTGCAGAAAGTGGGGTACAAATACTCGCTTGTTCAAATTGAAAGGTTATTATATGTAAAGATTGTGAAAAGCGGCTTCTTCCAGCCAGTGCAGGGAAAAAAGGGAAGCATTTCTTCTGTTAGATGACTTCTTTCACTATAAACAGGCCATTACACACAAAATATACACTGAATTAAAGTAGCCCCAAATGACAAGTCAGTTCATAAGCCAATCCCTCTGCCACCTGTCTCTCTCATTACTCCCCCTTGTTCACTTATACAAGGTAAGAGCTCTAGCTTGAGTGAACTGAAAATCAGGACTGGAAGAAGGTTGGAACCAATCGCCATGGGTCCCAATCTGTGTTGTTTGCTGGGCTTCACTGTTCTTTTTATTTTACAGAAGACCTAATAATGCAAGTCAATTTCTTCAGCTAGCATTCAACAACACAGAGATCTGTCCCAATCCTGGAGGGGAAAAAAACCCCCAAAAACTGATGAGTGGAATGTAAAGAAGGAACTCTAATGTTCAGGCAACTTAAAGGATTTTCTAGGGTTAATTTTTTACTATCTGTGGCTGACAAATGTTGACTATCTTTCACTTAAGACATTAATTCCTATATGTTGCAAGACGTAAAGGGGTGTGCCTAGAGACATGAAGGCTGGGAGAGGTGGAGAGCAAGGTTTACTTTCTGCTGGGAGGAATTTACTTCTCCCATTTTATGGAGGAGGAAGCCCTACCAGAATTGGGAGAATGAGTGGCATCTGGGCTTGACAAGCTGGAGACAGAGCTGCTCTGCAGACAGAAGGAATGCAAGTAAAAGTAAAAATTGAGTGGGAGAATGGGAAACAGGCTAGATAAGTAGGTTAGAGTTAGGATTTCTACAAATAGCACCTTTACTGAGTACAGTGAAAGCCTGACCCGATAGCCCTTTCTCAGCCATACAATTCACTCACGTAAGGTGCACAATTCAGTGGTTTTTAGTGCACTTAGAGTTGTGCAACCATCATCTCAAAATGACGCCCTTGTACCTGTCAGCACTCACTCCCCACTTCCCCTTCCCTCCAGCCCCAGGTAACCACTTTCTCTCTCTAGGGATTTGCCTGTTCTGCACATTTCACATCAATGGAATCACACAATGTGTGGTCTTGTGTGACCGGCTTCTTTCACTTAGTGTAATGTTTTCAAGATCCATCCATTTTGTAGCATGTGAAAATACTTCTTTTTTATTGCCAAATAATATTTTGCTGTATGGATATACCACATTTCTTTTTTCCACGCATCAGCTGAACATCTGAGTTGTTTTTGAGTTTTTGGCTACTATGCATAATGCCACTATGAATGTTCATGTACGAGTTTTGCATGGACATATGTTCTCATTTTTCTTTGGGATATACTAAGAGATGGAGTTGCTGAGTCATATGATAACTATGTTTAACCTTGTAAAGGAACTGCCAGGCTGTTTTCCAAAGCAGCTGGGCCATTTTATATTACTACTCGCAGTGTATGAGTACACAATTTCTCCCCACCCTTGCTAATACTTGTTATTTTTTTATGTTTATTTATTTGGGGGCGGGGGGGGAGAGCACAAGCAGGGGAGGGGCAGAGAGAGAGGGAGGCAGGGGATCCAAAGCAGGCTCCCTGCTGACAGCAGACAGCCCAATGCGGGGGGAGGACACACAGAGAGAGAGAGGGAGGCAGGGGATCCAAAGCAGGCTCCCTGCTGACAGCAGACAGCCCAATGCAGGGCTTAAACTCACAAACTGAGAGAGCATGGCCTGAGCTGAAGTCACACGCTTAACTGGCTGAGTCACCCAGGCGCCCCTCTAATACTTATTACTATTGATTACAGACATCTCAGTGGGTGTGGAGCAGTATCTCATTGTGGTAGACTTAGGGTTAGGATTTTAGAAAAACCTGAAAAGCAAACTAAAGAAGTCACGGAGGTTTTAAAACAAAGCAGATAAGATCAAAGCTATATTTCAACAAGGGTTATGTACATGTCTATCTAACCTTGAAGCTCTAAGTTCCTTGGGGTTGAGGGACAAGACCCATGTCTTCACATTTTTCACTTTCATAGCACACTGAGGCCATCTGATATTTGTTACAGAAAGGGCAAACATGCATGAGGCTGTCCTCTATTTTATTTGATGTATCCAATGGAATTTATGATCTTACACATAATAAATATAGAAAAATAAGGAACCAGGAGCTAGTTTTAAAAATAGAAAAACTCTGTAGCCTATCTTTGTAAAATTAAAATTTTGCATTTATCAAAATCATAATGTGTATAAGCACCTTTAAGGTCCCACATCGTTATCAGATGACGACACCTACTACCAATTCCTCCCTACTCCTGAAATCCGCTCCCAAGGCAGACATTATAAACTCTTCAGTGTTTCTTCTATGTATCTCAGAATTTAAAGAACTTACATTATATATAGACTTTGCAAGACTGTTACTCCCTGCTTTCTACAATGGAAGAGGACTTAGCACTCTTTTCCCACAAGCCTCCTGTCGCCGTGTGCTCATTTGTCCCTGACTCGCCATCCCCTCCTCCCGACTGAATCCACAGCACAGTACCTACATTAATATGACTATGAAAATGTCACAGCTGAACCACGCAGTAAACCGCAGTCACATTTCCTTTCTTACAGATTTTCATTTTCTTTGGATGTTAAAAACTGCCTCTTTTTTAACCTCATTTGCTTAGGTACCTGTCACTAAACCATCCTCAAATATTCTAAAGAAACTAAACATCACCTCTAAATACTTGTTTATGCTCTTTGTTCTCCTGTTTTCTCTTGTGGAGGGCACCTGGACAAGCCAGCTGGACTGGCTGCCCTGTAAGCCTGAGGCACAGCCGCTGTCCTGTAAGCTCCCTATACCATCATCCTTTGAATTCCCTTTGCCTATTCCAATGCTTTTGGGTCTCCTGCTTCCCAGATTGCAAGACTTCCTCCTATCCCCCCCACCTTTTTTTAAAGCACCTCCTTCAATAGATTCCTGAGAAAGGGTAAAATAGATTTTAAAGATTGTTTAAAGTCTGAAAATGACTTTACTGTAATTGTCAGAAGTCATTTTGCCTCAGAATTTTGAAGCCATTGCTCCATTATTTTCTGTTTCCCACCTGAAAAGTCCAGACACTCTGGCTCCCAGGCCTCTCTAGGTTAACATGTACCCCCTCCCTGCTCCCCCCACCCCACCTACCCACATGTACCCCCTCCCTGCTCCCCCCACCCCACCTACCCACAACACATACTGCCCTCTCTGGTAGCCTAGAGTCATCTCTTTATTCCTGTTATCTAAGATTTCACAATCTTGTGTCTTGGAGTGGGGGGTCTTTTCAGCCATGATGCTGGAAACCAATGGGCCTTCTTTTTTTTTTTTTTTAATTTTTTTTAGTATTGTTTATTTTTGAGAGATAGGGAGGGACAGAGAGAGATGGAGACACTGAGTCTGAAGCAGGCTCCAGGCTCTGAGCTGTCGACACAGAACCCAACACAGGGCTCAAACCCACAAACCACGTGATCATGACCTGAGGAAGGAGGATCTAACTGACAGGCCACCCAGGCGCCCCACCCATGGGCTTTCTTAATCTACCATCTCAAGTCTTTTGGTTCTTGACATTTTCTCTTTAAAGATTTATAAAGTCTTGGTTTTTCTGCCCAGATCCCCCCAGAATTTTCTGTTTTTCTTACTCTTCTGCTGGGAATACTACCATTTGGAATTAACCCTCTGATTATTTTTAAGCTTTTAACCCATTTCCCATATTTTTGCCTTTTCTGTTTGGCCAAGGGATCTTTATAACTTTGTCTCTACTTCTTTTGAATATTTTTTTCTCATTTCTTAATTTCCAGGAGCTTTCTTGTTCTCTGAATATTTCTTTCAACTGCCTTCATATTTTTCGTATCTTCATATTTTCAACTGCCTCTTCATATCTTATGGATGTAAAAACAATAGACATTTTTAAAGTTATCTTCTGGTCTTTAGATCGCCTTTGTTTCCATTGAGTTTCTTTCTTATTTTCATTTCTGCCTTTCACTTCAGACGTGTTCCTGAAATGTCCAGTGATTGTTCATTTCTCATTCTACTTAAAAGTAAAAACTACATTTGAAATGTCCAGAATAGGCAAATCTAGAGAGACCGGAAGTATTTTAGCAGTTGCCTGAGAAGGAGGTGAGAGGGTGTGCAAGGGTGGGCAGGAGGGGGACAGTTTCTTTTTGGTGTGGCGAGATCCTCTAAAATTAGATTGTGGTGATGGTTATAAAACCGTGTCTATACTTAAACACTACTAAATTGTACACTTTAAATGGGTGGTTTTTATGGTCTGAAGTTGTATCTCAATAAACGTATGCTTTAAAAAAACAACAAAAAAGTGAACATTCAACAGATGACCAGATGTCCACTGTGCATGAGTGGGCTTCACTGTCCCAGGGACTGACTAGGGACCCTGGCTTTTCGAGAACCCCCAAATGTCAGTATCTGCAGATTCTTCTTTTACACCATTTCCCCCTGAAAGAAGTATCTCCATACTCTGCCTAGACTGCACAAGCCTGGCTGTCAGTGTTTTGGGCCAAGCAAGTGAAAAGGAGTAGGCAGAAGGTGAGGATTCATTATTCAATACATAGAAATTCATTTAATCCTTATTGCCTTAAGAGTTTTATCAAAAAGGATCAGGATCTGGGGACAGCCAGAGTAGTTGGGGCATACAGTTATATTTTCTCCATCTTCCCTTCCCCACTGCATAACTTATAATGCTTATATTATTTGTAGAGTGTTTATATTCTGTTCTGTAACCCTAATTTTCAACTATGTTTTAAATAGTTAGTGAGTCCCCTTAATGTACTGATTTCTTCATTTGGGGAAACTGTCTTCTATCGTATTTCAAATTAATTTCTGTTTTGTTATTTTAGGGACACTACTAACTAGTCTTAAGCTCATCTCCTTTGTTCTCTGCACTTATTTCTTTTCTAACTGCTTTACTCTTCCCTATCCCTCATTCATTTTGATTAGCTCAAACCTTACCTCCAAGCTAGAACTTGATTTTCTAACTTGTCTATGTTTCTAATTTTTGACAAGAGATGGTGTGGTTTGGATTCATTTTATTTAATTAATTCTATAATCTCCTTCTCCGCCTCATTTTTGCCCCATCATCTTATCTTTGAGCTCTTATTTTATTGAATTTATGTCCTTAATAACATTTTTCTATGGTAAACTGAGTAGTTTGTTTTTGTTCCTTGAGTACTACTATTTTCTTCCAGGATGGATTCTTTTGTCTTCCACATGCCTTTTTCTTCTTTTTCTTCTATAATGTGTTGTTAGATTGCCATGCCATTTCTTTTCGTCTTGCTCACACTTCGCATGGGCAGGCTGCTCACCCTACACATTTGCTCAGATACCATGAGTGAATTATCCTAGAAGCTGTCTTCTCATCTTAACTAGACCAATTTTTTCTGGCTTGAAGCTGAATTTTGAGGACTGGATGGTATTTTTCTACCCAGTTTTCTGTAATGTGAGGCAAAAGAAAAGGGAGGTAGTGTAAGGGAAATGCTATCCCTGCAATGTAATCAGTAATATTCAGCTGAAATTTAATAAATGTTCAATAGATCAAACTTGCAAAAATGTCTGGCCAGGGCTTATGCATCTCATTAGAAATGAGATGAAGCTATGGTGGTAGCAGTCAGCCCCCTTGGCAGAGCCCAGTAGGCAACAGCCCTCATAAATTTACTTGATTACGAAGTAAATAGTCCTGATTGGGATTTAGGGAAACTAGCACTCTATTGGTAGATATATACATATACTTCCAATTAGAACTTTCGTTTGGCAGTGTCTGTCAACTTCTTTTGATGTAGGAATTCTACTCCAGGAATGTAGTCTACAGAAACTGTTATACAAGTATATAAAATTATATGGTACAAAGATATTCATGACAATATTATTTATAAGCCTAAAAATTTGAAAATACTCTTCAATAGGGAATTAATTAAACCATGGTACATGGAATGCTTGCCCAACGTTCATCCCATCCCTGATGATCAGATTAATTAAATCATGGTGATCCCCTTCTCTCTCCCAGTGATGAGCTTAGGAAGACTCAAGGGAAAGGACTGCTGCCATCTCACTAACAGCCTGAGGATAAGAAGCAGGAAAATCCATGAGAAGCACAGCTACACCTTGACTCTCTCTCTATCTGTATCTACAACCATACAGTCTCTGCTATGTGAGATAATCAGCTTCCTGATCGTTCAAACCAATATAAACAGAAGTATTCTTAAGGATAAAGATATACTAAAGACATTATTCAAGAAAAATTAGATTATATACACATACAGTTACAGATGTTCTTAATAAGTAAAAAAAACCGTAAGTTATAAAGCAGTGAGAGTGACAGTATCACCATTTTTGCTTTTAAATTGCAAACGTGATATGTGTAGACATAATTAGACGAAAATCAGTCAGTGATGGCTGCTTCTTTGGTAGGATTACTAGGATCTAGAACTTCCTATATTTTTCTACTATTCAAATTCTTACATATTCTTTTGTAATAAACAAGATTAAAAAAATAAATTCCTTTCTATTATAGAATGTCTAGCACTATAGGCACTGACATTGGGTTATTCGCCTTTATTTATAAGTTTCCATAATATAGTCATCTGAATTCTATGGTTTTTGGCTAATTTTTTCATAGTTAAGGAATGTATACACGTAGTCAATAGGGCTGAGAATAGAATGAACGGCCCACTGTTCTGTGGACGAACCTAAAAAGTGACTAAAGCAATACTACAGTCAATCTTCGTGATAATGAGCTCTAAGTAACTGTCCATATTATTCGCTTCCACTGAAATTCACTACTATATGCCAGACACAATCAGGTGCCTGGGGTAGCTAACAGTGAGCGCTGCGGCTCAGACAGGCTGTCATCAAAATAGTGCTTGTTTAGATGGAGCTGATCTTTTAAACTATTCATCTTTTCATCTAAAAAAGAGACCCCACAGAACTCCTGGCAGCTAAAGATATTTTACAGAATTCTTATATAAACTTTCCCCAATCCCACTGAATGAATAATAAAACCAGTGCCTCTTTGCGAATAAATTTTTGTGCCCACATGAAGGCTAAATTACTATTTTTTACAATGTATAAATTTTTGGTCATTCACTATCTTTTCACTCTTAATGCCCATGGTGGTTTTTCAATATAGAATCCATTTCAATACAAAGATGACAAAAAATGGCTACTGTGTTTGTCTACACAAACAAGTCCTACTATCTTCACCTTGGCAAGATAACCACAAATTCAGGAACCTATTCAGAAATTCAAGTTTTTCAGTTCACCACAAGTGGTCAGATTCTAACTTACAACATGCTAATAACAGCATAAAAGAACTGATAAATCAAAAATCAAACTTCAATGAAAAATATAGCTTTAAGGTAGTCAGAATATTCTTTGCCTTTACAAGAGAGTCCACAAAAGAGGAAAAAAAACCCTGTAAAATAATTATAACACCAAGGTAACAAATTGAATTCTATTAGTACGAATTGAGTTTATTCAGTAGTAAGTGTACCAAATAGAAGTTGGTAGAATTTAAAAAACCAAATTATTTTTCTACCTTCAAGTTTCTTTAGTTTCCTTTTGTATTTTTTAAATCTAGAATAACTCTTTAAGGAAAAATCTTGTTAAACTAGTACAATTTATGTCATTTACTTAAGTATTAAATCTCAATAGTGTTAGAATTGGTCCTTTACTCTCAGGATATAATTCATACAAGGTTCTCACAATCAAAGCTTTTATGTTTCTCAGTCTCCATCTGTTTATCATCTACTCAATATTAAACATGCAAATAAATACATTAAAATTTTGGATATAATACTTATTCTGACAAAATAGTATAAAATATTTTTATCGATTCCATACTGAGCGAGATGAGCTCAGTTCAAAACTGGACTGTTTGTTCTGAACATCGTACTTGTATTTTAATAATACTAAAACAAAACAAAAAAACTCCACTGTGTTTTATTCACTAAAACACAGGACAAACAGTAAAAATATATAAAGCTCTAAAATCTTGAATCAATACTTTATAAGATATTTTAAGGACTTAATGAATTAGAACTACAGCATAAGAATTTCAAATGAGAACTTCAATTTCTGTTATAAATAATTATTGGGTAGAAAGAAAAATACAGTATTCATGTTTGTATAACCTCCCTAAATAATACTAGAATTCTCTGGAACCAAAGTTATGATTCAATGTAAATAACGCTAATTGTATATTGGAACAATTCTGATATAACTACAAGTTGTTCTTATGGGTATTTCATATGATCACTGCAGAGCCACAAGATCTTTGAATTTTTAAAATATTTTTGCATACGGGCGCCTGGGTGGCTCAGTTGGTTAAGCGTCCGACTTCAGTTCAGGCCATGATCTCATGGTTTGTGGGTTCGAGCCCCATATCGGGCTCTGTGCTGACAGCTAGCTGAGAGCCTGGAGCCTGTTTCAGATTCTGTATCTCCCTTTCTCTCTGACCCTCCCCTGTTCATGCTGTCTCTCTCACTCAGAAATAAAAACAGAAAAAAAATTTTTTTAATAAAATATTTTTGCATAACAGTGAACATTTGAGAAGGCCAACTCTAACATCAAACAAATTCATATACCAAATTAACTATTCCCTGACTTATTCAAATTTTGACATGCTTTTTATGCTAAATTCTTAAAATATGGTAAAAGTACTAGGAAACAAACAACTATCGCTAAGGTATGGTGGAGGAATGAAGACTTGAGTGACCCTCTCATGACAAAGCTCAAATTAGTTTTATACTACATCAACGGAAAGAATTTCCTCCTTCTCTGTGGCTGTCTATGCTGTGGCTGTCTATGCTCTGCACTCCTGGGTCTGCTACCTAAAGCAGGAGGGGGTAATAAGACAAACAGCAGTCAGCACTGGGAGTGTGAAACATACAAATGCTCCCTGACATTTGTATTAATCTGTCTGACAAACATTTCTGAAGCATTTGCTATTTGATTTCACTCATCACCTCACTCAGTTCTGACAATAACCCTACAAAGTGCAAATTAGTATTGTTCTAAAAATATCACATATGAGGATCTCTGAAGTTAAATAGCTTGTCTAAGATCACTTGGCCACTTAGTAAGGAGAGGGCAGGAACTCATTTTCTGACCCTCAGTTAATATAGCCTTCTAAAACCTTCTGTACCATCCGATGATCTGCATTCAAGTCCCAGCTTTACCTCTTACTGGCTATTCGAGGGCTTGGGCAAATCATTTAATCTGTCAGCTTTCTAGTACCTTCACCTAGAAGATGATGAAAACAGGAGTACCTCACCAGTTTGCTGTGAGAATTAAATGCTATAAGACACATGAAAATGCTTTAACGTTATTACTTTTGCATATTACTATGTCATTCCCCACCCTAGGTGATGTTAACTAAAATGCTTCAGATTACTAGCTGATTATTTTTAGCTACAGTCCTCCAGCAACTGAAGGATATTTCTGCAGCCTACCGAAGTTGAGGTGGCATCAGAGAAATCTAAAAACTTCTTGATACAGGACTAACTTTCAATGCCCCCCAAATAAGCTAAGTATTAGCAAAACCTGAACCACTATAATTTTCATTTTGACTAGGTAGTGTATTACTTTGGTTCATATTTCAGAAGACAGCAAAGGGTAGTCGGTGGGAAGTCTTCTGAGATGAGCTCCTATCTTCTCAGATCCTCCCCCAAGAGACAACCAATAATTTTATCAGTTTCTTATGTATTCTTCCAAAGTTATACAGGTATATCTATTCTCTCTTGCCCACTTTTTACACAAATGGTAGCATCTTGCACACATTTCTTCACCTTGCTTTTTTCCACTAACAGCATATCAGTAAATAAATGGTTGGGTTGTGGTGGTTGTTGTTGTTTTATAGCTGCATTAAATTTAACTTAATCTGCCCCTTATTAAAGGGCATTTAAGCTATTTTCAAAGCTACACATTCAATATTTTGTAGGTACTGAAATATATTGTAAATATATGAAAATATATCTAGTACATAAAATCTTATAAGTGGAACTGCTAGGTCAAAATGGGTATTTTTTTAAAAGCAAAATGGGTTATTTTTAATCTTTATAGATATTACCAAACAGAGCTTGAACCAATTTATATTCCCATTGGCGCTTACTTCCCCAAGCCCTTATCACTACGCATTATGAAATTTACATATTTTTGTCAGTCAGCTAGCCGGAAAATGGTACTTCCCTTCCTATAATTTTTAGTTTCACTTTGTTACAGACCCTTCTGTAAAGTGCTGACAGGTACAAAAACAAGGTGACAACAAATTTACTCTGCAAATCTCAGAAGATTCAAAAGGCAAATTTTATAATAAATTTTTACAAAGCCCCTTTCAACCCAGCAGAAAATGATAGGCATTTCTCTAAGACATAGTTCAGGCTAAATACAGAAACAAGATTAAAGCAGTATCAGAAAATATATGCATTATTAAAGTCATGGTAAGTTACGAAGAGAAATGAAGGATAGATAGCTTCTTTGTTTCCCTTGAGTTTTAAAGTTTGATTTTTTTCAGTTTTAATATATTAGAAATTTATATATATAAGTTCTGCTAAAACGCTTGTTTTGACCATTGAAATCTGTTCCAATTTGACTGATATGCTAGAGAATATGAGCAAATTCATCTGTGAGAAACAAAAAGTGAACACAAAAAAATTGCACCCAATCACACTAAGCAGTATGTGAATACACAAAACATGCACATCCTTAAACATCTACCAGATAATCAAAACAGAGTGGTACTGACATAAGGATACATATATAGGTCAATGGAAAAAGAAGTAAAGATCATGCGTTTACAATCAACTGATTTTTGACAAGCGTGCCAAAATCACTCAAAGGAGGGGAAGAACCTCTTCAACAATGGTGCTGGGACAACTGGCAAGCCACACACAGAAGAATGAAGTCAGACCCTTACCTCACACATTACACAAAAACTAATACAAAATGGACCAGAGACTTGAATGTAAAGCCTAAAATTATTTAACTCTTAGAAGAAAACATAGGAGTAAATCTTTATGACCTTGGATTTGGCCATGGATTCTTAGAAATGACCCTAAACGCACAAGCAACAAAAGACAAAAACAGATGAATTAGATTTCATCAAAATTAAAAACTTTTGTGCTTCAAAGGACACAATTAAGAAAATGAAAAGACAACCCACAAAGAGAAAGAATGTGTAAATTATATATTTGATAAAAGACTTGTATCTAGAATATATAAAGAACTTAATAATAAAAACGACAAATAATCCAATTAAAAAATGAGGAAAGGATCTGAAGAGATATTTCTCTAAGGAAAATATATAATTGCCAATAGGCACATGAAAAGATGCTTGACATCACTGGTCAGTAGGGAAATGCAAACAAAAAACACAAGGAGGTAATACTTCACACCCACTAAGATGGTGGTCATCAAAAGGCCAGATAATAACAAAGTTGGCAAGGACGTAGGGGAATTGGAGCCCTCATACACTGCTGTAGGAATGTAAAAATGGTGCAGTCACTTTGGAAAACAATCTAACAGCTCCTTCAACAATTAAACAGAGAGTTGTCACAAGACCCAGCAATTCCACTCCTAGGTATGTACTCAAAAAAAAAAAAAAAAAAAAAAGTCCATACAGACACCTGTGTACAAACGTTTACAGGGCCTTAGTCATAACAGCAAAAAGTAGAAACAACCCAGATGTCCATCAGTTGATGAGTGGATAGACAACATGTGGTATACAGCCACACAATGGAATGTTATTCAGCCATAAAAAGGAATGAAGTACTACATAGGTGAGCTTTGGAAATATTACGGTACATGAAAGAAGCCAATCACAAAAGATCACATATTATATGGTTATGTTTTCATGAAATGTCCAGAACAGGCAAATCTATAGAAACAGTAAGGAGAATTAGTAGTTGCTTAGGGCTAGGGGAGAGGAGATAAGGAATTGGTAGCTAAAGAGTATGGAATTTCTTTTTGGATGTGATGAAAATGTCCTAAATTTGACTGCAGTGACAGCTGTACAACTCAGCGAATATATTAAAAACTACTGAACTGTACACTTGAAATAGGTAAAGTGAATAGTATTTGAATTATATCTCAATCCCTCCCTGGGTTGCTGGAGGAGGGTGGATGGGGAATGGGCTAACTAGGTGATGGGTATTAAGGAGGGTGATTGTTATGATGAGCACCGGGTGTTACATATAAGTGATGAATCACTAAATTCTACTCCTGAAACTAATATTACACTATATGTAACTAACTAGAATTTATATAAAAACTTGAAACATAAAAAAGCAAAAACAAAAACAAAACAAAACCCCATCTCTCAGCTCTCGCAGTTTCCCTCAAGTGTATGGGTCACATTTTCCGTATTTGGTCTTTAACTTCCTGTCAGACTTCCAACAAACCTCCTTTACCACTTCATAATAATTTACAAGTGGCAACTCCTCCCACACCTACTTCCAAAATTAAATTTCAGGGTTTTTTCGAAGGAAAAGTACCATATTCATCTTAATGTTTATAAATTTCTTAACTATTTAACATATACACAACTGTACTACCATTTTTACTAAGTTCCTGTCTTTTTTTATGTGTTACTGTCAAAGTTGTTGAGTGTTATGCCTCAATCCTGTCTTTCCCATAGGCTCTGTGTTTTTTATTGCCCAATTTTGCATGGTGCAGGGATTTCAAGGAATGCAAACGCCGTATTACAGCACAACGTACTGCAGAATGAGATGACAACATCTCCCACAAATACACCATTATCAGAAACACAGTTCAAAGCTGGAAAAATCACCAATCCAAACCTATAACATTCCGACTGGTTTTCATTCTTTAAAAATTTCAAATTAAGGGGCGCTTCAGTGGCTCAGTTGGTTAAGTGTCCGATTCTTGATTTCAGCTCAGGTCATCATCTCACAGTAGTGAGATCCAGTCCCGAGAGGGGCTCCATACTGAGCGTGGAGCCTGCTTAAGATTTTCTCCCTCCCTCTCCCTCTGCCACTCCCCTACTTGCGTGCACAAGCTCTCTTTCTCTCTCAAAAAAAATAATTACAAAATTTTTAAAAATTTCAAACTAAAAAGCTAAAACAAATGAATGCCATTAGGGATACTACAGTAATGATGTGGGGAAAAGTTTTCTTTTTTTTTTTTAAGTTTATTTAAGAGAGAGTGAGAGTGAGCACACGTGCACGAGCAGGGAGAGGGGCAGAGAGAGAATATCAAGCAGGTTCCTATCAGCGTGGAGCCCAACACAGGGTCAATCCCATGAATCATGACCTGAGCTGAAATCCAGAGTTGGACACTTAACTGAATGAGCCATCCAGGCTCCCCCGGGAAAAAGTTTTCAGTGCTTACACTCTTATTTTCTAGAGACCTTGTCAACACCAGAAGATGGTTCTGAAGGGGAACAAACAATATTCATTGCAAAAGGATAAGTCAATAACTTATGGAGCCTATTGAACCAGGATATTTCCTCTGCACTATTTGGGCTATTCCCTTCCAAATCAGGAAAAATACCACTTTTCTTTTCAGTTTCTATGGCTTCATTCATTTCCCTAACATGGGTGTTGTTCCCTTTTTCCTTCATTTCACCAAATGTCACAGTGCTGATCCAAAGCCTTTATAGATCATTCCCCCTTCCAGCTCATTTTTCATTGGTTTCCTAACCCTCTGAGTTCCAACAGCACTTACTGTATGATTTACACAATTTTAATCTCATATTGTTTGCTCATTTTATTCCTGTCCCTTGAACATACAGCTCCTCAAGCGGAGAATCATGGCTAATACTTCAGAATCCACACCAAGCTTGCAGAGCATGGAGCAGAGTAAGAGCTCAAGAAGTTTTTGCTACGGGATGATAAACAGGACAAAATCATGGACATCAAATAACTTTGTAGCTTTTTTGGTTACAATTTAACCATTTCTGTTAGGAAATGGTTCATTTGAACATTCATTTGAATGCCTTTCAAGAAGCTAAAATTTTAACTTAGCTGTGTTGAATATATATGTGGCCAAGAAAACCCTGTATAACTTGCACTCAGATGTCTTAACACAAAGAAACTAAACAAGTAATCATAGCTGTTTGGCTAAGCATTTTTAGATTGTAGACCCCAATTCTACATTATAAGATGTATGGAAGCAATTTTATCTGTAGCAATTTTATCACAGTGACAAATCATCCCTGAGTAGTGATTTTCAAAGCTGCCTTTTGGTAGCAAAAGCCTTTTTTCAAACAAAAGGCTAATCCTAGCAAACAGAAGAAAAGCAGAGCTGATCTTGCTAAAGCGGAAGAAGGCACCTGTAATTCTACCTGCTCGGGTCCTCCTCAAATGCATACCACCTCTCCCCTGTCCCCAGTCCTCAACTGCAATGGGCCCTTAAGGCATCCCTGAGAACCATCCAGTGCTGGAAAAGACTCATAAAACAACCAGCAAGCTGCCACGAATAGAAAAATACTACATTAATTTTTAAAAATTTCAAACATCATCAAAATGTAAAATTAAAACTTACCCATTTCTACTGAAAACTCTTAGCCAAGCTTTGATATTTGGTCCTAACAAACACAAACAAGGTATGGTAGTAAAAGTAGACAAAATAACCGCAAATAAAAATGTTTCCAACACCAGCCTAGGAAAAAAAAAAAACTTTATTAATTTTTTTAAAAGTATGAAAGGTTCACTTACACACATAATCTTTGTTAAATAGATTTAATATAGATTTAAATAGATTTAAATAGATTTAATATAAAGACATGTCCTTACCTTGAAAGATAACACAGGTCCTACCAAAATAACTATTAAAAAATATATTGAAATGCAAGCTCTAAAAAACAATCTAGCAAATATCTGGCTTTAATGATAGAGTTCAGAAGTGTTAAATGCCCTCTAATCCATACAAGAGTCTCCACTACAAGAAACCCCTTTTCTAGATAATTAACTTTCTAACTGAATTGTGTCTGGAACTTTCTCTGCAGCCACAGGTTCAATTCTAGCCTGTATTGGAATCACTTGGAAAGCTAGATAAAGTGAAGAATGGGGGGCTGTGCCCCTAGAGTTTCTGAGGCCTAAGAATTTGCCTTTTATAAAATGCTGATGCTGGTCTTAGAACCACTGCTCAAGACATTCAATCTACTCTAAAACGAATTAAAAAGAAACTACCATTTCCTCATTACAAAGGTCTTATCCTCCCCTCTCTAGGAAAGAATTAACTGTGACTTTAGTGTATGTACATACAACTATGTACAAATATGTATAAAACTATATACATAACTGTGTGTTTGTGTACCACATCACTTGTTTCACTGTAATCATTAATCACTGCTAAATGAAGTTTCCCCATCTATGATGAACATATATAAGAAATATTCATGAATTGAGTTTTTTAAAAATATGGTCAGCTTTGAAAAAGTGTGGAGTTAAATGCTGCCTTTAAACTATAAACATCAGGGGCGCCTGGGTGGCTTAGTTGGTTAAGCGTCCGACTTTCGCTTAGGTCATGATCTTGCGGTTCGTGGGTTCGAGCCCTGTGTCGGGCTCTGTGCTGACTGCCAGCTCAGAGCCTGGAGCCTGTTTCAGAATCTGTGCCTCCCTCTCTCTGACCCTCCCCTGCTCACGCTGTCTCTCTCTCTCTCTCTCCTAGAAATAAAAATATTTTAAAATAAATAAATAAATAAACTATAAACATCAGTTTATTAAATAATTAAATGCAGGGATTTATTGACTTTTCTTAAGAAAACAAATAGTTCTCAAGCACTTCAGAATCACACTTCCTAAGAACTGATATGCTAATTGTAATTAATTTAGACATATCATTACAGTAAATTCCCTTACAAGTCCTAAGGGCCACGAAATAATTGGTATAGTATAGTTTCTCATCTACCTCCCCAGCCCCCATATGCATTGCAGTAACAGAAGGCTAGCTGATAGGAGAATTTAATGAATTATGTACTTATACTGCTTTTTAAAAGAATAACACTTCTAAGGAAGGGCAATCATGTCAGCATCCTTCTGTGATCCAGTAATTAAACATACCACAGTTCTTCTTTAATCACCAACAGAATTAGCGCTTTGTTTAGTAAATGAGCATTTTAGAACATAACTGCCTTAAGGTAAAAATTTCAGACTTACTCAATGAGTGGTGCTCCATATAGAACAAAAATCACATGAAAGAAGAAACATGACATAAGAAAGTAGATACAGCATTTCAAAAACCTGGTTACCTAAAAAAGAAATGAGAACAAGTTAAAGACTCAAGACAATGCCTAGTGGAAATGCTTCCACTTTATCTACAAACACAACTTATTCCCATGTGTGAAACAGCTGAACGTTCTTTCCTTTAGGCAGCCTGAAGTCAGATCCCATGTCTGGTGCACATTCAGGTGCAAAGCCCTCCATACAGCTCCACAAAGCAGCTTACGAGTCACAACCTGCCCCCCATATTCCACCCGCCCGATCAGCACTAGAATCAAAAAGCATTTCTGTTCCTAGGGTATGTACCGAGCTATGTTATTAATCAGTGTTTATAAAATATTTACCAACAACAGAACGCTAGGATACAAAACAACAAACACATAGTCCTAATTACGTGATACATGAAACATATGCAGAAAATAATGACTATTTTTTTCAATTAAAAACAAAATCCTTAGGAAAACTGTACTAACACTAAATTATTCCCCAAATTATATTCATGTTATTATGTGATCCATTTGAAAAAAGACCAGAATGTCTGCAAATCAGCATGGGACCTACTTGATTTGGAGCTTAAAAAGAAATAATTATAAAACATATACTGAGTTTTTTAAATCATAGAGCAGTAAATGTTCTAAATTACCCAAGAGAGCTTATATATAGCATTGGATAATGTTAAGTGAGGACTTTATTAAAGTAATAGTTAAGTATTACATGCTAGTAAATATTTCAGAAAATAGGATCTAACATCTGAAAACTCTAACACTGTTTAGTCAAGGAAGACCATGTTTAAAACAAAGCTACCACAGGAGTGCCTGGGTGGCTGAGTCAGTTAAGCATCTGACTTTGTCTTAGGTCATGATCTCATGGTTCGTGGGTTCGAGCCCTGGGTTGGGATCTGTGCTGACAGCTAGCTCAGAGTCTGGAGCCTGTTTTGGATCCTGTGTCTCCCTCTCTTTCTGACCCTCCCCTGTTCATGCTGTCTCTCTCTCAGAAATAAAAAAACATTTCTAAAAAAAGCTACCACAGAGGCTTTTGTTTGGTAATTTCTGAAAAACCCACTAAGTTTCTTTCAGATATGCAAAAAATAAATGAAAATAAACTAAATGTCTTATAAAGTTTAAAGATAGGACTACTATATCATGTATTTATCTTCAATGGTGACTTAAAACTTGACTATATAGGTTAATAACGCGATAGTATCCATTGAAGATGCCCTAATTCCACATCTGATGCATAGCAAGGACCTACTGAACATTGTAGGCAGTCTTCCAGCAATAATAGGCTACCCATCTGAAGAAAAAAAATCATGTCTTCTTTACTCACTGTAAATAACCCCATGATGACATGACTAATAATTCATTCTTTCATTAAGAGAAACACCACCTCTATCTAAAAATCAGTTATCAAGAAATAAGCCTTACCTTATATGATAATGAACTTCTTTTAGAGGATGCATTTGGTTTCACTACTAAATATAATACTAGATTGACGGCAGTTACAAAAACAGAACAGATGCACAACCATGTCAAGTGTGTTTCCAATATTGAGAAGTTCTCCAAGAAGAATGATGGAATGAAGATGCTTAGGATAATTGAAAATATGCATAAAAGATGAGTATACAGTAGTCTCTTGATATCAGTATCTTTCATGGTGTTTTCTTGAGTGGCTATCTAATGAAAAACAAATTAAGAAAAGAGCATATGCAATAATGACTTTCTCCGTTGTTTAAATGCTCCAACACCTAAAAGTAAGCATGTTACAACTTTCTTTTTTTTTTTTTTTTTAATATTTTTTTATTTATTTCTAGGAGAGAGAGAGACAGCGTGAGCAGGGGAGGGTCAGAGAGAGAGGGAGTCACAGACTGAAACAGGCTCCAGTCTCTGAGCTGGCAGTCAGCACAGAGCCCGACGCGGGGCTCGAACCCACGAACCGCGAGATCATGACCTAAGCGAAAGTCGGACGCTTAACCGACTAAGCCACCCAGGCGCCCCAAACATGTTACAACTTTCTATGCACAATAATGTATTAGTTTCTGAGTATGAGAAGATGCATATGTATAAATGCACATGTAGAGTAATATGGTTCAAAAAGCTTTCAGAGCCTTAAAAGGACAAATTTACTAGTACCTTAAATATTTGTAACTGGTTTCTGAAAAAGGGTCATGTGGGGCCCCCAGGGGGTGCAGTTCGTTCCACTTTGGCTCAGGTCATGATCTCATAATTTGTGAGTTCGAGCCCTGTATCAGGCTCCGTGCTGACAGCTTGGAGCCGGGAGACTGTTTCAGATTCTGTGTCTCCCCATCTCTGACCCTCCCCTGCTCATGCTCTATCTCTCTCTGTCTCTCAATAATAAATAAAACGTAAAATTTTTTTTTTTTTTTAATTTGAAACAGGGTCATGTACTAGGCCCAATTAAGGGATCTGGTTGTTTGGTTTTTGTTTTGTTTTTTGTTTTTTTCCAAAATCACAGAGGTGAAAACAACACGCATGGTTTAATGATTTGCCCTTATTGGAAATATAACCTATGCATTCTAAAAACCCCATGAATACACTCTGGCTAAACTGTTGGTATTTCTTTTTTTAACCAATGTGGACTCCTGTCTAACCCTTGCCAGTAGTTCACACCGTCTGGTAAATGACAAGTGACACCAAACGCACACTTCAATACTCAAATGGTGGCCAGTGTAATCAAGAAAGTCCAAAGAACATTATGCTAAACTAAGGCAGCCCAATGCTTCAGAAATACCAAAATGACAATGTCTGTTACAGGTGTTAGGTTCCAATCAAAACTAGAGCATAAATGGAAGGGGAAAAAGTCAACTTTCTCCTTCTATAAAATACACATTCTATGTCATATAATAGATATTTAACAGGGTTTATACATAGTATTGGCTACTGTTACGTTAGGGGCTTTATTAATTTAAAGTAATAGTCCACATGTTACATTGTGGTGAATATTCCAGAAAAACAAAAGGGCAAGTCCAGGCCTTGTCCTAACAGCTCTCAGATAATTTGCACTGCAATTTTCAAAGGCAAATAGTCTACTGATAAGGAAATAGGCTAATACATTTTAGGAGACAGGTCCAAGGTCCCAAGCTCTCAAGCGCTAGAGCTATGTCAAAGCTTCGCCTCTTTGATATAAAGATATACAAAGGTTAAAAAAGAAAAAAAGGGAAAGTTTCTTGCTGCTCCTACCCTCTGCGGAGCGGTCAGAGGATCTGGAATACAGTCTCAACAGCCACCTCACATTTCCTCGGCTATTTTTCTGGGCTACTCTCAGAACCCAAATGACATGAGCAGATTTGGACCTAATACAGTGAGCAAGTACCCAAACTCAAATGCTTACTGAATCATCGAACGAACAAAAAAGGAAGAGGATGGGTCAAGTGTTTGCCTCTCCTGAGAAAGCAGCCCTGGGGTGGACCCTGTGAGCCTGCGAGGACGCCCACAGGGCGCGCTCGGGGGGTCACGGTCCCGGCCTCCGGGGTCTGACCTGGCCCACGTCCCCAGGTATTGAGCCACCTTTCTGGGTGGCTCGCATAGGAGCCTTCGCGGAAATCGCGGGGCCGGTCTCTTCAGCCCCACCCCAAACTCGTTCGCTCGGGACGCTCGCTGCCCAAGCCTCAGCAGGCGCGAGTGTGAGCAGCGGGGGACAAGCTGAGAGGCATAATCAAAGAGCACCGGCGTGGAGACCAGGAGAAATGAAGGGTCACACACAGAAAGTCGGATCCAGAAGAGGGCCAGTCCATCAGGGCAGCCCCTGGGTCACGCCGGAAGGGTGCGTTCGAACGGACGGGGGCACAGACGCTGGCGGCCACAAGAGCAGCTGGTGGGGGTAGCTTGCATCCCCGAGAGGCTCGCGTGCCGAGAGGGTTCGGCTGGGCTTACCTAACTCTCCCGCCAGCGGAAGATAAACGGGGGTTACTACCTCCCACCATCAGGTACTACCGGCCGCCCTGACCTTCGCGCATGCGCAGGCCTGTGGGGCGGAGACCCAAAACTGCACAGCCAATTGCAGAAGTGGAGGGGCGGGCAATGGGAGCAGCCTCTTCTTCCCGCTGGCGTTTAATTCCTCCCGCTGCTTTTCAGGTGTGGGATAGGCGGGGTGGAGGGCGGAGGGCCCGGAAGTGGGATTTCGTAACCCGGAAGGGGAATCCTTTTCTGGCTGTTGTGTTGATATTTTCAAGCTGCTGTTGTTTCTGTGGCCCAGGGAACCGTCGGAGAAGGATGGTGTGCGAAAAATGTGAGTTAAGAGGCTACATCGGGTCCTTTGCCTTTTGTTTGTTTTCCTTTCGGCCACAGTTCTCGGGTTCCAGCCTGTCCTCCTACCCCTTTTGACCATTCCTGTCCATCCCCAACAACCGTATAGTCGTTTTGCGTTCAGAGTGGTCTCAGTTTTGTACTTGCTTGCGTATTTCCTTTGCCTTCCCCGCCAACCCGGGATCTCACCCCATACAGGTCTTGACTGGCTGCTTCGCCTTACAGACCCTCAGGGTTGGAATGGATCTTAAAAGTCCTAGAGTTGCCAGATTTAGCAGACATTTTAAAAGAGGAATGCTTTTTTTTTTTTTATTTCTAGAACTATGTCCCAAGCAAGATTTGAGACTTGTCTTTGCTTGCTGTCTTTACTACTGAAAGTACCTTTGACCGACTTTTAGGACATGACAGTACTAAAACACCATTCGTTGTTTTGAAATTTAAAATTTACAGGGCATCCTATCTTTCCTCTAGCAGCTCTTAAGTTAGCATCCTGTCAAATGGCTTAGATACTCTTTGCTTGAATACTTGTGGTATTGAGGCAGGGTTCAGAAAGTCTCATCGCCTTCAAAGCAGTCTGTGTAAACTTCACTAACTTTTAGAAAAGGCTTCCCTCCTTGTAGTCACCATCTGGTGATTCTAATGCAAACCCTTAAGGTTTCTAGAAAATTTCTTATGATTTTTTGATGTCATAGACTGTCTATACATTTTAAAACAGCTGTCATACCCCTAAGTCATTTTTTCCTCAGGGTGGTATCTCTGGCTCTTCTAGGCAAGGGTTCAAGTCCTCTTATCTGTGTTAACATAAACATGATCAATTTTGTTTATATCTCCCCTAGTAGATAAAACTTTAAACACAGGCACCCATGAGTTTGAATCACAATTCTTATATTAGGTAAAAGAATAATCATGGGCAAGTTACCTAATATTTCTTGGCCCCAGTTTCCTCATCTGAAAAATGAGAATAATACATAATTTATGAGTTTCGGGATATAATGTAGGTAAAGCCTGATACAAAAGTGCCTTCGTGTATACTCAAAAACTGGTTATTTCTATCATAATCCCCAGTATGTGGCACAGAGAATTAAACTCTCCTTCATTTTATGAGGGGTAGTGTGGAAATAATATTTTCATTTTTCTATGCTTTATACCATCATCTCACATTAAGTTTTTAAAAACTTGTTGAGGGATGCCTGAGTGGCACAGTCAGTTAAGTATCCGGCTCTTGATTTTGGCTCCGGTCATGATCTCACCATTTGTGAGTTTGAGCCCCACAATGGGCTTTGTGCTGACAGTGCACAGAGAGGGAGGATTCTCTCTCTCCCTTCTCTCTCTGCCCCTACCCTGCTTGCTCTCTCGCTCTCTCTCTCAAAATAAATAAACTTTAAAAAATGATTTTTAATTAAAAAATAAAAAATAATTATTGCAATGTAATTGACATAGGTACAATTCACCCATTTAAAATATATCATTTTGTTATTTTTAGTATGTTCACAGGGCTATGCAACCGACACCACAATCAATTTTAGTATATTTTTATCACTCCAAAAAGTACATTAAGCTTTTTGACATTGATGTCCTTTAACTCTATTCCATCCTGTACTTAAGCGATTTTTTGGTTTTGCTTGTTTGAGTAAATATGGCTTACACATATTTCGATTATGCACCTTCCATAATACCTTTTCTCTCATGTAGTGTAGTTCTAAACATATAAATTTGGCCTTCTGTGTAATTTGTGTTAATGCTGTACATTTTAGCTTTAGAGGACAGGTATTCTGCCTGTTAATTTGTTTGTGTGATGTGCTTTACACTTTAAGTGCCTTTTCCCCAGGGAAATTGAGGATACTGGGAAAATTGTGGGAGTTAATTTCCTAAGGCACATAAAAATTTTGAGAACCCAGGACCTGATATGGTATTAAAATAAATACACATAGTTTGTTCTGCGACATGATATGTGTCATAAAAGGCCTTTTGCTTTTCTACTTCTCTGCATGGCTAAAAGTCCAACTCTGTATATTTCTTTGTTTTACTACCGTTCTACCTTCTATACCATCTTATTCCTCAAATAAAAATATACTCCTTGTGGGGCGCCTGGGTGGCTCAGTCAGTTAACCAAGTTAAGCATCTGACTTGGTTCATGGGTTCGAGGCCTGCCTCCAGCTCTGTGCTGACAGCTCAGGGCTGCAGCCTGCTTTGCATTCTGTGTCTCCCTCTCTCTCTGCCCCTCCCCGGCTTGTGCTCTGTTTCTGTCTCTCAAAAATAAATAAACATTAAAAAAAAATAAAAAATGTACTCTTTTTTATTACATATTTCATATCCTCCATCTATCAGCTCATTCTACTCACCCTATAAATAAGCTCATATCTCTCCTATACATAAAGGTACACTCTCAAGCAACTACGTAGCTCTCTCTTTGCCGTCATCATAAAATATATTCATATTTTCAGTTACTTCTTAGTGCTTTCCAAACTTGCACTTTGCCCCACTACTGGAAGAACTTTCAGAAGTTCACTGGTGGTCTCCGAAACACCAAATTAAAAGACCTTTCTCTCAGTCTTTGTCTATGCCTCCAACTTTGAAACTTGGTTTAGATCCTCTTTGAATTTACCTCTCCCTGTGCTTCCTTTCTTTAAAAAAAATTTTTTTTAATGCTTTATTTATTTTTGAGAGAGAGATAGAGACAGCATGAGCAGGGGAGGGTCAGAGAAAGAGGGAGACAGAATCTGAAGATAGGCTCCAGGCTCTCAGCTGTCATCCCTGTGCTTCTTTACCATTACAATTTTCCAGTTTTC
The DNA here is from genome assembly GCF_003009895.1 of Hyaena hyaena. Classification (NCBI taxonomy): domain Eukaryota; kingdom Metazoa; phylum Chordata; class Mammalia; order Carnivora; family Hyaenidae; genus Hyaena; species Hyaena hyaena. The sequence goes on along the minus strand of NW_024080907.1, from coordinate 1,885,867 downwards.
TTATTCTCCTTTTCCCCTTAACGTAGATGTTTCCCAGTGATCTATACCTGACCTTCTTTTGACCCTTTTTGCAGAGTTTTAAAGGGCTTTTGACTCTTTCTTTTAGAAATGTCTGGCTTCAAGTAGCAGAGCCATGCCAGTACATGTTTAATCCACATCTCCAGCTGACTTCTCTCTAAACTAAGCACCAATAGAAAAATTTTCTCCCAACAATACCGGGACCCTCTATCTGGTTGTTATCTAATGGTTTAGTACTTCCAAGACTGGATGTGTCATCCTGCTTCACAAACCTGTACCTTCTCTTCCATCATTTAATGGCATCACAATCCTCCCAGTCACCCAGTGACAAAGCCTCAGTCATCTCTCTTTCATTCTCCGATCCCTTTGCGAATCTGCCTCCAAACACTTGCATTTCCTGCTTATTTACTCCCATTCAAGAGCTCCGATTTTCCCTTGCCTTTCAAATACCCTAACTGAGGTCTCCATCACTCTGAGTTAGACGAATATGATCTTCTACCAGCCCCTTTCCCCTCAAACCGTGCCCTTCCTGCCTTCCTGGCTCTTCTGTCTCTAAAACGTTCTGCATGCAAGTGAAGGCCACTGGGGAAAACGGCACAAATGAACCAGTTGGTGCCACTAAAAGTGTACAGTTCCTAGTATCCAAGATCTTTAATACTATTCATCAATCTTTTTTACTTCTCTTAAGTCAGCCCTCTCGTCCTCTGTCTCTAGTGACTATTCCAAACTCTTCAGTGCCTTAAACTTCCCTCACCTTCACGTACTCCATCCTCTGTTGACAAATCCCTCCTTACAGGTATAAGAAAAGCAAGGTAATTAAATGGGAACATTCCCAACATCTCCTCTTACTTTGACTGTTTCCATAATCAGATCTGTATCCATACGCATTTACTTCTTTCCCTTTGTTTTTTCAAGAAAAATTCTGTTTGTGTCCTTGTTGCCGTCCCTCCCTACCTCTTTTAGGCCCTTTATTTGTCTCTATATCCTTTGGAATCTTTAATCAGTGTCTCTTCTATATAAAAATGCTCAATTAGGGGCGCCTGGGTGGCTTAGTCGGTTGGGCGTCCAACTTTTGCTTAGGTCATGATCTCGCGGTTCGTGGGTTTGAGCCCCGCGTCGGGCTCTGTGCTGACTGCCAGCTCAGAGTCTGGAGCCTGTTTCAGAGTCTGTGACTCCCTCTCTCTCTGACCCTCCCCTGCTCACGCTGTCTCTCTCTCTCTCCCCTAGAAATAAATAAAATATTAAAAAAAAAAAAGCTCAATTAAACCCTAACTCCACCTTCCATTCTTGTATTTTGTCGTTTTTGTTTTCATTCATGCAACAAGTATTATATTCCTACCAAATGCTGGATAGTAGGACCAAAGGGTACGTACTTTGTGTTACCATCCTTCATCATTATGCCATATCATTATGAGATGACTTACAGTAATCACAACAGATATTTGAATTGAACCTAAATATAAGTGCACTCTATCATTTCCCAAATTTAAAACCTTGAATAAATTCTCAGTGTGCAGAAAATAATTTTGGCTTTCTATGTTTGAAGCCTGACATTCAAGATGACCCTCCACAATGAGGTCCCAGCTTATCTTCCCAATTTCATTTTCACCCAATTTCATTTTACTCTTTGTCCAAACCGAACTACTTTGCATGCCCGTGAGCTAGCCTTCTATGCCTTTCTTCAGGATACGTCTTTTATCTAGTTTGCCTTCATCCTCTCTTCCCTTTCTTCCCAAATCCACTGTAACATCCAGACACTCTTTACTTCCTTCTCCAGAAATTCCCTGGACTTCCTTAGCCAAGGTTATTTCTTCCTCCATGCTATTTCTTCTGGTGCTTTCATTGTCAATTACTATACTTTTTGTTTTATAGATTACATTTTAGTTTGAATGGTTCTCTTTCAGGGGTATCTAACCACTTTAAAAATCTGTGCAAGCTATGGACTCTTACAAGAAGAAAAATGGATATACAGTAGTAAGGGTACAACTTCATCTTTTTCTTTTCTTTTTTTAAAATTTTTTAATGTTTTTGTTTATTTCTGAGAGAGAGACAGTGTGAGCAGGGGAGGGTTGGAGAGAGAGGGAGACACAGAACCCAAAGCAGGCTCCAGGCTCTGAGCTAGCTGCCAGCACCGAGCCCGACACGGGGCTCGAACCCACGAACCGTGATATCATGACCTGAGCCTAAGTCGGACGCTCAACCGACTGAGCCACCAGGCGCCCCAACTTCATCTATTCATTTGTCGTCTGAGTTCTACCTGTGGAGTCCAGGTTAAGGATTACTGTTCGAGAAAATAGTGTGTTGGAGGTCCTTTCAAACTAGAGCTTTATCCAATTTATCATTTTCTTTTTCCCTAACTTTGTATAGTGGTCTATATATCTTAAATGCTTAGTATATTTATGGGATAAGTAGATGTATGAGATTTGTTTCAAGTATACAGGTACAGGGAGAGCCTCTCATAAGCCATCGTGCTGGAAAGATTTTACTGAGGGTCAGTTATCCATTACCCACAGTTAGTAACTTCAGTCTCAGCTTCCAGCCCCTACCGCAGCATGAAAAGGCTTCGACTGTAATAAGATGGTTGATACCATTGTGAACTTTAGGCACAAAGTAGTGTACATATCAGACAGTAAACCCTAAGTCCACTTACTTTTACTGTCTTGTTATAACAGGTGAGAAGAAACTTGGTACGGTTATCACTCCAGACACATGGAAGGCCGGTGCAAGGAACACCACAGGTATTTTCCTCTTTAGAAATCAGAAGTTGAATCAAATACTTCCTGTGACTGATGTTTTAGCTTTTACAATATTTGTAAAAGGAAATGTTTTGTGCACAAAATATTTCATCTATTAAATATTATAGAATTCTAGATCCACCCCCCCCCCTCCCAACGATTTATGATCTTCTATTTAGTTTTCTTGGTTACATGTTAGGGGTTCCTAATCTGTGAGGTAAGAGAATGCTAAATCATTAAATGATTTTCATCCAATGAGTATATCATAGTAATTGATTTGATTCGGCTTTATTAGAGTATATATTGAATTCCCCCTTTCTTCACCTGACTTTAATATTCTTAAATCATTTACACTGTTGTCACCTTCATATCATTATATGCAGTTAAGATATTTTCAAAGGGAAGGAAAAGAAACACACTTGCTTCTAGATTTTACAGTAGATAAATGTAGACCCATTCTTAAAGTCCTGTTTTGAGTCTGAGAAATAAATTGATTATCAAGAATTTTATGGTTTCATAGTAAATGCTTCCTTTTTAAGCGATGTCTTAAAAACATGGCTATTATATGAAGATTTTGAAAATGTTGATATTGGCTAGTCTCTTGGTAGGAGGTCAAAGAATGAACTCTTTAACAATTATTAAATGCAGATGTGCAGAAATAACCCACTAAAATATGTGTATTTTTGGTATAGAAAGTGGTGGAAGAAAGCTGAATGAAAATAAAGCTTTGACTTCAAAAAAAGCAAGGTAGGTAAAGGAGCAGCTATACGGTGGGCATATAACTTTCCACTCTTTTTAATCTTAGGCATACTGAATTTGGGGTGTGTCATTCTATCCTGATGAAACAGTTACATAGTTCCCAGCACGCAGAGCCAAGCTGTTTGTTATAACCTGCTGGTTTCACCCTGATCCTCCTCACTTTATCAATATATGAAGATACTACTACTATTTTTTATATATAATTTCACCAGAAAACATGACTTTTACTTCATTCTTTTTCTTTTTGTCTCAAAACTATGGTTCTGGCCTTACCCCTAAAACTACTTTGCAGTTTCACTTGAGTGCTTCAGTGTGGTATGGAATAATCTTGCCTGGTTTGTGTTTACTCTAGGTTATTTTATCTAGATCTTGTACAAATTGGAGGCAATAGAGAGATGTGGACAGACCAGAAGCTCTGGAGTCAGACCTAAATTTGAATTTAGACTCTGTCTCTCTCTTGCTCTGAGGCCTTAACAAAGTTAGGCCAGTTTTTTCTGAACTTTATTTTTTCATCTAAGAGTGGAGATAAAAATGTCTCGTACCCTAAAAACTACTTTTTGACACCATGCTTTATTATTCCCAGTCAAAAATTCCATGAACTCTGCCAGCTGCCACCCCATTTCCTTCCTTCTCTTCACAGCAAACATTTTCAAAAGCTTTATGTAGATGCTTTCTCAATGTAAGTTCCATTCTCCACTTCTGCCACCCCATGAGTCTTCAGCCCCACCAACGCTCTGCGGCTGCTCTCGGCAGGATCACACCTAATGGCCACTTCTCTATTCTTATCTCACTTAACCTTTTAACAGCTCTCATTTTTGCAACTTTCTGTTTCCTCTCTTTTTCTTCTCTCTTTCTTGTTTTTGTTTTTGTTTTGTATTTGTTTTGTTTTAAGTAAGCTCTACCCCCATTGTGGGGCCTGAACTCACAGCCCCAGGATCAGCAGCCGCACGTTCCATTGACTGAGGCAGCCAGGCGTCCCTGCAACCTGTGTTCTCTTGGCTCTGGGCTGCCACACTTTTTTCCCCCCAACTCACCGTTCCTTCTCAGTCAAGTGTTTCTGGGCGCAATCCTAGACCTTTCTCTTTTTTTTCTATTTACAAATGTATAATCTCTCCTCAAGTGACTTTAGTCTAATGGCTTTAAATTCAAACTGTATGTTAATAACTCTCAGATTGATAGCTCCTGTCCTGACTTCTTTGATTTCCAAACATATATCCAACTGCCTACTTGTCTTACCAATTTGATGTCTAACAGGCAACCTCTTGTTCCTTCAGTCTTCTAATCAGAGTCTTACTCTACCACTGTCCAGTCCAGTTGTGCAAACCTGAAAGCTAGAATTCTGCATTGATCCCTCCCTTTTCCTCACTTCCCTTTCATCAGTAAATTTTTAGCTCTACTGCCAAAATATACCCTGAATCCACTTGCTTCTGTCCATCTCACTGCTCTTACTGGTTTCCAAACCACTGTTATTTCTTACTTAGATGCTGTAGTAACTTTCTCTTTGTGCTTCTTCTCTAGTTGCCTATAGTTTAGTGTCATAGTAACCAGAGTGGTCCTTTAAAGCACATAAGTGCTTTTCTCAGAACCCTGCATTGCTTTTCTTTTCACATAGAATAGAATCTAAGCCCCCTTCCACCTTCTTACAAGGCTCTCCGTGATCTGGCCCCTCCCACCTCTGTGACTTCCTGTTGGACCTTACTCCTATATCAGAGAGGCCAAGCCCACTCCCATCTGCAGAGGTTTATGCTTGTTGTTCCTTCCTCCTAGAGCTCATCCTGCAGAGTTCACATAGCTGGCACCTTGTTATCAGAATCTAGCTGAAATGCTACCTCCTAAGAGTGAGTCCCTAACTGGTATCTGAATTAATGTCTTCCCCTCCTTCCCCTCATGTCTGCCACAGTATCCTGTTTGAATTTTCTCTACAATGTGTATCACTATCTGAAAGCCACATTTGTTCCTTTATTTATTGTCTGTCTCCTCACTACAATAAGGAGGACAGCTTGAGAGGGCAGAGGCTTTGTCAAGTTCACCTCTGGTATATAAAACAATAACAAGCACATAGTAGCACTCGTGTATTTGCTGAATGAATTAATACCTATTTATGACATTGTCCCAAGGATTAGAAATTAATAATAATAATAATAATAATGAAGCTTCTACTACCTACAGTGCCTGACACATAATGGTGCTTATTAAATAATGGATATAAAACAGCATAATAAACTTGGTCTTCAGTGGAGCATCTTACTAAGTATTGCTCTAACTTATTGATGTCTCCTAAGACTGTCCAGTTATTATTAACCACTTTTTAATTTTTATAGACAGTACAGGTTGAGATACCTCCAGTTCCTTTATGCTCTCAGCCTTACTACAATATCATTAATAAGTAGCTATTATTTTTGCATACTCTAAATGTCTCACGTTGGAAAGCATACCATTATATTGTACTGAATCTAAGATACCAACACTTAGAAGATGTATCATAACTTTAAGAAAGAAAAAGCTCTGCCATGAATTGTAAGATGCCAGACATATTAAAATGTGCATCTTATATGAACAGACACTTCTCCAAAGAGGACATCCAGATGGCCAACAGACACATGAAACGATGCTCAGCATCCCTCCTCATCAGGGAAATACAAATCAAAACCACACTGAGATACCACCTGACGCCAGTCAGAGTTGCTAAAATGAGCAAATCAGAGAACTCTAGATGCTGGCGAGGATGTGGAGAAACGGGCACCCTCCTACACTGTTGGTGGGAATGTAAACTGGTGCAGCCCCTCTGTAAACTGGTGGGAATGAAAACAGTGTGGAGGTTCCTCAGGAAACTAACAATAGAACTCCCCTAGGACCCAGCAATAGCACTGCTAGGAATTTACCCAAGGGATACAGAAATGCTGATGCATAGGAGCACATGTACCCCAATGTTCATAGCAGCACTCTCCACAATAGCTAAAACATGGAAAGAGCCTAAGTGTCCATCAACAGATAAATGGATCAAGAAGATGTGGTTCATCTATACCATGGAATACTACATGGCAATGAGAAACAATGAAATCTGGCCATGTGTAGCAATATGGATGGACCTCGAGGGTGTTATGCTGAGCGAAATAAGTCAGGCAGAGAAGGACAAATATCATATGTTTGCACGTATAGGAGGATTAGGAGGAACTTGACGGAGGAACAAGGGGGAGAAGAAGGGCGGAAATGGTGGGGGAAAGGGAGAGAAGCAAACCATGAGAGACTCTTGAATGCTGACAAAAACTGAGGACTGATGGATGTGGGGGGGAGGGGGGAGGGGCATGGAGGAGGGCACTCGTGGGGATGAGCACTGAGTGTTATGTGGAAACTAATTTGACAACAAACTATTTGTAAAAAAAAATAAAAAATAAAATGTGCATCTTAGAATTAAATATGGTTTTAAGCAAAAGTAATCTCCAGACATATGGATAAAAACAAATCGAGCTTATTAAAAAGAGATATAGTGTCTACCCTCTCTTCCCTTGTGCGGAGTAAGGTGACATTCTTTTGGGTTTGGAAAAGTTAACCTTCGAAAATGAGGTGTTGTATTGTACCCCCAGAGAAGAAACCAGGTCTGGGACAGTGTTGGTATTTGGTGTATGAGTATTGTTATGAAGGTTATGGCCAATTTAAGAGGAATTATTTTCTACTCCAGCCACTGTAAAATGGCATTTTTATATAGTAGAAACTCTTTTATGCAAAGGGATTGGATCAGTTCATTGAAAATGTAGCTAAAGTAGGCAGTCATTAAAAGATACACATACCTTATTGTAAGTTACAGCACATACATGTACACGCTTCATCAGTCATATGGCACTGAGACAGGCTTTTTGAGTATGAGTCTACTGATAAGAGCCCTTCATCATTTTCCTCACATAAATCATAACCAGAATGCACATTTCTGGTGTCTTAAAGTGGAGCAAGAATGACACTTGCAAAGTGCCAAGTCCTTCCACTTATGATGTAGCACCTATTTTGAAGTTGTCTCACCTAATTCAGTGGCAGTTCAGTGCTTCACATTTATCTACCCATCCTCAAGCAGTCTTTCATAGAATTGGTCACTTTTTCCACCCACATTTCATCAGTTTCCATAATATTTAACTATATCACACAAATATATTGGCAAATACAACTTGTAGAAATAGGCTTGGGATTAAGTACAACTGACTGTTTATAAGCTTACAACTCCTATGGAAGGGGTAGGGGTGTGCAGGAGCAGTGAGAGAGGGTAGCTGGCTGCAAACGTGCTGTGTCTAATCAATGGTAGAGTTGCACAGAGGGTACAAAGCATGGATTAATCCCATTTGTTGTTTAAGGGAAGTCATTTAAGTGTTTCTACTTTTCATTTTTCTTTCTTTAAAAAACAACTCAAGATTCGATCCGTATGGAAAGAATAAGTTCTCCACTTGCAGAATTTGTAAAAGTTCAGTGCACCAGCCGGGTTCTCATTACTGCCAGGGCTGTGCCTACAAAAAGGGTAAGTTTCTTTCAATACCGTTTTTCCTGTCCTTTCCAGCCTACTTTTGTTCTGAGGTAGATAACAGAAAAGGAGTAGCCTTTCATCATTTCATAGATCAGTCCTGTTAGTCAAGTGCTCTTTTTTCGAAGGCAAGATGACACTTAGAACCCGATTCATAGTTGCCAGTCCGTGCTTGCTTTTTCTCTTCTCTGATGCTGTTAAATTATGTTTTAAGCCTCAGGAGTGACTTAAATAAACCAAAGTGTTGATATTAGGTAATTGGTATTATGAGTTGGGATTATGATTTGATTGCTTACATGTTTTGTTTGTTTGTTTTAGGCATCTGTGCAATGTGTGGAAAAAAGGTTTTGGATACCAAAAACTACAAGCAAACATCTGTGTAGATGTGTCGATGATGTTTCTGGCTTTCTATGTGATTTTACTCTTTGCTTTGAATTTCCACGGCATAACATAGATGTTCAAGTTAAAAATAACACGTTTTAAGACAGTGAATATTAAACCATTGATTAGTTGATTAGTATTCTTTTTTTTGCTTTCAGGAAGTTCTAAACAACAGTGTAACTAGTTTTCTGCCTTAGTTCTTTTCCTCACAAGCATCTCGTTGAACTAGCATAAATGCAAATTTAATGAAAAATATTTTCCCGGTTCTGTATACACTTTTTATTTATCATTATGTGTATAAGTCTTATCCTCACTGTTTATTTATAGATATCACAGAAGTGAGAAAGAGACTACTGATGGACATTATGCTCTGAATTTTGTATCAGACTTGTAACTTCCCTCATTCCCTTCTTAGTCACATGGTTCTTAGAATGAGCAGTCTCTTTATTAATTGTAAGTTCCCAGGCCATTGAAATATCCAAGACCATAATTTGCTGAAGAGTTCCTTAGTAATTAGCCTAGACCCCAATCACAAGTTGTAGTTATGATGCTTTTTATTTATTCTTTATGCCAAAGTGCCAGTCCCTTTCCTACGAGAATACAAGGGGCAGCCCATGTAGGTCCAAATGAACACACTGAGTTTCAGAAAAATACAGGTTATTCATATTACCTCGAATTCGAATGGTCACAAAATCCAAAACAACAGTGTTCTTCCATGGTAATGTGTAACAAATGAGTTACTGCTCTTTAGGAAGGCTCCTGGAAGCAGAAAACAAACTTTTTTTTTTAACCTTCCCCTCCCCACCCCCTAAAAATAAATAGAACAAAACCAACATTTTGACTCTTTTTTTATATATAACATAGACTGCTAAAAGACTACTCTGAGGTTCAAACAAAGATTTTTCTTGTGCTGCCTTCGGAAGTTTTGGACTTCTGCTTTTGAAGCCTGCAGTCTACTATGGGGAACCAAAAACATTACCTATTGCCAGGTGCGGTATGTGAACATACATGACTATAAAATATGCAGGAGAGAGAACATGGTACACATGGTGTAGATACTATATTTCTGTTTCTTTTAAAATTATGGAAAATATTTAAAATTTTAACCTTAATCTATAAGGTTTCTGAAATAGTGTTTTTCTGGGATACATTGTTATTCTTATCCAGAAAGATCATAAAGATGATGCAAAATATAATAAAAAAGCTCTGAGAGCAAGTAGTATCTTCTCACGCTTTAATCAATTAGAGGTTTTTCATTAAATCTACACAAGGGACCCATAATAGGATCAAGTTAGAGAGTGGCCCAGATCCATTAAAAATTGGGTTGGTCGATTTTAGGAAAGTACATTTCTCAGGTATCAGGTGGGATCTTGACTTCCACAACTCACATTTCACATTCGTGCCTTGCAAAACGTCCTTCCATAAATGACCTACTGGCCAGACTCAGGTTCTTCTAGAAGATTTTTGTTAATATTATACCTCAGAGTAGGCTATATGTATTATAAATCTTCATATTGTTGAAATAATAATATGACTGCCACCATAAGTTGAATAAAAGTTGGGGCTCCTGGATGGCTCAGTTGTTTAAGTGAAACCCAACTTCTGGTTTCAGCTCAGGTCATGATCCTCAGGATTCCTAAGATCAAGCTCTGCATCACACTCTGTGCTGACAGCATGGAGCCTGCTGGGGATCCTCTCTCTCCCTCTCTGCCCCACCCCCCACTTTCAAAATAAATAAACACGTTTTTAATTGAATAAAAGTTTTAAGTGAGAAGGAAAATCCCAAAACAAAACATGAGCATAAAATATTTTTTAGAGGAACCTGGGTGGCTCAGTCCGTTGAGTGTTTGACTTCGGCTCTGGTCATGATCTCGTGGTCTGTGAGTTTGAGCCCCATATCGGGCTTGCTGCTATCAGCACAGAGCCTGCTTCAGAGCCTCTGTCCTCCTCTCTCTCTGCCCCTGCTCCACTTGCACTCTCTCTCTCAAAAGTAAAACATTTAAAAAATAATAACATATTTTTTAAAAAATAAGGCATAAAAACAAACTATAAGATGACAGAATTAAGGCCAAACAGCTTTTATCAAAGTAAATGCAAAAATGATGAAATAATGTATTTTATAAACCTCAGATTGTATTTAAAATACATATATTAGTGGGGCGCCTGGGTAGCTTAGTCGGTTAAGCATCCGACTTTCGCTTGGGTCATGATCTCGTGGTTCGTGGGTTCGAGTCCCGCATCGGGCTCTGTGCTGACTGCCAGCTCAGAGCCTGGAGCCTGTTTCAGTCTGTGTCTCCCTCTCTCTCTGACCCTCCCCTGCTCACGCTGTCTTTCTCTCTCCTAGAAATAAATAAAAAACATTAAAAAAAATAATAAAACATTTTAAAATACATATATTAGAAATAGCTTAAATACCAATAGCATACCTTTAAGTACATTCATAGAATATGCAGCCCTCAAAATGATGTTAAGAAGTACACATGTGCAGAAAAGCTAGTATGCACATACAAAAAACATCTGAGAGCAGTTAGTACTGTTTTCTCTGTGGAGTGGAAATGAAGGTTGAGAAAAGAGAGACTTAATTAACCCTTTTACCCTAATGGAAACCACCTAATAATACATTTTAGTTCCTACTTCCTTATATGGGAGAGCAGGAGATTACTAGTTATAGTATCCTAGAAATATATATATTTACATGCACATATATGTATATGTTCTGAGGGTTTTTAAGAAGAAACATACGTTCTTCTGCATTTGACCTCATTTTTTAAAATGTTTTTATTTATTTTTGAGAGAGAGAGAGACAGAGCAAGAGCTGGGGAGGGACAGAGAGGGAGACACAGAATCCGAAGCAGGCTCCTGGCTCTGAGCTGTCCACACAGAGCCCGACGCGGGGCTCGAACTCATGAACCATGAGATCATGACCTGGGCCAAAGTCAGACGTTCAACCAATTGAGCCAACCAGGTGCCCCTTGACTTCATTTTTAATGTTTGTCATGTTCAGTTTGTCATTTTCTCTCTATCTCTTGTTATATATTTTTTTTCTTGGCCGATTTGAGAATACATTGCAGACATACCTTTTCACATTTAATGTCACATAGGCAGTTCATAAGAACACATGTACTAAGTACAGTTATAAAATTCAGGAATTTAACATTGATAGAATGCTTTCATTTAATCTACAGCCCCTATTCCACTTTCAGTTGTTGTTCTGTTGATGATGATTTTGCAGCTACAGAATCTAGTCCAGGACATATGTTAGATTATCCTGATTCTGTCACCTGGAAGAGGTCTTTTGTAGCATTGATATGTTGAAGAATACAGGACAAGTATACGTTATCCTTCAGTTGGGATTTTTTTTTTTTTTTTTTTGATGTTTCCTTGTGGTTAGCTTTGGGTTATGCAGCGTGAACTGGAAATACTGAGCAATGCGTCCTCCTGGTGTCACACCAGACTCGCACAATATCCCTGTGCCCCATATTGATGTCCATTTTGATCACTTGGGTAAGATGTCACCCAGTTTCTCCAATGTATAGTTACTATTTTTATTTTTGCAATCAGTTGATAATTTGTGCAGAGAAACTTTTTTTTTTACATTTATTTATTTTGAGCAGGGGGAGGGGCAGAGAGAAAGGGAGAGAGAGAATCCCAAGCATGCTCTGCACTACGTGTGCAGAGTCTGATGCAGGGTTCAATCTCATAAACCATGAGATCATAACCTGAGCCAAAATCAATAGTCAGACGCTTAACCAACAGAGCCATCCAGGCACCCAAGAAATTTTTGAGACCACGTTGAAACTCTAATCCTCATCAAACCTGCCTCTTAGAGATTTAGCATCCTTGGATGATTCTTATCTGAAAACATTTTTCACTGTGATATTTACAAAACTGTGATTTTCTGTCTTTTTTTTTTTTTTAAGATAAGAGAGCAAATGGGGGAGAAGAGCAGAGGGGGAGAGAATTTCACGCTGAGCATGGAGCCTGACATGGGGCTTGATCCCATGACCCTGGGATCATGACCTGAGCCAGAATCAAGAGTCAGGCACTCAACTGACTAAGCCACCCAGATGTCCCCAAAACTGTGATTTTTCTAACTACATCATTCTTTCTGTGTTAACTAGTTGTCATTCTACACTAAGGAAGAGGTTTCCCTTTATCAGTATAGATATCTGTATAGAATAAAAGCTTTTCTTCTGACCATTGGAGTGTTTGTTACAGATATGATGCCTTTTTACCATAATTAAGTGTGTGTTTTCTAAGAACAAGGATATTTTCTTATATAACCATATCACAATTCTCAAAACCATAATATTAATATTAATACAATACTATTACCTAGTCTTTTCCATATTTCACTAGTTGTTCCAGTAATGGCTTTTGTTAAAACAAAGAACTAGTCCAGGGTCCAAATCAGGATAACACATTACATTTAGTTGCCATGTTTCCAGTCTCCTTTAATCTAGAACAATTCTTGACTTTGTCTTTCAAAAACGTCAAGGTCATGAAACATGTACGTCAGTTATTTTATAAAGCCTCCCTTAATCTGAGTATTTCTGATGTTGTTTCACAAGTAGATTGAGCGTATGCATCGTTGGCAAGAATATCATATAAGTGATGCTACATCCTTTTCAGTGCATTTTATGGTGTCAGTTATTCCTTACAAGGGGTCGATTTGGATGACTTGTTTTAGGTGGTCTCTGCTAAATTTCTTCACTGTAAAATTTCTATTTTGTCTATTAGGTTAAGCATTTTTGTTGGGAGATTCTTTGAGACTGTAAATATTCTGTTTCTCAGCAAACTTTTACACACTAATTTTAGCGTCCAGTGATGTTTTTTGGCTAAATTAATTGTTACCCTGAGAGTTGCCAAATCGGTTTCCAATTCTATCATTCTTTTTACATTCATTAGTTGGTATTCTGCTTTAAGGAAAAGCTTTCTCTTTATTCAACTTAGTTTAAAGTCATGGACTGCTATTTTATTCAGGTCTGTTGCTCTCATTTGCTTTGATGTCAGGTGGTCTCAGATTTGGCCAGTGGGAGACCTTTCAAGGTGGTTCCTGGGTCTTTTAGACATGTTCTCATCATTTTTTGAAGAATTCCTTACTTTCTAGCACAAAATGTTTCCAATTTACTTTATATTTTTCCTACCCAGCCCTGGAATCAGCCACTTCTCCAAAGATCCCTAGTTTCTTTTAGTGGAGTATGGTGTTTGGATACTAAGATACTTGCTGGGTTACCATTGCCTCTAGGCCCCTTCAGTAGAAAAAGCTAAGAAATACAGATATTAAAAAACAAGTGTTACTAATACCTCCAATTCCAGTTAAGGAATTCCAGGTTTCTTTTTTGTCCTTCTTCAGTCTGACTTTGTATCTTCCTTCACAGTGAGAACCCAGGCTTCTAACATCGTCCAATCATTTGCAGAGTGACTGAATTTTTTTACATCGGTCATGTATTTTATAAATAAAATAATTTTTTAGGCCAAGCCCACAGAAAATTTACACATATGAATGTCATTCATCAGTCTGGTATTACAGAAGAAAAAAAGGTTGGAAACTTCGTGTGCATATGCTGCCTCCCAGATAAATCTGGCAAATGAGCAAATGGTACTAAATCACTTTTTCAATTCAGCTGAAGTTTATTGAGCCTCTACTTTCTTCTCTCTGTTTGTCCCTAGGCAGACTGCTGCTATTGGTTCCAAAATGTTTTCTCACTAGTGAGAACTTGATAACCCATTGAATTAATGTGAAACGGTGAGGTGTGACAGGAGGAAGAAGGAAAATCTTGAAAGAATGGCGACTAAAGAGAGGGGCTGGTTCAAAAGCAACAATCCTAGCCAACTAGGAAGTAGACTAGGTGGTACTAGAAGTGAAGGGAAAGATTTGAAAACTTGATAAGGAAAGTTTTTCAGGATTTGTTGACTGAATGGGGGAATGAGGAGGTGAGTCACAGAGGGTCCCATTTAGTTGTGGTAATAGTAGGTCTTTCCACCAGATGGCAATAGTGTTCTTGGTTTTTAGCTTTTCTAATCTTTTTTGCTAAAAGATTGGCAGTTTTAGCAACTTCAAGATCAAACAGATGGATTTGAGTTTCCAGCAACATTGTGAAGAATTAATACAGTATGGCACCAGCACAGAGACAGAAACAGAGAGACCAGGCCCACACATGGAAAAGGTGGCATTGTAACTCAGCGGGGAAGTTCTTCAGTAAATTCAAGCTGGATCCCATACACAAGTCAAATGTAGACAGAGTACACTTATCATGACGAGCAGTGAGTACTGTATAAATTGTTAAATCACTGTATTGTACACCTGAAACTAATATAACGCTGTATGTTAACTATACTTGAATTAAAATAAAAAACTTAATTAAAAAAAAAAAAAGTAAAATCCAGGAAGTCCTGAGCTGCCTGTTTATCTAACATCAGAAAACAGTTTTTTAAGTCTTGTCCAGTTTTCTAGTTGTTTAGAGCAGGAAGGTAAATCTGGTCCCCACTAATCATGGTCGTAAGTGGACGTCAAATATCGTTTTTTAGAGTTTTCTTCTTCCCACAGTTTCATTTTCCTTTTTCCAGTTGCTTTTATCTAGTAGTTTATATCTCTATCTTCCTTGTTAGAAGTTTTGCTCAGTTGTCTGGTCATTTTTTGTTTTCTGCTCACTCTTAATAGAGTAGGAGACTTAGAAAACGTTGCTTGTGTTGATAGGCAAGTTGACCATGAATTTCATGTAAGGTACAGTTTATCAACAGTGACATTACTGACATTTTGCACTGGATAATTTTTGGTTGTGGGAGGCTTTATTGTGAATTGTAGTATCCTTAGCAACATCCCTGGCCTCCACCCACTAGATGCCAGTAGCACCTCCGTCACAAAGTTTGTGACAATCAAACATGTTTCCAGACATGTGACACTAGTTGAGAATCACTATGTAAGATAACCTATCTGGGCTGTTTGTGAGGGGACTCTTAAAGTCAGTATCTTTAGATATTTCCTCTTGAGATGGTCATGTTCTCCACAGAACTGTCCTTCAGTTTCCCTTGCCTGAAGGAGAAAGTGGAAGGTGGGAGCAGGGAGCCTTCAATATACTCTCCTGTTTTAAATACTCTCCACCCACCCTCAGCTGTGCCTGGTGTTCCTTCATTTAGAAACCGTCTGTTTTCCCATCTCTGGAACCTAAACCTCTAGGCTTCGTCCAGAGCGTGGGAGGGGCAATCAGCCAGTGTTATGGAGTAGGGAGCGGGGAGATCCAGGAACTGTCCTGATCCTCAGCCTTCATTCGACTAGTGCTCCTTAGTTCAGCATCCCAGTTCACTCCACTTTCAGAGTTGCCATTCATCCTGGAGTCTTCTGAGTATTCTGGAGTGCATATTGAATTTGTTTGTATCTTTACATACTGTCAGTTTACAGTGTGGTCTTTCAAGTCTGCCAAGTCCATTACCATTTGTCTGCTTTCTACCCTCTCAAATTTAGTCCCTTTGGTATCTTCTTTCACTCTTTATCCCTGGGATTTACGCCACCACCCCCCCCAAAATATCTTTAATGTAGTTTTGTGTGGGGAGGTTCAAAATGACAAAACTTAGATGTGTGTTTCATTCTGTCATCCTTATCCGAAGCTTCAGTTTCATACTCTTTTTATAGCTTTGTCATGTTTCTAATGGTCATCAGACATTAACTATTACTTTGGAATGTGGGCTGTCAGGTAGAAGAGGACAGATGCAGCCTTCATTTCCTTCTGACCCCCTCTCTTTCTTACAGATAATACTAGATTTCTATTTTTTATAAATAATATAATTAGATTTTGATACAGGGAGGAGATATTCTAATTTATAGGAGAAGTGGTAAGGACAAAAATAAGCAAAGACATAGAAGTGGGAATGAAGAGTGAGATTAGTGGAGGATTTGGGAGATGAACCTCGCTGAAATTGACATTCATGTTGAAGGGTCATGGGAGATATGAATATAATAAACAAGATAAGGTGGGACCAGATTATGAAACCTAAAATATTGGTTTGAAGAGATCAGACTGGATCCAGGAGGGAGTAGGGAAGCATTACAGACTTTTTGTCTGATTGATGAAAGTAGATTTGTAAAAATTACTCTAACAGCTCTGACAACAGATGGATAAGAATAGGGAATGGACAGAGGTAAAGGAGCTTTCTAGGAGACTGTGGCTGAAATCCAGGTAGTGATAAGGTACTAGGCCTTCGTGGAGGGATGGGAATGGAAAGGATAAATTGAAAAGTCATTGATCAGGAGAATTTGATTGGATTTGTTACTGGCAGCTGATATGGAAATTAAATAGATCACAGATCTTACGTTCACGGATGGCAGATCTAAAATGCAGTAAATACAGTTTTGTTGTGGCAAGAAATGTGCCTCCTAGAGCACCGTGCGATTTAGTTACTGAGAAAAGACCCAATGAGCACAACTCAAGAAAAAGGTAGGAGAGGCTATTATAAATCCACAGAGTGGCCTCACTGGGACATAAGGATTCCTGATGAACAGACAGCCTTCATGGATCGTGGAACTGAAAAGAAACTGGAACCCTTTCTCTGTTTTACTCCTGCTTTTTCAGTGAACACATCCTATATAAGGCACATGAGGGGCCCTTCCAACCCCTGAGGCCCATATAACCTTTCTGGTTACATCTCTGCCACTAACGTCACCTTCCCTCTAGTCTCTGTTCAAATGCATGAAAGAGAATTAGGGCACAGCTCAGGGCACAAGTTGTACATACCCAAGCGGCCAGCTGTGACAGAGGCTGGGTCGGGGACGGAGTGGTTACACAATGATGTTCATTTAGCAGCAACAATGAGTATGGCAGGGACACTGACCTGCCCAAGTGAGACAGCTGCTTTAATGAATCTGAATTGGAAAGGAAGCTGGAACGTTTTGGTGTCTAACCTTACCTTTTGAAGGTGTGGTCAGATCCAGAATCCCCTTGCTCCCTCACAAAGCCAGCCCTGGAGGTGAAAAGGGTGCAGACCGTGGGACTGACTTAGTTTGCCTAGACTTAGTTCATCTAGTTCATCTGTGCAAGTACTCTGCATCTCAGACTCACAACTCTTCCTGAATCCAGCACCAGGTCTGCCTATGAGTCATCTGGTCTTTTTGACAGCACCAGACAGTCCTCACCTCCTAATGTAGTGTTTATCAGTCAGAAGCACAGTTTGCTGGCCTTGCCACACATCCTCACAGAATTTGGTCCGCTGCAGAGCTCCATGAACTCATAGTTTTTCAAATTAATCTACATCTCTGCAGTTGTTCAGGATCAAGGGTCAGCAAACTATGGCCCACAGGCCAGTCACCTATTTTTGTATAGAAAGTTTTATGGGAACACGGCCATAGCCATTCATTAACAGATTGTCTGGGCTCACTTTTGTGTACAATGGCAGAGTGGCAAAGCCTAAAATATTTACTGTCCGGCCCTTTAAGAAAAAGTCTGCTGAGCCCTGTTCTAGATAGTTTTAGAAATGACCGACATTTTTTTTTTAAACCTTGGGTCAATGTAGAAGATTAGTGGCTGCAAAGTAGTCATACAGTGTTTTCCCAGGCCATTTTTATTGTTTCTTAATTCCATAATCACTTTATGGACTAAATTCCGGGCCAGAAGTCACTCAGACATCTCTAAAGATTATCTTATTGGCATAAGCAAAAGCATGTATTATTTTATGTTTATGAGCTAAACAATTAAGTAATTTGATCTAGATCATTGTTTACAGTTTAACAGACATGTCCTTAGTCCATTCTGGTTATTTACCCAAGAATTATCTTTTCTTGCTACATTCACTCAAAAATAATACTCTATAATTATTTCCTGTGTGCTCTGGAATGTTGAGGCCTTTCTCCAAATGACTCTTCTCATTTGTTTCCGTAACATGGAATTGGCCTTTAGGTGACACGGTTGAGGTTCCTCAAACAGGGTATTAACTTTCACTCTTCACAGCTGGAGAAACATAATCCTATTTCATGAGTTACCGGGCCAGAGAGCCTCCTACCTTCTCACAGTCTCCTCCTTTAGTAAAATAAACGTTAATGTGGGATCTTTGTGGCTTGCTTGCAACGAACCTGTGTTTTCAAGGAGCTTGCTCCACACTGCGCACACTTAGCTAAGGCAGCCCACTTGGAACAAAGGAGCCTTAGCCAAGCAGTCAGTGATAAAAATACACTACCGTGATAAAAGCTCTGATTTATCCCTCGGGTGCCTCCTACATAGTTTGCCAACAAACTCTTCTTTGCCTGCAATACAGGCTCTTTAAAGTCAGCTGCCACTCTCTCTCCAAGAGGAGAGGGGGAGAGACTTTGTTGCTTTCACATTGAGAAGGAGCCTTCGCCCCCGTGTTCCTCCCCTAGGCTCCTAATTCAAACAGCCAAATTGAGAAACAGGGAAAGAGAATCTCCCTGCCTAGTCATATGGCAGTTAGCTCTTTCCAATGAGAAAGAAGTGCGTTCTTAATGACCAAATTGGAAATGTACAGCCATCACCGCTTCTGGAAATTCGGGGCTATTTCTGGGCCAGATCAGTCTCCAACCAAGTAAGTGGCAGCTCGCCTCGTCCCCAGAGTCCTGGGGGCTTCTCTCACCGGCTCCCTTCCTGCCCCACTCAGAAGCCTTCTCGGACACCTCAGCAGGAGACCACCCTTTCACACGTCTTCCAATGGGTAACTCCCTCCCCCAACTAAGCTGTAAGGTCCTTAAGTCCAGAGGAGCTTATTCAGCAAGAGACTTAGATAAACTTGCCAAGACCAAAATGGATTACCTGTCCCCCAGTATGCAGCCCAGCAGAGGAAGTCAGTGGTTTTGAGTGCACGAGGGGACTTCAGATCTGCTTGGAGCAGGAACACCAAGTCAGAGGCAGGAAGTTCTAGAGAGCGTGTGAGAGAGCCTCAAGGTGTGCAGTTCTTCCCATCACTTCTCCCAACACCCCAGTCTGACTGCCTGGAAGGCCTCCCTGTTCCACCACGGAGCTCATCGTTCACCCCATCCTGGAGAAGACCCCTTTATTCTCAATGCCGTGTCTAATAATTGCTTGGCTCTGGATGCCACACTGCAGAAAATGTGAAGAGCCTATTGAAGAACTGCTCTGGTGCTAGAGGGCTTATTTTAACTGTTTTACCAAAGTTCACTTTTGGTTCAGTATCTGGTTTCATTTAGGGCTGACTTCCTCTCTTGCAGGCCCTGGACCCATGAAAGCTGTATTAATGGATTTATGTGGCAGCATAGTATCAGTGGATCCCTGTCCCCTGTGTTTCGTCTCCTCCTTCCTTTCCCTCATTCAGGCTCCTGGCCTAGTTTAAGCTTCTTATCGCAGAGAAGGGATGTGATAGCAAAAGGCAAAGAAATAAGAGTGTCTTCCTGGATTTTGGTTCCAGAAGCTGCTTAGGAGAAAGAAGAAAGACCTAGCAGCATAGACAAAATATTTGGAAGAAAAGCTAAGGAGATTAGAAATGAGTTCCTGGTGGGGCGCCTGAGTGGCTTAGTTGGTTAAGTGTCCGACTTTCACTTAGGTCATGATCTCGCGGTTCGTGGGTTCGAGCCCCGCGTCGGGCTCTGTGTTGACTGCCAGCTCGGAGTCTGGAGCCTGTTTCAGAGTCTGTGATTCCCTCTCTCTCTGACCCTCCCCTGCTCACACTGTCTCTCTCTCTCTCCTAGAAATAAATAAAACATTAAAAAAAAATTATAAAAAAAAAGAAAGAAATGAGTTCCCGGCGCCTGGCAGAGGGCACGGGGGATGAGAGCAGAAAGATGTGGCTGGGTCCTGTGCAGCGACTCCACAGGCCCACCTCGGGAAGATGGTGCACTCCCAGGTGTCTTTACGGGGTCTGGGAACAGGGAAGGTACGTTCCTTGTATCCTCAGCAGAGCATCAGGAAGGTTGCAAGACTTCAGAACAGAAATGGGTGTGTGGCAGGTCCCCATTGAAGGGACCCAGAGCAGGCTTGCAAAGACGTCAAGGACCCCGGGGGGAAATGGAAGCATGTCTCCTCATGTCCAAGAGGATGCTGGAAAGATGGAGGGTGCCCATGGACCTGTACAGGTCATACAATGGTATGGCTCAATGGATACTGGTGTGGAAGGATGGCATGGAGACCAGATTCCTTACTCCCTCCACTGCCCCCACATCACTGCGTACCTTGGTGCCTCATAAACTCCTCCCAGAAACTAGAAACGATCCCAGGGAAAGAGGGAAAGAGGAGATTAAAATCTACCAGCTCACTCAGAATAAGTTTCTGATAATGCAAAGAAATGGCAGCTAGAAATAAAAATTAGCTTATATTTCTTATTATAAATTTGTAACCTAAGAAATGTACCCGCTGCTTATATTCCCAGATGACATTTCTCAAAGAGGAGTAGTCCTCAACTAACCACTTACATGTCTTCCTAACAGGTTTTAAGGTTTTAGAAACCAAATGGTGAATATGTTATCCACATATGCCTTGAAAGTGGAACCAATAACTGTAGGAAAGGGTCTCTCTTAATGGTAAAATGTCCATATTCTGTGACCCAAGATTCAAGTCAAATAATCTGACTAGCATGAAGGCTGTATGTCAACATCAAGAAAAAATTTTTTCTTAAAAGTCAAGCATGAAACTAACTCTACTTTTAGTGTCAGTTGATTGAGAAACTACATAACAAAAGGCTAAGATATGCTTAGTAATGCTGTAAGTTAATTTCTTTCATTAATTACAATATGTATGTGTATTTGAGATGGTAATCCACGTGGATGGGCACATTTTTCATTCAGTCTACGGACAAAACATGCACATGGATGTGCAGATCCCTTGAGGTACTTCCTCAGCTCCCCGGAATCTGAGGTCCGCAGGTCGGGGCCTGCTGAACCAATGAATTTGAAACTGGTCTTATCTGGAAAACCCAGTATGTATGGTGGCAGTGTCTTGCAGAAATACCTCTTTTAGTATTCCAGTCTGTGGGCTCTGGCAGAAATAATAGTTTGCTGCAAAACAGATCACTCTTCGTTATTTGCAAAGTCTTCACACCAACTGAATCACAGCTTGCTTTTCACTTCTTGTAACACCTTGCAACATATCGCAAAATATTTGCCGGCGTTTGTGAAGGGGCGGCTGCAGACTTAGTAAACCGAAAGGGGGCCTGCCTTTCCTCCCACCCTGTCAGCACCTCTGTTCCAGCAGACCGAAAGGCAGCTGGAGAACTCTGATCGCTTCTCCAGATTAGGACAGCTCTTGGCACCCTAGCCCGGAGCAAGAATGGAAGCAAAGCAAACATTAGGGAGTTCTGCAGGTGCCAGTACATAATATTGTCACTTTACAGAACTGAATTTATAAAATGACTCCATGAAGGTGAATTGCTATGGTAACCAGCCTGCTCAACTTTTATTATATCTGTAAGTAAAGACAGCGTGGGCCATTTCTATTCGGGAGGATACAATCTGAGTTTAATGAATAACTACCCAGGCCCCGACTCCTAGTTAACCAGGTCCATGTAATGCTAAGCCAGGAAGGAATCTTGGCAATGACCTGGTTCCACCTCCCAGGTTTAGAGTTGGGGAAGTGGGACCCAGAGAAGTGACACTACACAGCCAACATATGTCAGACCGAGCCCGCATTTTCTCACGTAGTTGTCTAGTGAGAAAACTTTTCTTCATGCCAGGCTGCCTTTCTGAATGGACTCACCCAACTTCCACAAGTGAATAAGAGAAATGGGACCAAATTAGACCCAGGGCATCATCCTTTCTTATAGAGATGGTGAATCAAGTATTGTCAGTGTGAGCCATCAGAGTAGTGTCTCCATCAGAGTTCTCGCGGATTCCACATTCAGACAGCTTTCATTTACCCAGAGTGATAGGTGGCAGGACAGTGGGTTGGCAGAGATAGGGGGTGACCTGTTAAGACTTGAGCCAGCATTATGGTTCCATCATTTACCATACTCGGGCTAGCCATCTGCAAAGAATTAGAATGTACCAATATAATACTGAACATAAAGCAAACTTCCTTTAGTGATTGGATTCAAAACATACCCTTGAGGAGTTTTCAAGGCCTAGTTTCTTGAATAATTCTCATTGCACAAATACATGCAAAGGTGCTTTGGATAAGCACTTCCTTTCCAGTTAGTAAATCACCAGGCCACAGAAAATTGAGCTATTAGGAATCCCCATAGGTTCTTATAGAGAGGAATGGTGGAAGTTTAAGATTATTTGGTACCATTCTTTTAAAAGCAAATCGAAATGGGGGCACCTGGGTGGCTTAGTCGGTTAAGCGTCCGACTTTCGCTTGGTCATGATCTCGCGGTTCGTGGATTCGAGCCCCGTGTCGGGCTCTGTGCTGACTGCCAGCTCAGAGCCTGGAGCCTGTTTTGGAGTCTGTGACTCCTTCTCTCTCTGACCCTCCCCTGCTCACGCTGTCTCTGTCTCTCTCTCTCCTAGAAATAAATAAAAAATTTTTAAAAAACTAAAAAAAAAAACAAATCGAAATGAAAACTGAACAGTGAAATTAAAGAGGGCTTTAGAGTATTACTTCATTTTAAAGGGACATGTAAATACAAATACTTAGTCCCCCAAAGTCTTTAATGTGTGCAAATCATCTGGAGAGCTCATTGAAATGTTGATTCTAGTTCATGAGGTCTGAAGCCAGACCGGAGATTCCATATTTCTAACAAGATCTTAAGTGGTGTCAAACCTGCTGGTCCTCGGTGCACACTTCTAGTAGAAATAGACTGGCTTACTTGCCACCTATCTCCTGAAATGCATTTGCTGTGAAGGTCAGCCCTGGCTTTCCGATCTGTGATGACCCCAGTCACAGGAATCCTGGCCTCTGAATGCCTCGTGCTCTTCTTGTCTATATCTCCACGAGGCCCTTGCGTATGGCAGTGTATTCTGTCCTATATATGCATGTCTTACATCCCCAACCAGACGGCAAGCCTGTGTTTGCTCAGCCCTGTGCATGCAACACAGATGCTGAATGAAGAACTATTGATGACTGAGTGATAAACTGAAGATTATTTCCTCCTTCCTCAGAATTCTATATCTAACCCCTCAGTGAGCTTAAGACTTAAATCAAATGTCTGGTCTAAGAAACATTGAGTTTATTCTACCTGTCATGTAAGCCGACCTTTTAGAAACCAAGGCTATGTGGATAGTTCTGATTGGATGTGTGCTAAAACAGCAAGCAGCTGTGAGGAAAAAAGGGGGGTTGGACACCTATCACAGAGGGAAGCCTGTTCACTGGTTGCATTAGACCACTAGAGGGGAAGCAGTGGGATATACTGGGAAGAACACAGGCTTGGAGGCCAAACACACCCTGGCTCAGAGCCTTATTCTCTGATACATAACCCACGGGTTATGGATCTTTAGAGAAGTTACTTAAAATTCAATACGAATTTCTGTCAGTAAATTGGGATACCCTCTCCTGTGGTTGATGTCAGAACTATAGAAAAAGTATTGTAAATTGCCTACCATGATGCTTAATAAAAGATATCATCTGGCATAATCGCTTCCCATTCAAATTGGAAATGGAGTCAGCCATCCACGCTCAGCGGGAGAAAGCCTACTGGATAGTTTACGCGCGGGGTAATAGCGCCATCTGGTGGCGGATTTCTGCCTAATCCTCCTTACAGAATTCTGTCTCCCTGTCTAGTACCTCTGACGGTCATTTCATTCAACAAGCATCTATTGAAGGGCCGTGGTGTGCCAGGCACTGATTTGGCTGCTGAATGTGCAACAATGAACAAGATAGACATGGTCTCTTCCTTTAGGGAGTTTGTGGTCAGTTGGGGAAGACAGATTAAATTTTGAATTAAGATTGTAAAAAGCAGCATGAAGAAGGAGCAGAGGATCCTGTGAGTTTGTAACATGACTTCCCTAGGGAATTTCCATTGCAGGTGAAAAAGAAGCTGGCCAAGAGACCACATCAGGCACGTTATCAGTCACCCAGCAGCGTCTCTCTGGGTTCCTCAGCTCAGATTTGGGACCAGGATCCTGCCAGTCCGTGGGGAGCTCCATTCCTGAGCTCTGACATCTTCCATCAGCCATTCAGTATCCATCACCCCATCCTCTGCGGGTCACTGGTACAGACGTCATCACTGATCTTCTCGTGCTATCCTTTTACAGATGATATTCAAGGGGGTTAGGTAAGGTCCACACAGATGTAAAATGACATGTCAGATGCAGCGTCCACACCCAGTCATTCTGCCTCCACGGCCCACGGCCTTTCTTCTATTCATGCTGTCTCCCTAATGCCAACCCCAGGTCTCTCTAACCTGCTGTTTGCTTTGGGCCAGAAGGAAATCATTAGAAGAAGTGTTTGGGGAGAATGAAAACACGAAGGGAAATGAAATGGTATCTTGGTGGGTCATGTGTGAAGGGCAGAGAGGAAACTGCTGGCTTACGTTCCAGTGTGTTTTAGAAAAGTAAACCTGAGGGAACTCCTCCATTCAGAAAGCCAAATTCCCTAATAATGTTCCTTATGCTCTTTTGACTTAAAATGTGATGTAGCTGTTGCTAAATTAAGATGAGCTGAGGGATCATTTGGAGAGAAGTTATTCTCTGGAGATCTATTACAAAGCTGCACAGATTACAAGTACCAACAGCAAAACTTCGCTGGGTCAGAGAGAGGCTGCAGGCTTGTGCAGTGTGTAGGGTGGCCAAGCATCCTGGCTTGCCCAGGACTGAGAGGTTTCCCATAACACAGCACACTCAGCTTTAAAACTAGGGCATTTCTCGGGGCACCTGGGTGGCTCAGTCATTTGACCTTCCTACTTTGGCTCAGGTCATGACCTCACAGTTCATGGGAGCCCCAGATGTGCTGACAGCTCAGAGGCTGGAACCTGCTTCATATTCTGTGTCTCCCTCTCTCTCTGCCTCTCTCTCTCTCAAAAATAAATAAAACATAAAAATCTGCCCATTTTGAACTGGGGCATTTCTGGGCAAACTAAGACCACTGATCACCTGAGAAATAGGCCAGACTGCAAGGGTCTGATATACCCATGGAAATTAGGCCAGGGCAGCTATTGAAACTTGGGGCCTGGTGTAAGGCTTGGTCATAGTCCGAGACAGGAAAGGTGGCACAAGTGGTGGTGTAGATCTCTCTGGATTACTAGGGAGCCCAGAATTCCCGCTGCAGGACCTGGGAGCAGACGTGGTTGGCCTCACGTAGAGGACAGATATGACAGCAGGGGCAGGCTGGTCTGTGCCTTAGTTTCCTCATCTGTAAAATGGAATGGCCGACAGTACCTACCTCCTAAACACGTATGTGAACTCTCAGACTTAAATATGTATAAAGTGCTCAGAACAGTGCCTGGCCTATGAGAGTATGTGACATGTCACCCCGGAATGCGAAAGAGAAGCTCCTGTGTAGCCCTAAACTATAGAGCTCAGTTTCCCCTTCTTTGTAAAGTGGACACCAAAAGCCCTACCAGACCTTTCAGAAGAAACAACAGGATACAATCAACAAGAACACGGATAGTGGTTAGGAACATGTGCCCTGAAATCAAATCACCTGGGTTACATCCAGATCTGCCATTTAGACATCCATTCATTATTTCATGAACACATATGCGTCAGACACTGTTCTGGGCACTTTAGTTATAGCAGCACAATTAATTCTTATAGCAGTCTTAGCATGCATCCCATTTTACAGATGAGGAGCCTGAGGCACAGAGAGGTTAGGACTTGCTCAACTCACACAAGGAGCCAGAAGCTCGGGCCAGTTTACTGACCTCTCTGTTCACCTTGTTCTCCCAGAAAAGTGGAGGTGATAAACTATGGTACCTACCTCATAGGGTTGTTATGTAGATTCAGTGCGATAAGCTATATAAAGCACTTAACAAAGGATTTAGAACACAGTAAGCACTCAGTACTTAAATATAACATACTTTACTGCTTAATTGGAGTGACAATACCTATTATTAAGTGCTGTGACTATCAAGGATATAACTGGCAGTGTAAGAAAATGGCCAAGTGGCAAAGTCGGAGAAGTCTGGGGTGGGGCAACGTGCATATGATACCCTGAACTTAGGAACGGGAGGTCGAGCCCAGAGATCCTGTTTGCGTAATAGACCTTATAGGCCTTTGGGGAGAGGTGGCAAAAAGGACTTAAAGGTTGATGATCGGTCCCCAAACGCCACACCTTACCTTCCTGATCTAAGAGGGACAACAAACAAGTCCTCACCTCTGGGAAGAAGCCCTAGAAGCCCAGATAGGAAAGCTGAAGTATCTGGCCTGGGGCTTGGATGGTCAGGGAGGCCTATAAATGCAGCCTCTTCTTGCTTCCTGCTGTAGGAAGCCTGGGCAGGGTCACAGCTCCATCCCATGTTCCAGATTTCACTCGTGGTCATCCACCTGCTTGCTCGCTTAAAACCATTGATGTCCTGGGGTTCTCTCCCTGGCTTCGTCCTTCTTGACTCTCATCTTTGGCTCACAGAATCCAGCCCTGTCCCTTTACCTGCTCTGTTTTTTATTTGCCCCCCTGATTCCAGGGAGGACACATGCCCATCTGGCCCAAGCAAGAGGACCCTGAGGGCAAAGAAGACTGGCGAGGAAGGGGTGAGGCAAAAAGAAGATCTCCAATCAAAGATGTGGCAGTGTTACTTACAAATAGCTCTAGACTCCTGTCAAAGTCTCAGGAACTCACCCACGTTCTTCATCAGAGGGGGTGTTAAACTTCATTTTGGAAACCTAGTAAGAGTTGTTTGTGGTTATCAGTGAGAGAACGAGAACTCTTGTCCATGGTGAGTTCCAAGGGCAGTAAACATCGAATGGACATGGGTGGTCTGGCCAAGCCACTCCTCCAGTCTCTCCTTCTCCCGCCTCTTAAAAAGCTGTGCTCTCATGCTCAGGGAATTCTTCCCAGCTGCGCTGCTTTGCCCCCAGATGGATCCTCTGTCTCCCCTGAGCCCTTTCACTAAAACAACCGGATTGGACAGTATCTGGTTTGCATTTCCATCTCCCCCATGGATGCTGCCCTACTCAAATCATTGGCAACCAGGACTGGCAAATGCCGCCTCTCCCCTTTGTGTGGATGCTACCCCCTGCCCTGGGCCGGCATCTTGGGGCGCTTCATCAATGCAGGGGGATTTGGGTGATGGCTGTGCAACCTTGGTGCCTGGCATTTCAGCTCTGGCTTCTGGGGACTGGGGTTGTGAGGAGGAAGCTGCAGCGTGGAGCCACCCTGCGGCAGAGAGGCGCACAGCAATGGGGAGACTAGCCAGGGACGATCTGTGGGAGGAGAGGAGCATCTGGGAACCCTGTGGGTCAAAGGCGATTGTGTCCTCTCCCACAAACTCATGTGGCCTGGGGAGACTTAGCTAAAGTCACCCTGTGCCTCTAGGGTTCTACCAGGAAAGCTTCCAAGACTCGAATTGGGTCCAACTGGGCTTGAGGGGTGGGCCACCCACACTGTGCATTCTTGTCTACGTTCACTGGTCCCCAGGTCCAGTTTTGCTTAAGAGTAACACACTCTCTTCCATGAATGTTCTGTTTTGTTCTTCAGATCCACAGGAGATAGCATGGTGATGAAACCTCTGCGCTTCCCACTGCTGCTACAAAAAGACCAGATTAAAATTTTATGACACTTTTGTTTTTGTTTTTTATGTATGCTGTATGTGAAAATATCTATTACACAAATCAAGTAGTCTGCTTCCCATTGCCAAGCATCTCTGGCACAGGAGCTGTAGGAAGAAGTGTAATGAATGTAAAACAGTTTTTAGAATCCCTAATTTGGTGGCTGGCATATGAAACTGGCAAGCCCCTCTCTGCCAATGCTGCCAAAGACTGCCTGGGCTGGGCACGCCCTTCCTTAGCCAACAGTGCTGCAGAGGAGGGGGGTGTCTCTTCTCTGACTTCATCCCTAGGCAGCCCCCACTTTTCTGATGCTCCCATTCCTCCCCTGGGGCACTGGGAAGTGTTGCTGGTTGCTCAGTCGTCACTGGCCTCCTTGCTTAATCCAGCACCCACACATGGCATTCCAGTCCTTGCCAGGGAAGAGAGCATCTCACTCTTTTCTTGTGGTCACTGCCATCTCCCTGACACCTCTCCTCCTTTAGCAAATTTCTTTTTTCAACTGGGAAGAGAGTCTCTTCTGACCTT
Source organism: Hyaena hyaena (assembly GCF_003009895.1). Classification (NCBI taxonomy): domain Eukaryota; kingdom Metazoa; phylum Chordata; class Mammalia; order Carnivora; family Hyaenidae; genus Hyaena; species Hyaena hyaena. Next base: position 1,857,417 of record NW_024080907.1, on the reverse strand, counting down.
ATATCTGGTGGCCTTTTCTCTTCTGTATATCCTTTCCCCCCACCCCCTCTCAGCCCTGACTCTCAGGTCCTTCCCAGGATGCCATTCACAATGCCATTGACTCATCTAGGCTGCCTGGGACATTCCTGTTTACATTTTCCTTAGCATATGGATTTGAGCTGAGCCTGTCCAAAAAATAAGGTGAAAACTTCTTTCATTTTTGTCTAAAATGATATAAAGGGCAGAGACGGAAAAAATGAATACTGAGGGAAAGGAAAGGCACCTAGCATTTATTGAGACCTTAGAGAGCTTTAGATCAATGGCCAAACATAACATCAATTTATTTATCCTAACAGTGGTCTTGAAAAGTATTATTTTTCCCATTTTACAGAGGAGGAAATGGAAGGTAAATAATTTGCACAAAGTACCAGAGCTAGTAAACAGAGAAGCCAGTTACTAATTTGCCTTTATTTTGGGGAAAATTAATGAAACTTTTCTGAATGATCCAGTCCTTTAAAAAAAAAAAAGACTTCTACAAACAATCATAAGAGAATATTATAAAAAAAAAACTATATGTCAACAAATTGGACAACCTGGAAGAAATGGATAAATTCCTAGAAACATATAAACTACCAAAAGAGGAAGAAATAGAAAATGTTTACAGACCAATAACCAGCAAAGAAATTGAGTCAGTGATCAAAACATTCCCAACAACAATAACAAAAAAGTCCAGGACCAGATGGCTTTACAAGCCAATTCTCCCAAATATATAAAGAAGAACGAATACTTATTCTTCTTAAAGTGTTCCAAAAAATAGAAAAGGAAGGAAAACTTTCCAATTCATTCTATGAGACCAGCATTACCCTGATACAAAAACAAAACAAAAACAGAAAAAGACATCACTAAAAAAGAGAGCTAGAGGCCAATATCCCTAGTGAACATAGATGCAAAAATTCCCAACAAAATACTAGCCAACCAGAATTCAACAATATGTTTAACATATTTAAAATATAACCACATATTTAAAAACCACTCACCATGATCAAGTGGGATTTATTCCTGGTTTGCAAGAGTGGTTCAATATTTGCAAATCAATCAATGTGATACATCACATCAGTAGGGCAAGGGGTCTGATCACGATATGATCAGAAAAAGCATTTGACAAAGTGCAACATCCATCCATGATAAAAACTCTCAACAAAGTAGGGTTAGAGGGAACATACCTCAACATAATAAAAGCCAGTTATGAAAAACCCACAGCTAACATCATCCTTAATGGGGAAAAACCGAGAGCCTTTCCCCTAAGGTCAGGAACAAGGCAGCGATGTTCATTTTCACCACTTTCATTCAACAGAGTGCTTGAAGTCCTAGCCACAGCAATCAAACAATAAAAAGAAATAAAAGGAATCCATATCAGTAAGAAAGAAGTAAAACTTTCATTATTTGTAGATGACATGATGCTATATATAGAAAACCCTAACTACACCAAAAAAAGGGCTAGAACTGATAAATAAATTCAGTAAAGTCACAGGATACAAAATCAACGTACAGAAATCTGTTGCATTTCTATACACCAATAATGAGCCAGCAGAAAGAGAAATTAAGAAAATAATCCCATTTACAATTACATAAAAAATAATAAGACACTTAGGAAAAAACGTAACCGAAGAAGTGAAAGAACTCTGAAAATTATAAAACACTGATGAAAGAAATTGAAGATGGCACAAAGAAATGGAAAGACATTCCATGCTCATAGATTGGAAGAACAAATATTGTCTATCTTACCCAAAGCAATCTACACATTTAATGCTATGCCTGTCAAGAAACCAACAGCATTTCTCACGGAAGTAGAGCAAACAATCCTAAAATGTGTATGGAACCACAAAAGACCCCAAATAGCCAAAGCAGTCTTGAAAAAGAAAAGGAAAGCTGGAGGCATCACAATTCTGGAGTTCAAGTTATATTACAAACCTGTAGTAATCAAAACGGTTCAGTACTGTCTAAAAATAGACACATAGGTCAACGAACAGAATAGAAAATCCAGAAATAAACTCACAATTTTATGGTCAATAAATCTTTGACAGAGCAGGAAAGAATATCCAGTGGGAGAAAGACAATCTCTTCAACAAATAGTGTTGGGAAATCTGGACAGCTACATGCAAAATAATGAAACTGGACCACTTTTTGACATCACACACAGAAATTAATTCAAAATTGATTAAAGACCTAATGTGAGACCTGAAACCATAAAAATCCTAGAAGAAAGCACAGGCAATAACTTCCTTGACATTGGTTGTAGCAACTTCTTTCTAAATATGTCTCCTGAGGCAAGAGAAACAAAAGCAAAAATAAACTATTGGGACTATGTCAAAATAAAAAGCTTCTGCACAGCAAAGGAAGCAATCAATAAAACTAAAAGGCAATCTACAGAATGGAAGAAGATATTTGCAAATGATATACCCGATAAAGGGTTAGTATCCAAAATATATAAGGAACGTCTAAACCTCAACACCCAAAAAGCAAATAATACAATTGAAAAATGGGCAGAATACATGAACAGACATTTCTCCAAAGAAGACATCCAGATGGCAAATGGATACATGAAAAGATGCTCATTATCTCTTATCATCAGGAAAATGCAATCAATACTATAATGAGATACCACCTCACACCTGTTGGAATGGCCAAACTCCACAACACAGAAACAACAGGTGTTGGTGAGGATGTGGGGGAAAAAAGGAGCCTTCACGCACTGTTGGTGGGACTGCAAACTGGTGCAGCCACCATGGAAAACAGAAAGAAGGTTCCTCAAAATATTAAAAATAGGGGCTTCTGGGTGGCTTAGGCAGTTTGGTGTCCAACTTCGGCTCAGGTCATGATCTCACCATTAGTGAGTTCCAGCCCCACATCAGGCGCTCTACTGTCAGCACAGAGCTTCAGATCCTCTGTACCCCATCCCTGCTCCTCCCTGCTCCCCTTCTCTCTCTCTCTCTCTCAAAAGTAAATAAAGCATTTTTTAAGTCTTAAAAATAGAACTACCCTATGATCCCACAATCACACTATTGGGTATTTACCCAAAGACTACAAGAACACTAATTGAAAGGGATACACGCACCCCCTATATTTATAGCAGCATTATTTACAATAGCCAAGATATGGAAGCAGCTCAAGCATCCATCAACTGATGAATGGAAAAAGGAGATGTGGTATATATATACATGTATATATATATGCAATGGAATATTATTCATCCATAAAAAAGGATTAAATCTTGCCATTTGAAACACATGGCTGAATTAGAGAGTATAATGCCTAGCGAAATAAGTCAGTCAGAGAAAGACAAATACCATATGATTTCACTCATATGTGGAATTTAAGAAACAAAACAAAAGGTGAAAATGAGGGAGAGGGAGAGAGAGAGACAGACTCTTAATTATAGACAACAAACTGATGTACCATAGGGGAGGTGAGTGGGGGGATGGGTTGAATAGGTGATAGGGATTAAGCAGTGCACTTGTCTGTGATGAGCACCAGGTAATAATGTATGGAAGTGTTGAATCACAATATTGTACACCTGAAACTAAAATAACACTGCAAGTTAAGCAACTGGAGTTAAAATAAAAACTTTAAAAAATAAGGCTTCATAAAATGTACCATCGCATGAGCTGTGTGACCTGGGGCAAGTCAGCAAACCTCTCTGGGCTATAGTTTGAACATCTATAAAATCAGGAGGCTGTTCTAGAGGGACCTGAGCTTCTGACCCAGGCATCAATTATCCTTATTCTCAAAGAAGGACTTCCTCCTGCCTTGCCCAAAATCTCTCAAGAACGGAAATTGTACTACCGGGAAATAACTGATTAATACTCATGGACACCAATCAGGAGCACTTCAGGAATCTCCATTCTCTTTCCTCGCAGGCAGCAGTTGCACAGCCATGCTCCAGCGCTCCTAAATCACGAGGGAGGATAAGAAACACAGTGCTTAACGGGGCGCCTGGGTGGCTTAGTCGGTTAAGCGTCCGACTTTCGCTTAGGTCATGATCTTGCGGTTCGTGGGTTCCAGCCCCGCGTCGGGCTCTGTGCTGACTGCCAGCTCAGAGCCTGGAGCCTGTTTCAGTCTGTGACTCCCTCTCTCTCTGACCCTCCCCTGCTCACGCTGTCTCTCTTTCTCTCTCTCCTAGAAATAAATAAAACATTAAAAAAATTAAAAAAAAAATAAAATAAAATAAACACAGTGCTTAAGGGTTTCTACCTCACCACTCCCCCGACCTCCTACTCCAGCCAACTGTAGCTGGTGTACCTGGACCCTGCCCCCTCTCCCCATGCGGCTGTGTGCTCCCCCATAGCTGGCCGCCAGCACCCCAGGAAGGGCCAACACTGGCCATGTTTTATCCCTGGGCAGGCCTAGCCAAGATAAACAGGCCAGACGCGCATGGTCGCCCCCTGCACCCTGGGAGAGCACTGCCCATGTGGGGGAAACAAGATAATATTTATGAGAAACAATAAAACCTACAGCAGCACGCACACCTTGAAATTCTAGGAGCCATGAACTGGAAGAGCACTTCCTGACTCCCTGTGCAATTTGAACTTGCCTGGCTTAGGTGAAGGGAAGACCATGTGTGAGGGCATACATACACATATACACGCGCATGTACACGCACACTGACTCTCTCCTTGGCATTTGCTAAGCTCTCACATGAAGCATCAACACCCCTAGGAAACTGTGCTTATGAACTCTAATTCCTCTGAGTTTGTCAGTATTCCAGGGTCAAGTGCAGACCTTTAAATAGCTGTGGACTACTTTCTGACTTCAGAGCACAGACTGGACAGAGAAGGGTCCAGGGATGCCAGGGAAGCTGAGTTGAGGAGGAAAGCCAAAGCCTGCTCCTCTCCCCATCCATGTCCTCCTCTCCTGCCCAGCCTCCCAAACCCGTCTCCCAACACTCACGAACCAACAGAGCATTAAATCCCAGGGTGAGCAATCAGATAAAAGAGACAGACACTGGTCGAAGGTTTGTGTGTGTGCATGTGTGGCTGTGCCCAGCACTTGATCTGGGGATGTCCAGGAGAGGCGGTGTTATAATTTAAGTCAAGTTTTCCTTGGCACCCTCCTGCATCTCACAGTGTATCCTCTTTGTTCCCATCCCAGCCCTCCTCGGGCACCCTTCCAAGCAGCTCTGTGCAGTTCAACTAAATTTATAGGACACTCCTCTGCTCCGCGCTGTGCTGAGAAACACAGTCATTCTGGTACCAGGTCTGTTGCAAGCCCTGTGACCTTGGCTTCTCGAGTGACTGTTTCTTGCTCCACCTTGGAGAAACTGGAACGATGCAAGAAAGATGATGAGGAACTCATGCCCAAAAGAAAAGACCAGGCTTCTCATCAAAAGACTGGCAAATAAACCCATATTCGTATGTTTTAAGTTAAAATAAGAGGTCTGAGGGGCACCTGCGTGGCTCAGTCGGTTATGCATTTGACTCTTGATTTCAGCTCAGGTCATGATCTCACAGTTCATGAGACTGAGCCCCACGTTGGGCTCTGGGCTGACAGTATGGAGCCCTGCTTGGGATTCTCTCTCTCTCCTCTCTCTATCTCTGACTCTCCTCCACCCAAAATAAACAAACTATTAAAATAAAATAAGATGTTTAAGGCTGGAGTGTTTCAATGCCTTACCTGCTCTAACAAATTTTTTTCAAGTAACTAATAACTGAATTTCATGGGAGCTTCTGTGATAGTATCTCAATTCCTATTTTTATTAATGTCTGCAATGTGTAAGGGGCTAGGCAGACACTGTGCTGGGGCCAAAGGAAGGACATCCTGGAGGGGCGGGGCTTCAGCCAGGCCACCTGCCACCGGTGAGATTCATCCATACTGATGTGTGTAGCTATTGTTCATCTTCACTGCTGTATAGTAGTGCACTCTATGAACACAACATAACTTACATGTTCGTTTCATGTTAGTGGATATTTGAGTTGGTTATTCTGAATTATGTGGCCTGAAACATTCTTGTACGTGTCTCCAGGTACAGACAGACACGTAGATGTGGATATGGATATAGATATGGGGAGAGAGAAGGAGAGAGAGAAGGAGAGAGAGAAGGAGAGACAGGAGGAGAAAAGAGAGGGGAAGAGAGAGAGGGGAAGAGACCTTGACTGGCTCTAGGGTATATACTTGGGTATACAATTGCTTGGTGTTCAGGTGTGCTTACCTTGCCCCTCACCAGGAAATACCAAATTGTTTTCCTATACCAGGACTAAGTTACAGTCATACTGATAAGGTGTGAGAGTTCTGGTTGGCCCACATTCTTTCCATCATTTGTTATTGTTGGACTTTTCATTGTTTGCCTATCTGGTGGATATGAATTAGGTATCTCATTGTAGATTTGATTTGATTTGCTTTGATTTTGTAAATCAAAGGTTGAGCATCTTTTCACTTGTTTGTTCCCCATCTGTGTTGTCTTTCCTGTGAATGCCTGTTTCTGTATTTTGTCTCCTTTATTAATGGAGTGTTTCTCTTCTTGATCCATTGTGTCTGTCATATATTCTAGACATTAATGCTTTGCCAGTTACATATGTTGCAAATGTTCTTCCCAGACTGCGGCTTGCCGTTTTGCTCTCTTTAAGGTGAATTCTGATGAACAGAAGTTTAACATTTTAATGTAGAAACATGCATTAATAATTTCCTTTATGGTTTCTTCCTTCTGTGGTTTATTTGATATATTCTTCCTTATCCTGAGTTCACAAACTTACTGTGTAGTTTCTTCTAAAAGATTTTTTAAATTGTGTCCTTTATGAGGCACCTGGGTGGCTCAGTTGGTTAAAACATCCAACTCTTGGTTTCAGCTCACATCAGGATTTCACAGTTTGTGGGACTGAGTCCCACATTAGGCTCTGTGCTGTTAGCTTGGGATTCTCTCTCTCCCTCAGTCTCTGTCCTTCCTCTGTTCATGCATGGGTGTGCACATGTGCATGCACACTCTCTTAAAATAAATAAACTGTAAAAAATAAATTGTGCCTTTTACATTTCAAGTTTCATTCTATCAGAAATTCATTCATGTTTACAGTAAATGTCCATTTTCTTCTTCTTCTGTATTAGTGGAAACCAATTTTTCAGTACCATTTATGGAATAGGCCACCATCACCCTTGCCTATCTGTTGTATTTTCTCTGTCATATTTGTGTGTGCATGTGGGTCTGTTTCTAGGCTCTTCCATTCTACTGGTCTATTTTTATATCCTTGCACCAATAACAAAGTTCTAACTTCTATAGCTTAATAATATCTTGATATCTGGTAGGGTATCTTTTCTTTCTTAGAAATATCTAATCTACTCCTTGCTCTTATCTCTTCCCTATAAAACTTTTTAAATGGCTTGTCACATTCCAGAAAGAACCCTAGTAGGCAGTGTTGTGGGCAAACAGAAGGGGCATGGAGGAGCATCTAGATTCAGAGCAATGAGGGCCATTTGGGGTAGAGCAGGGTCCAAAGCATGAAAGATGATGCCAGTGGCCAGACGATATCTGAAGTGCAGGGGCCAAGGCTTCTGGGGGCCGGAGCAAGACCACCTGGTCTGGAGAAGCTCAGCCAATGTCAAAAGATGATGAGGCTGTCGCTCCTTGTTTTTAGCAGCCCAGTGGCCCCAGGATGTCATAAATGTACTAAACCTCTCTTGTAAGCCTCCTTTGAGGGGGCTTATTAAAGAACTGGAATTATTTACTATGAAAAAGAAAAACTAGAAGCGATTTAGTTGTTAAGTACTGTGCCAGGCTAAGGAGATCAGGGAAAATGGAAAAAGAGGCCAGAATTGAGGACTCAGATTCACAGGAATTAATTAGTGTCACGAAGAAATAAACCTAACTGAAACCATGGCCCCACTTGTTTTCTCCCAAAAAGGATGTAGATGGTTCCAGTACAAATCTGTGTCCATTACTGGGTTGGTTGGTTGGTTGGTTGGTTGGTTGGCTGGTTTTTTAAGTAACACTTATTGAGTATTTACTATGGGCCTGGCTCTCTTCTAGACATTTACCAGGTATTAGTTGATTTAAATGCCGCCCCCCACCACCGTGACCCAAACCAACTCAGAGTAAGTAGCCAACTGACAATTGATCAGTTGGCACATTCCCACAAGGAACAGAACACTGAGGGAAGGTGAAGAGTTCCCTTTGTGTACAGACCTTTGACAACCAATCCTCAAACTGGTTTTTGAACATTTCCTGGTGGATCTTGTTTATTGGACCTCCCAGGGGAAATGCAAAGCCAGGAGTCAGCTTCTGCAGTTTAAAAACAAAAAGGAACTGGATTATGGTGAACCCATTTTCTCTGTGGAGGCCAGTGGAAGGACGAGGATGAGCAGGAAAAGGGTATTCTAGAACAAAATGCCTGGAGTAGCCATTATACCCTCAACAGAGGTTGTGTGAACAAGACTTGGCCCCTTGCTTCAGCTCAGGAAGCCCATGGTATCAGACGCCAAGTATTGGCATCAATGGTTTTCCAACAAGAAGGCAGTGCCTCAAATCCTTTGTGGAGCAAGACAGGTTATAAATAGATCTATAAATTTTTTTTTAACCAGAAGGCAACAGGCTTAGCGCAGCTATTCTTCCCTTTTGGTTCTCTTCCCTGCACCGCTTTGCCTATTAAATCCCTGCTACCAGGCAGATCCACCCGCCTCCTAGCCAATCCGCTGCAGCAGCCTCAGGAGAGCCAGGATGGAAACTGGCTTCTATTTCGACGTCAGGTTGTGACCTTGCTTGTGGAAAAGAGTAAATCTTCCTATCGTATCTCTGGCTAATTGGGCAGGAGGGAGAGGAGACAAGAATTTATTGTCCAATTTGCCACCTGCTGACTAGAACTGTAATGTATCCATTTTAGAGGCAGGCTCTGATTTTAGTGACAGGCTAATGAGAAAGAGGATGTGGGCTGCGTTTCTGGGACATGTAGTGAAGACCTGCTCATAGAGCTGTTAAGTGCAAGATCAGAAGACTGGTATTTTACAGGCCAAGTTATATGTGGCTTGTGTGTTCACGTGCAGTGTGTGTGTGTGTGTTTGAGAGAGACAGAGAGAGAGAGAGAGAGAGAGATTGACTTCATCTCTCCTAAAAGCATATGAGCATGCAGGGACTTAGAAATTATTTAGCCTAGGGGCGCCTGGGTGGCTTAGTTGGTTGGGCGTCCGACTTTCGCTTAGGTCATGATCTCGCGGTTCGTGGGTTCGAGCCCCGCGTTGGGCTTTGTGCTGACTGCCAGCTCTGAGCCTGGAGCCTGTTTCAGTCTGTGACTCCCTCTGTCTCTGACCCTCCCCTGCTCACGCTGTCTCTCTCTCTCTCTCTCCTAGAAATAAACAAAACATTAAAAAATAATAAAAAAATTAAAAAAAAATAAATTATTTAGCCTAATGTATCTTGAACTTTCAGAATCACCTGGAGGCTTGGTAAAGCACACAGATTACTAGGTCCCACTCGCAGAGTTTCTGACTCAAAAATTCTGGGGTGGGGCCTGAGAATTTGCATTTTTTATAAACTGCCAGGTGGCCCTGATGCTGCCAGTCTGAGTACTGTGCTCTGAGGACCCCTGATTTCTCCTGATGTCACATATGAGAAAACTAAAGCCCAACAGTTAATGAAAGTACATGTCTAAGGGACCACAACTGGTTACTGGCTAGAACCAGACTAGAACAGACGCCTTCTGACTCCTAATCTGGTGCTTGCCCTACCTCTGCAGGCTGGCATATGGCCAGAGCACCAGAGAGGTGCTATTCTAGCAATAAACACTTTATCCTTTATGGCTGAAAATTACCAGTCTCCACGTTGTTTCCTCTTCCTTGCCTTCCCCAGCCTGATATCACTAGCCCTGCTGGCTCAGCACATAAATAGCCCAGCCCAGCCCACTCACCCTTTCCTTTCAGCCAGTCCTTTCCCACAGCCAGGTGCCCACTCCTGCAGTGCTAGTGCCTATTTTACACTCCTCGTATCTTTGCTGGTAGATATGCTGTGGATCTGAAGCCTTTGTAGCAACCACTGGTCATGCCTATTGGCCCTGAGTTACAGCTCTTCCTGTATCCTCCATGTTCACCAGAGCTTTGACTGTGGTGTCTAATATTTAACCACCTTAACCTGCCTAGCACCTAAGTGCCCTTCTGAGGCTTGAGCTTCACTCTGACCATCCAATGGTGGTGGGTTGTGCTTCTGTTGATCTTATTCCTGGGCTGGACTATTGGTCTATACCCAAAGCTGGTAGCTGGGCTCTGTAGCCCATGGGCAAATTTCCTATATGGTATCTGCCCATTCTGAGATCTTCTGAGCCCTGGCTGCCTCTTGAATCCCTGAGGCTGTGCTCTGTCTGCTAGATTGGAAACCCTAGGGTTGATTTTGTAGGGTTTTCATGGCCTTGAAATGCTTATCTACCTATCACTAGCACTCCCAGGGCCAGCTTCTCTGCTGGATTAGTTCCTCAGCCCCTCTCACCCTAGCCACATTTCTTCATCTGCCCTGTGAGACCCAGCACAAAGGTGTCCTAACGAGGCCAAGTGCTTAAGTAGTTTTCTCTCAGCATGGGGAAAGGATACAGTGACCCGTCCACAATGGTAACTTGAGGCCTCTTTCCATTTGGAAGTGATGCTCCAAAGGTATTGTCTGCAAGAAGATAAGTGTTGGCTACATTATTCTGCATAAAGACTTGGTAGATATTGGAGGAGAGGGAGTGAATATAAGAGAAGATGCTGGAAAAGGCTGATTTAGCTTCAGTGACACAGCAGGAAGCTGGGACCTAGAGAGAAGAAGCCAGTTAGAAACTTCCTATGTGGAGTGGTCAGAGGACTTCTGCTACTTGACTCTAATTTGTCTTCCATGGGACAGTAAGACTTCCTCCTTGCTTCATAGTTTAATACCCCTGCACAGCCTTTGTGGGGGTTGAGAGTGGGACAATATCCAGAAGTGTGGCCCGCTTCACTCACTTCTGCTGAGATTCATGTGTCGCTGGCAGCATACCGTCTTGATACTAGGTTGTAATCTTCTGACTCCAGGTGGCCAATACCAGAGGGGTGAGCAGAGGCTAAAAGTGAGGCTGAAAGAAGCAGGGAGGAGCACTAGACACAGAAACAACTACCAGGTGGACGACTCAGGCAGGAACATGAAACATACCCGGCTGCCAAATGTACTGGAGGCTTCGAAGGCAACTCTTAGGTGCAGTGCTGGGTTACTCTGGGATTCACTGTTGTTATACTCTAAACATTTGAGAGAACTAGCCTGATATGAGACATACTAGATTCTGTTAAATTTGGATCCAATTAACTTGGAATCTGGGCTCCTATGGTCATGGATTTGGGAGGAAATTATCCTTTTATTGTCTATGAAGAAACAAATCAGAAGTCGAGAAAAGATGGTAGGAAGGAGGTTTAATCTTTGTAAAGGAACAACTTATTCTTGCATTCTAACAAAATGTTTATTGCTCTCGGAAAAAATAGTTTGCAATAACTGTGTTGATAGCTTGTAGGGTTTTATGGTTTCAGAGAAAAAAATTTTAAATCTTCAATCCTTTTTCTACAATTTGGTTTGAGGATAGTTCCAAACCTCTTTCTAACCACTCCCTCCCCCTTAGAGTTTATCACTTTATTTCTCTTAAGCCGACCCCGCATGGTGAAGAGAAGCTATGGAAAGTCAGGTTGTCCTTTTTAAAGGCTCCCCAAAGCATCCTGGAATGGACAAGGTTTCTTTCTCCTCTCCAAGTAAGTGTCAATCACCAGGCTGGAGTGGATGGCCAAGATATGGCAGTGGGAATAGAAGGGGAGGAAAGGGTTCTTGCTGAAACCATTCCCTTTCTTTTATTTGTTCCTGGTCCAAGAGCTGCTGCAAGGTGTCTCTCGGAGCACACCTTGGTCCTCTTCCTGAAAGCCAAACTTTGGAAGTGGCTGGCAGGCCTAATTGTGCCTCTGTGGGATCCAAATTCTGCAAGGAGACAGAGAGGTCTGGAGGCCTCCGACTGGAGAGGCTGATGGATTAAATCCAAGCCTTGAGCAGTCCCAAAAAGCTGTCAGGGTGCCTGGGCAGTGTGGAGCCGATCTGGACGATGCATTCCAGATGGTTTGCCTTCCTTCCTTGGGTTTGGGGCCAGTTGGAGCTCCCGGGCGGTCTCCCAAGGTAGACCCCCAGGGAGCTCAGGGCAACTGTCCAGCTGGGAGGGACCAGGCTTGGGATCACTGTGGCAGGCTCGCAATTAGAGGAAAGGGCCCCTCCTTTGTGTGGAGCATCTGGATATCATTTTTCAGGCCATTAAAAACACTAGCTCTACTCTGCTAAATGCAGCCAATTCTTGAAATGAAAGAAAGAAAGAAAGAGAGAGAGAGAGAGAGAGAAAGAAAGAAAGAAAGAAAGAAAGAAAGAAAGAAAGAAAGAAAGAAAAAGAAAGAAAGAGATAGAAAGAACTCAGGATAATTCCAGACTAAGCAGTTGCCCCAAAATGAATCCAAAGAATCTGGGGCTATATGATACAGTGAAGTTCAGAGAAGGGGTTCCAAATCTCTCTAGTAGACATCCAATCCCCCCATCACTCCCACCTCCCAACTTTCACCAGCTCACAAGCATTGATGCCACCAACTGCCAAGACTCAAGGGCAATGCCAGGGCTTTGCAATATATTTTACTTTTTGGTTTTGTTTTTGCTTTTTAGTTTGGTGTCTTTTTTTTTTTCTTGAGAGAGAGAGAGCATGCGTGAGCAGGGGAGGAGCAGAAAAAACAGATAGAGAGAATCCCAAGCAAGCTCCATGCCCAGTAAGGAGCCCAACTCAGGGCTCAATCTCACCACTGTGAGATCATGACCTGAGCCGAAATCAAGAGTCAGACATTTAACTAACTGACTGAGCCACGCAGGTGCCCAAGTTTTGTTTTCTATTTTAGCTTATGCAAAATGTACAGGCAGATGCAGGAGATTTTCTTGCATGTGCAAGGCTTTCAGATGAGGTTACAGAAACTAAGCATGAGAAAAAAAAGGAGGGAAGGAAAAGGGAGAGCACATGAGAATGGAGAGAAGGGACAGGCTCCACAAGCCACCTGAGAATTTCCAGAAATTCCCAGACTCCATGATCTGTGAATCAGCTGTGGCCATGACTGTATGTTTTACTGTGACGAGGAGGCCTATTCACCCGTGGTTCTGTTGCGGCCATGTGGTTGAACAGCAACCTGAGGTCAAGGGCCAACAGAAAGGCCCTGGGGAGCAGACAAGAGGCGAGGTGTGTGCTTTTGCCCCGGTCCTACTCTGGAGAAATCCGGGCTAATGAGGCAGCAGTTCCCAGTGCTGGGGAGCCTCTGGCTTAGTAGACAAGAATTATCACAGAGCAGCATGCAGTAAACAGTTCCAAGGGAAAAGAGTCCTTAAATATTTTTTAAAGTTTTTTTTTAATGTTTATTTATTTTTGAGACACAGAGTGTGAGCAGGGGAAGGGGCAGAAAGAGAGGGAGACACAGAATCTGAAGCAGGCTCCAGGCTCTGAGCTGTCAGCACAGAGCCTGATGCAGGCTAGAACTCATGAACTGTGAGATCATGACCTGAGCTGAGGTTGGCTGCTTAACCAACTGAGCCACCCAGGCACCCCAAGGAGTCCCTAAATATTGAGGGGACACAGTGAAAGAATGAGCAGAACAGGTTGGGATTATTCAGAAGGAGAAGAGTTGCTCAGAGGGAATACTCAAATAAAAAAAATCTAAAGAGAAAGCAAAGAAAACCCTTTCTGGTGTAATAGTCACACACAGAGGAAGCCCAGGCACAGATCCCAAGCCATTCCAAAGTCCATTCCACTGTGTTTGGAGCTATGCTCTAGTGAAACTATTCTGGACACACTTCCAGAAGGTAGGTATCAGAGAATAAGAATCTTACATTCTCTGATGAACCCCCCAAAGCCTCCTTGTTTGAGCAGTGGAAACATCTTCGATATCTGTATGTCCCAACTCTGTGAACTACCTATGACGGTAAAAATAGGTTTTCTAAAATTTTCAGCCTAGATTTTGTTGGGAGAGAATAATGACATTCAGTACATAAATGTCTACTATAAATATAACTCATTATACAAAAATAAGCCATGAATAATCAAAACCATAAATCTATATGCAGACTTACGGTGACATACCCGCACATATGTTCCTAATGGCTCACCCTTGCCAGGTCCTCAGGTGAGAGTATGGTTACTCCCATGACTCAGAGACTTCATTTGACCCTGGTCCTCCTGGATGGCTTGGCACACAAATACACAACCTTGAGGCTCAGACCCTCACCTGTCTTGACAGGGCTTTTCTGGGCTGCCAAGCAACACCCCGCTGTATGCCAAGGTGTAATTAGTTAAGGTTGATCTCGCTCAAGGCAGCTCTTCTGTGCAATGCCAGTCCTGTTAATAGCTTGCCATTGGGCTCTGTGCTTGTCTTATTGGAGTTGAACATCAGGTCTAAACTTTAACCTCGCTTATGGTACTGGGACTTTGACGGAGTCCCAAGTGCCATAAACAATATCTTTCTGAAACTCCTCCACCTCGTGATAGTGGGGATGTATCACATGCACCAGCTAATCCTTCTGGAACACTATTGATATGAGTGACAGGCACACAAAGAAATGGCAGGCATTTTTACCTCCAGATTTACATGGAGGTATGTGGATATCATTTCCCAGATCAGGAGACTTGCATGGCAGAGAACTTTCCCAGATGGTATATTTCTTGCTCACTCAAATTTGAAAGAGAAAGTTTCTCAAAGGGTCCGGAGAAGCGTTGCTCTCTTCCTATCCATGGAGCAATGTTACTTGTTTTCACCTTGTCAATACCTGGCAACTGGCCAAATTGCTCTTCTGCACACTTCTTTCCCACTATGTTTGGACCTCTCCTCTTGTGACCTCTGCTTCTCCATGGCATGGCTCCAGTTGAATGAGAGAGCCCAGGATTCTCCCAATCAGAGACACCTGATACTGTCCCCAAATCAGCTTGCCTAGGGAATAGAAGCAATCGGTGCAGTGACTCTCTGCCCAGCTCCAAACTCTTGGCCACCCAGTCCTCATTTCCTTTCCTGGAACCGCCGATGAGTGCTACTTGAGATGGCGGCTCCAGTGTTTGCTTAGGAAGAAGATGCCTGTGGAAATACTCCATGATGAAAACTGGAGCCCCTGAGGCTCTGCTTCATAGGCGTTTGGTCTAGATTTTCTAGGATAACTCACCACACTAGTGGAAATGAGCTCATCTTGTCACTGACCTGACAGATGGCAATGACTTTGGCCAGGAGTGCCAAGAAAAACTCCCCCAGAAGATTGCTACTCCTTTGCAGCTTTGGTGGCAGTGCCACAGGGATGGGTCTGCCAGCCAGTAACCTCATATCCACAGAGTGTAAACATCAAAAGAAGCCACACTCCCTGGGACCTGCTGAGAGGATATCTCCATGGGCATCTGACCTGATTTGAGTCCATGAAGCATCTGTCAGACCAAATCTCATTTGAGAAATGTGTGGCTGTTCTTAGACTCTGACCTGGTAGAGTCCATCCTGGAACCTAAGAGCTGAGGAAAGTTGGCTGAAAACAACAAGACTCATCCAAGAAGCTGTGATGGAGGCACACCCATCCTGCCCTGGTGGCTGGCTGCCAAAGTAGATTGGCTCCAGGTGAGTCACTGGCAAAGAGCACTTCTTCCTGTTCTGCATCAGCAACCTGTGCACGGGTCATGAGCTGCTGGAGCAAGGGCATGGTGTAGAACTGGAAGGACACCAGGAGGCTTTTTGCAATCTGATGAAATTCCTGGGCTCAAAGAATTCTTCCATCTAGTCTCCTTCCAGGAGGTTTGTCCCTGGCTTCACTCCAGGTGCCATGATGGGCCTCTCGTTTGATATGGAGCAGCTATTTCCATCCACGCTGCCTCCATCCACGCATCCACCCAGGAGACTTTGTTGTATTGCTAGCTGGCCCAAATGATCACAGGCTGAGCTCTCCCCTCCTCCACTCACACAGCTTCTTTCATTTGTAAATGAGAAATGAGATTATCCTGAAAAGTACTCTAGGAAGAAAGTACAGACATTAGTTGTTACCAGGAGTATCTAAATTTACTTTAATCCATAACGACTCATGTTAGGGGGGAAAGCAGTTTTACTCTTCCAAGAGTTTTCTTTCTGATTGTTCATTTCACCCTTGTAACCCTCAGGGTCCAATTACTTCCACTCGACAGGTGAGGACAACACAGCCCCGTTGTAACTCCTTTGAAGGAGTCCAGAGAATTGGTGACAGAGCTGATGTCTGCTTTTCATTCTGGGGTTTCTTTCTACCAATCTTCCTTAATTTATTTATTCAGTGCAGCAACTAAAATGAAAAAGTTCCTGCCACGTGCCATGGAAGAAACAGGTTTCTAATCTCCTCTCCCACAGCCCGCCCACACAAACCATCTGTCCAGCCACATGAAAACAGCATCGTATATTCTGTCTCTGCACCTTTGCTCCTGCCGTGTCACTTGCATGAACTGCCTCCCCCCAATTCTCTGTGTAATGGAACTTAAGCATCCTTTAAACCCAAGCACAACTGTTCTCTATTCTCTACTGTCCTCCTGATTATTGCAGCAGGAAATAATTTCTCTTGCTGGGATGCAGTTAATTTAAAAAATGCAACTTTGATGCTATCATATACTGCTTTGGATTTTAATTTTTTTGCAAGTGAATCTTATCTTCCGAAGACAACTGTGGGACCAGAGGAGGTAGAAACTCTGATCCCCACAGTTTCTTGCATATAATAGCAAGCAGCTCAGTATTTACTGAATGAGTAAGTGAGAGATGGGGAGGTTAAGTGGCTTCTCTAACGTTTCACAGTATTGGGACTTGAATTCAGAACTCAGAATCTGATCCTCATGTTCTGTCTACCAAGTCATGCTGGAAGCAACATGGTTTCCACTGTGATGAGCTTCTCTGTAGGTCAAAAATGGTTGAAAATGTGCTATTTCATACGGCTCAATCTAACACAATGCATATTGAGCTGTTCAGAAACAACAGAATAGTTTAAACAGTTGAGCCTGAAAAACTCAACTTCCTATAAAGTTTCTAGTATGAAATGAATAGCCTCTCCTAAAGATGCCTCTTCCTTTCGTAAACTTGAACTGATTATCACCTTGAGTCAATGTGAGAATAAAAAATGGTGGTCTTTAAGGTGCCTCGACTAAAAATGTTCTGTCTGTCCATGCAGGGCTATATGATCAGGGTACAGAACTAACACAAAATCCAATCCAGTAACCATCTATGGCTACTGCAAAAAACTTAAGTAAAAATCTTAAATTTACTAGACAATGTTTCTCACTCTTCCTTTTGTTTTATCTTAAGAGCTGAATTAAGGGTAGCACTCCAGGCATCATTCTGTAAATGAAATGTATACCCCATCTGTATATTGAAATGTAATAAAACAGAGACACTTACGCTTACTCAGAACATCTCAGGAAGCTGTTTGGGGTGGGAGATTTCCAAGGCGTTGCTAAAGCACCCAAGGGGGCAGCTCAAAGAACAACCGAAGTTCACTCACCTGCCATCAAAGAGCATTGGGGTGGGGTTAACAGCAGAGCTCTTCTTCTGCTGTGCACAGGGCACAAGTATGGGTCAGAACTAAATTATTCAAGCCAATAGAAAAGAGAATGAGCCTACCCTCTTTCACCTGTGGTTGTCAGACTATCTTTAAGTCAATATGAAGCATGTATTTAAAGAATATGGGTATGAAGCAATACCAGATTGCTATTAAGGCAGCTGTCTATCTCCACCTAACCTTGTTTATCTGTGTCATTTCACTTATTTGGGGAACTGGACCAGTCCTTGGCGAGTAGCAAAAATCACAGTGGAACCCACTCTTTCATCCTATGAGTTAATATCCCATTACTAGTAGCAATTAATTCCATTTGTTTATTTATTAATAATAAATCATTATCTGCACTGCTCAAATGACTTCCTCATTCAAATTGAATTTTCAGATATTAGGTCAACAACATCAGTTTTCTGAAGGCCATACACCTTTGAGGTATAAAAGAGATTCAACAAATCTCTTGAGGTATAAAAGAGATTCAACAAATCAAAGACCAACAGCCTACAGGCACTGTGCTAAGCACTGGATGTCCCAGTTGGTGAGACCAAGTATTTTTCATTCAGAAGGCTACTCTGACAGACAAGCCAAGAGATGTTTTAGTGGAAAGATAAAACTAATTTGCAGGGTATCATCTTGACAAAATTATAGGCCTATCCTAAGCAGCTCAAGTTCCCTTTAAAGAACTCATGATGAGGGGCACCTGGGTGGCTCAGTCGGTTAAGCGTCTGACTTGGACTCAGGTCATGATCTCATGGTTCGTGGGTTTGAGCCCCACATCGGGATCTGTGCTGACAGCTAGCACAGAGCCCGGAGACTGCTTCAGATTCTGTGTCTCCCTTTCTCTCTCTGACCCTCCCCTGCTAATGCTATCTCTCTCTCTCTCTTAGAAATAAATAAAACATTAAAAAATAAAATAAAATAAAGAACTCATGATGAGTTATTTCTCCATGCAGTTACCTAAATTTCTATTGCATTTATTTTGTCCATGTCTGTATCACTTCTTTGTGTGACCAATTTATAACTCCAAGAGTAAAGTACAATTTCCTCTTACGTGTTCTAAAATTACATCTTTCAAAGTTCAAGGGCTCCTTCTCTCCTTTAGTTTTAGCATTGGATAATCTGGTGAGTCATTCCGGATTACACAGTATATGAATTTATATTCTGATAAAATTTAATCATGTTCCTGTTCAGTCTTCTTTCCAGAGTGCTTTACCCCATGCAGTAGGTCACTAGTCCTCTGGACCTATTCTAGTTCTTCATGTTTGTATTGAGGTGTATGGTTTCCAAGAGTAGGCAATAAGCAAGTGAGCTGTAGGCTACTGTGTTCTATATATATCCAGGTTGATGCCTACATACTTCTTTAATAATAAACAAGCCAGCATCTCACACAACCATTTGTCATCAATCCATGTTTTCTATCCAGACATTTCCTTGTATGAACTTCCCTACTGCAAAAACAAATAAACGAAACAGTTCTACTGCAGCAAACACTTGTCTAGAATGTCCCTTTAAAACTCCATGTCTGCTGCTGCATTCTCTTCTCTGATTTTGGTTTTCTGTCTACCCTGAAGCATTCATCTAGGTGTTCAAAGCAAACAAACAAGCAAAGCAAAACAAAAAATAACATGTCCCTCCTGTCTCCTGAAAAATACCAAACAACAAACCCTCTCCTTATTTCCAATAGACTTCCATTTTTGCTTTAATGTCTTTCTACTCCCTCACCAAACTCCCATTTTTCTCTTTTGCACTGTAGGGGTTCCTCCTCATCTTTTTATTCACAGCGTCAGCGTTATGTTAAAAAAAAAAAAAAACAAAAACACAACAAAAAGAAAAGACTTCTCATTCTCTGGCTAATGTGTGGCCAGTGCAGTGAGGAGAAAATAGGTCTCATAAGCCAAATAAATTTTAACCATTAACCATATCTTCTGTGCATGGGAACTTAAAAATATAGCTTTTGACATTTTATACTTCACAAATGTCAATTGTAAAAGTTGCATTTAGGTAATTTACTGCTTTAAAACTAGACCCCATAACGTTGGGTATGATTTAGCATGGTACCTTGTGTAGGAAATGGATAGTAAATAATTGATGAGGCTTTACTCTAATAACTACATGAGAAATACTGTACTATCCTGTCGGTTATATTCCTTAATGCAGACATCTGGTGGAAGTTTAGTTAACTCCGTGAGTGTTTTTGATGGATGAATGGAAATCATGTGGTGGATTGATGAGAAATGGTTGGAGTGAATGGGTTTCAAATTTTCAGGGGTAATATTCCCTTTGGGACCTTCTGGATAGACTGTGGTCGAGTATTCAGTAGAATTAATATGAATATGATAGCAGTACACATTTAAATAAATTAATTAGTTCTAGAAATGGATGCTTTTAAGTACTTCTGTAGTGTATCTTGAAAAAGGGCAGCAGTATACCCAATCACTCAGGAAAAGCTTTAATAAAAAAGTGAAAGAATCAGTAGTACAGGTGCTCCAGGTTTTCTTCAATCTTTCACTGAACTGTTGTCACTCTAAACAATTTCTGTCTAGTTTAGAGAACCATCACTGGTCTAGAAACTCCACAGAGAAAGCCTCTACTGAGTTTTCATCTTGAATTTTCTAGTGGCAGGTTCCGTGCCAGTTGGGCTGCGTGGAGATGCCCTTACACGATCTGGCCACTAAGCAGGTGGCCTCATATTTCACTGAATTGGGAGTGAGCACAAAATTCACAGGGACAAATGGGTCGACACCCAAGCAAAAGGAAGAAGATGGCCAAGTCTAATATTCTAAAATATGGAATTAGTCAATAGCTAGGAGCACATCCACACATCAGTCTAGAAAGATAAGTCAAACACAGAATGTTTTCTTTTTCTACCTCAAATATCTGCACTAGCTGACTAGACAATACCATGCCCATTGCTAATTTTAGGGGCCTTGGACTCATTTTTACAGTATAGACATAAACTAAATCTGAGGTCCAAAAAAGCTAGTGTTTTTAGAACATAACTAAAAGTCCCTGTCAGAAGCTGCCTGTTGTTAATGAGAAGCCTGTTGGAATAGGGGAATGTAATATAAACCAACTGTCCTTCCCAGCTGACTTAATTTTTGAAGAGACCTGAAAAAACACAGACATGTGATCTGTGGCTTGAGAAATGCCCAAATGAATTGAATTCCTCCAGCATATTTATATTCAAGCTGGATCCTGCAAA
Source organism: Hyaena hyaena (assembly GCF_003009895.1). NCBI lineage: Eukaryota > Metazoa > Chordata > Mammalia > Carnivora > Hyaenidae > Hyaena > Hyaena hyaena. The sequence goes on along the minus strand of NW_024080907.1, from coordinate 1,836,685 downwards.
GATCTTTGGCTTCTGCTCCAAAGATGCTGTGGCGTATGCATCTTCCTCCTGACTGGGCCACTGAAAGGCGGTCCATCCTCCAGGGGCCCTGATCATGTCAGAGTGGCCCACGCAGGTTCTGTAACTATTCTGGGGAATTTAAGATCCCACCAGCTCATATTACAAAGCTCTCTGACACCTATTTGCAGACTTATGGCTCAGAATGAAAATGCTTAGGATGTACAGTCTCCTCCCAGAATGTTCACTGTTTTCCTTCTACTGATTAGAAATAGGAGGCACATTAATTTAAAACAAATGTCCACAGGAAGCACCTCACCCTCCAGGTAATTTCGTAATACCAACCACATTTCCAAGTGGGGAGGAAATTTGGGGAAGATGGAACAGGTAGCAGCACAGCTTTGAATCTCCCCAGGTCCCTTCACAAAAACAGAATAACAGCAAACCCCAAAGCCCTTCAAAATGTCTGCAGTAAAGCTAAGTGACAAAGTATCCCCATAAACTTCAAAACACAAGCAGAAGGGGACAGCTGTGAGACCTGCAGATTAACAACACCTGTGCAAGAAGAAACAAAGGGAAGGCACTGTGTATCCAGGGAAGCTCAAAAATAGCCAACAGGTATTCACTAGAAAGCATGGTAGGTGGATGTGATAAAAGCAGCTAAATCTAGAAAAAATGTGGGCTCCATAACGGGGGACTGCATGGAGCCTTCAGTAAGAAGCACTTGAAGAGGCTGGCAGTGTGTAAACCCTGTGAACTCTTTAGACTGACCAGCCAGTGCATCTTTCCAAGACTAGGGGCACACTGAGGAGGAACTTTGGGGAGCAGAACCAAAATTGAGCTGGACTAGGACTAGAAAGACAAAGGAAGAGAAATTTCAGATTAAAAATGGGGGCAAGAACACAGCCAAGAAATCCCAGAAAGCCAGCCACCTTGTTTTTGAACACTTCACAAAAACAAAAGGGACTTCCATGAAGTTGGCTTTCCTAACTTCTCAGTCATGCCTTTTAACTAAACCATGCCCTTTTCTAAAAGGTCAGGAAATCTAATTTTACATAGAAATGAACAACAGAAAAGAATGAAGTTCAAATTTCATACAAACATTATGAGAAAAAAGAAACTAAGGGGCAGAATGATATTTCTACAGACAATGAAGTCACTTCAGAAAGGCAACTCCTGAAACAGGATCAGAACAAGTAGCTTATCATTTCAAAATGAAGTGAAAATATTAGGAAAGTTATATATGAAGAATAACATAAATCAAAATTAGGAAAAAGTCAGAAATGAAGAGACAGAACTCAGAAGAGAATTAGAAATAAAAGGGTGCCTGGGTGGCTCAGTTAAGCGTCCAACTTAAGCTCATGTCATGATCTCATGGTTTGTAAGTTTGAGCCCCATATCGGGCTCTGTACTGACAGCCCAGAGCCTGGAGCCTGCTTTGGATTCTGTGTCTCCCTCTGTCTCTGCCCCTCCGCTGCTCACACTCTGTCTCTCTCAAAACTGAATAAATGCTAAAAAAAAAATTTTTTTTAAAGAAACAAGAGAAAAAATTATTTCAGAAATAAAAATGAAATTACTACAAGAAAGGAACAAATAGCAAAGGAATATATGACAAATAATACTTTAAAATAAGTGTAAGGTAAAAGTGAGGGGAAAATCTTTCAAATCTATATGAAATGAAGGAAGAAGTAAAAAGGTTCAAGAGACAGTGACCAATATTGACAGTAGGCAAAGAAGACCCAAAAAACAATAATGGGAGTCCCTGAAGAAGAGACCCAAAGCAAGAAACAGGAACAAATGTTTCTTTTAAAAATCTTCAAGATGGGGCGCCTGGGTGGCTTAGTTGGTTAAGCATCCGACTTTCACTTAGGTCATGATCTCGCGGTCTGTGGGTTCGAGCCCCGTGTCGGGCTCTGTGCTGACTGCCAGCTCAGAGCCTGGAGCCTGTTTCAGAGTCTGTCACTCCCTCTCTCTCTGACCCTCCCCTGCTCACGCTGTCTCTCTCTCTCTCCTAGAAATAAATAAAATTTAAAAAAATTAAAATAAATAAATAAATAAAATAAAAATCTTCAAGAACCTTCCCTGAAATTAATAAATTAATATATATTTATTTATATATTAAATAACTATATTATTATGTGTTAAATATAAATAAGTATTAAATATACATTAAGTAATACATATATTTAAAGAAAATGCCCATAGGAAGTACATAGGGAGGGGGGGAGGAAGAGAGAGAGAAAACTACACATAGAAAAGCATACTGTGTACCTGAGAATACTGATTCAGAATGATGACCCAAGACATAGTCTAATAAGATTACTGAATTTTAAAGAAAGAGAAGAATCCCTTTGGGCATATAGCTTTTAAAAAACAGTGACTTATTTTATTTTTTTAAAGATAATTAGGTTAACATCACATGTTGCAACAATACTTATGTCCAAAGAAAATAGCATAACAAATATATTTAAGATTCATAATTAAACATGAGCTAATAATTTTTTATATAGAAAAACTGACTTTCGGGCACAAAGGATACAAAGTATGATCAACATGTAGGAACCCAGGAAATATTGTGCCTGTGAACACTTCCTGCATATCTCCTAGAAAACAAGCTCAAGAGTGACTAAGGACACATCAATACCAAAAGTAATGGTGAGTGTGAAATACAGAGCTATGTGAAGAATCAGGATTCAGTGAAGGGTAAATGGGAGTGAGTACTGTGTGCAATGGCTATATACTCTGACAATGTGAATACAGCAAAAATTACTCTTAACAAATAGAGGCAGGGGCGCCTGGGTAGCTCAGTTGGTTGAGTGTCCAACTTCAGCCCAGTTCATGATCTCATGGTTCTGAGTGAGCCTCGCATCGGGCTCTGGGATGACAGCTCTGAGCCTGGAGCCTGCTTCGGATTCTGTGTCTCCCTCTCTCTCTGCCCCTCCTTTGCTCATGCCCGGTCTCTCTCTCTCTCTCTCAAAATAAATAAACATTAAAAAAAAATAAAGGTAAATGCAGAGAGCTAATGAAAAACTAACTTTTGGGGCACCTGGCTGGCTCAGTCAGTGGAGCACGTGGCTCTTGATCTCAGGATTGTGAATTTGAGAGCCACTTTGAGAGTAGAGCTTACTTTTAAAAATAAATAAATAAAAATAAATATTGACATATGTTTTTAAAATGTAACTTTTAGCAACCATATTGGTGGTGGTAGCACTAGGACTATTGTTCTGAGCCTGTTGTGGTTGTAAAAACCTATGGTACTAAAGTCAAACTGTAAGTATTTAAAATTTTTTTAATGTTTTATTTATTTCTGAGAGAGAGTGAATGAGAGAGCAGGGGAGGGTCAGAGAGAGAGAGGAACATACAGAATCTGAAGCAGGCTCCAGGCTCTGAGCCAGTTGTCAGCACAGAGCCTGATGCTGGGCTTGAACCCACAAACCATGAGATCATGACCTGAGCCGAAGTCGGATGCTTAACGGACTGAGCCACCCAGGAGCCCCCAAACTGGAAGTATTTAAGTGAACTCATGAAGTATTTTCTTTTTAGAAACATACAGCTATTTCCTAGCTCTGTCCATTGAAAACTCTTAGAAACTAAGACCAACACAGTAATGATGAACACAATTTGTGCCTAGACTGTCATTTTGAAATACCATTTCCTACTTTAAAAAAACAAGAAACCAGGGATTGTTGGAGAAATGGCAGATTTCAAGTCTGAGGCATGAGATATATAGAGTGAGGTTAGAGTATCCTGTCCTATCAGATAGCAAGGAAGCTATCAAAGACCACTAACTAGGGTCATGTCAAAGAGATTCAAGTGCCAATGGAAGAGGTTCTCACTGGCCAAAGAGGGGACAAATTGACCTGCAGTAAAGATAATGATTGCAATGACTTGAAACCCATAAGATATGCTGAATACATGTATGAATACACGAGTTCGTGATGACTAAAATAAAAAGTCATCTTTGCAGGGTGATGGTAGAAAACATTCATTATCTTGGAAACAAGTAAAGAAGAGAATTAAGCATTTACTTTGCCTTTCCTAGCTGAATGGTACCACTAGGTTTAAACAAATAATAGATGAGAGGAAGTGTCTTGCAGGCACATTCCAACTAATAAGTGAAAAAGAAATGACATAGAATATTCTGCAGCCCACAATAAATGAATGGGTCTAAGCATTGAACATCAGTAATTGCTGAAGTCACAGAGACAACTAGACATTATGTAGCTCCTGATGTACCACTCATCATCTTGCCAAAGGACTCAAACCTGAGCCTCATCAAGCCTCCAAATGCAGCCATCAGTTTGCAGGAAATTGGAGGACAGAGGAACATGCTGAACTGCCTCAAGAGTACATAGTTGGCAACATCCACACTGCAGGAAACTCCACTGGTCAGATGCCCTGTGTTGTTCATCAGAGAAACTGAATAGAAAAGAAAAGTTTGGAGGGGAAAACTGTAAGTTTCAAGAGGTATAAAAGATAGATCAAAATTTTTAAAAATAGACAAAACTAAGCTATCAGATTTATGGATGCCACTTGGGTGGTAAAGTCATAAAACAAATAGAAGTGATTCCTACAGAAGTCAGTATCATGATTAGTTTCAGCGGGGGAAGGCAGTTGTGATCATAGAGCACATGGAGGGCTTATGACGTGGCTGACAGTCTGTTTTTGATCTGGGTGATGGTTAAAAGGGTGCTTGTCTTACAACAATCCATTAAGCTCTGTAACTGTTTGGTTTAGTTTCCTGTATTTGTATTTTATTTTATAATAAAAAAGGCTTTTAAAGCCTTTTAACTTTAAATGCACACATCCTTTGGCCTAGCAATTCCACTGTTAGGGATCTGTCTTTAAGATAAATTCATCGAATGGGGCTCCTGGGTGGCTCAGTTGAAGTGTCTGACTAGGGCTCAGGTCATGATCTCACGGTTCAGGGGTTCAAGCCCCGCATAGGGCTCTGTGCTGACAGCTCAAAGCCTGGAGCCTGCTTCAGTTTCTGTGTCTCCCTCTCTCTCTACCCCTCCCCCACTCGTGCTCTGTCACTCGCTGTCTCAAAAATAAACACTAAAAAAAAAATTTTTAAGATAAACTCACCAAAATATGCAAAGATATCTGTATAGATGTGTCCATGACAGCACTGTTTTTAATAGCTAAAAAGTTGGGGTGGTGGTGGTGGAAATGAGTGCCTATAGTTGGGGACTCCTTGAATAAATTATAGCACATCCCGATAGCGGAATATTATGCAGCCAAGAAAAATTGAGATAGGTCAGTATGGGGTTCCCAGACATATCTTTAAGTGAAAAAAAGGCAAGGTATAGAACAATGTTATGATGATACCATATGTATAAACACGCACGTGCACACACACACACACACACACACACACACACTGTATTTTCATTTAAAATATCTGTAATCATATCTAAGAAACAGGTAAATGCCTTACCTTTGAAGCTGATGTGGGACTGGGGATGGAGCCAAAGGGTGAGAATTTACTCATCATTTTATATGTTTTTATATTTTTTAAAGTGATATGTATATTTTATTTTCATGATTTTTAAAAACTTAGTTTAAGGTTTTTTTCATTGTGGTCCTTTACAGTCCTCACAAACTATGAGTGATAGGCCACAGAAAGGAAGATGTGTTAAAAGAGAAAAGGTTACACTCACCCTTTATGAGAAAATGGAGTCGGCCTTTCTTTCAGTAGATTCTCTGAATTGTTAACAAAGATGGTCACCAATAGGGGCTACTTTTGGAAATCCCAAGTGATAAAAATCTTTTCTTTCTACTTTTGGGTACAAATTGTAAGTATTTCCTCTTTTTTTTTTTTTTTTTGAGAGAGAGAGTATGAGCGGGGTAGGGGCAGAGAGAGAGGGAAAAAGAGAAATTTAAGCAAACTCCATGCTAAGCCTGATGCGGGGCTTGATTTCACCACCTTGAAATCATGACCTGAGCTGAAATCAAGAGTCGGACAATAAGCCAACTGAGCCATCCAGGTGCCCTGAAATGCAAGTATTTCTTTTTTATTATTATTTAAAAATTTTTTTTAACATTTATTCATTTTTTGAGAGACAGAGAGACAGAGCATGAGCAGGGGAGGGGCAGAGACAGAGGGAGACAGAATAGGAAGCAGGCTCCAGGCTCTGAGCTGTCAGCACAGAGCCCAATGCAGACCTCGAACCCACCAACTGTGAAATCATGACCTGAGCTGAAGTCAGATGTTTAACCGACTGAGCCACCCAGGAGCCCCATAATGCAAGTATTTCCAATGCTCAATTTCTAAAGGAGTGAAGTCAAGTGGCTGGCATATCATAATCATCCACAGTAAATACAGTTTAAGCCACTCATTTAACAACTATTTGTTAAGCTCTGTGGTACACACTGGAGATACAATAGAGAACAAAACAGATAAAATCCCTGCCCTCCTAGCACTTCATCCTAATGAAATGTGTGAATGAATATTTCCTTCATTTATTCAAATAGTTTGCCTATTGGCTAAGATGATCCAGGCTACTCATTGCCATATAAATGATGTAAACAAATAAAGCCATTTGCTGATGAATAAAAGAGACCATGCAAATATAGATTTCTGGAGCATTTTTCTCCAAAGAAAGTATTTTTGGTCTTGAAGATGACAGCCTATTATTTCTATGCTATAAAATTCAGGGAAGAATAAAATAAGTTGAAGTGCTTGGCAACTCTTAAGATGTCTCCCAATGATACTACTTCTTCGTTTTCACATCCTTATTTTTTCAATTTATGTTTACTTATTTATTTTGAGAGAATGTGAGCGAGAGAGCACGGGGGAGGGGCAGAGAGGGAGCGAGAATCCCAAGTAGGCTCTGCACTGTGGAGCCCTATTTGGGAATTGAACTCAAGAACCGTGAGATCATGACCTGAGCTGAAATCAAGAGACAGATGCTCAGCCAACTGAGCCACTCAGGCGCCCTGCACACCCTTATTTAATCCCCTCTCCTGGAGTGTGAACTAGTCTCAGTGACTTGATTCTAATAAATAAAACACTGCAAAAGTCAGTACTAAGATTAGATTACAAAAGACTAACTTCCATCTTGTACATTCTCTTGGTGTTCTCTCATGCTCTGGCTCTGAGGGAAGCCAGCTGCGATGTGCTGGGAGCTGTGGAGACACTCACATGGCACAAGGCACCAAATTGACAGTCTCTGACCAGTACGCAGTGAGGAACCAAGGTGCTCAATCCCACAGCACTCAGTGAGCTGGGAGATGGCTCCTCAGCCCTGCTGGCAGATGCCTCGATTGCAGCCTTGTAAGAGACAGAGACCCTCAGCAGGAGAACCCAGCTAAGCTGCAGCTGGATCTGGACAGAAAGAATCCACCCATGAGATAACAATGTTGTTTTGAGCACTAAGTTTTGAGATATTGGTTACATGGCCATAAATAATACGGTTGGCTAAGCCCCATCTCCCTTTGGAAGTAGACCACATGAGGCAAGGCATTTGACTTTGAGAGCACTGTCTGTCACATAGGGTGGACAGAGTCACGCCATGTAGGTTTTTAGCGAATGTACACCATTGTGCCGCTTTGCTTTGTCTCAGCTCCTCTCCAGGGAGCTGACCTTGTCTCTGAAGCCTCTTCGTGGCTTTTGTTACATATTGGTTTTTGTTACCTGTTCTGGAAATGAATTTTTTCAGCTGCATATTTTATTTGGAAACTGCAATTTGCAAGTAATTTAGTTAAGAATTATCCCAGACTCCAATGTATTACTTTATACACTTATTAATTATTTTCTGTACCCCTCTGCTTTTCTCCACTGTCTGCATTCCTCTACCTTTCTTTAGAGCTTTTGTTAATTCTTCCAGCTTTTGGTTGAAGCATAAGAATCTACTTGAGTAAGACCTCATATTGCTCCCATATTTCAACATCCTTTTCTTTTCTCTTTTGGCTGGAACTACATTTCTTATTTTATAGTCATTGCTCTGAAAGCTGGTGCATGACTTCCTTTTTATTTCTTATTTAATTAAGAAAGAAGGAATAAATTCTTCTTTAAGAGATAGACCACATGACTACTTTTAGTAGTTTCTATTGGGAGAAGAATGTTTGCATTATTGTTTCTACCGTTTTCAGAATACTTACTTCTTTGAACAATATAGGTAATCCAGACTTAGGAGGCCTTAAATTAGAGGGAGCCTTCCTCCCTTCTACCCTCCCAGAATGTTGATTCTTTGGCTATCTGGAAGGATTTACAAAGATAAGAGGAAGGGGAACACTTGGGGTACCATTTTACTTTGCTTTCCAAGTTCTGAGAAAGACTATTAGGCATGATATACGAAGTGACCCAAAGATTATTTTGACTAAATCAACCATGTAAACCCTCTGAATTACAAACCATCGTTATCAGCATAACAAAACCAACAGAAAATACATTTTTTCCTCCAAAAATATTTAAAGAGAAAAGCAAGCCATAGCAGAAAGAACATGGCAATTTATGGCCGCTACCAAGAAAAACACACATGAGATCATGTCCAATAAGTGCTTTCAGAGATCCCAAAAGCTGGCAGCTTGTCCTGGAAGGTTTTCACTTGCACTAATATTTTGCCCTTTTCTAAATATGGCACAGCCCTGAAGCAATCAATGTACTCTTCACCAAGCAGCAGCAGTAACAACAAAGACAATTGCATAAAAGATCTTTCAATGTTTACTTTGTTCTGTGTTGTTTGTTTTATTAGCCACTTCAAAAAGACACATAGAGCCCCCAGAAAAGCTGACCGAAGAAGACCTGGTCCTCTGGCTATGTGGTGTTGCTAGCAGCTGCTCCTCAGGGCAACACAGGCCTCAGATATGGATACTTGGGGATGAAAGACACTCCTTTTCAACTTTTAAGAAAATATGCAGGGATGTGGGAGGAGGCACATGATGTTTTTTTCAAGGCGCCGCCAGCCTTTCTCAATCAAATATCCCAAGTGAGAAAACATGGAGGCTAGAAAGGGCTGGTGTGGAAAAGGGAATGATAAGCAGGGCTGGCAAAAGTAACCCCTCCATGAATTCAGCCCATGGATTCCCTATAATGTGGAAGAGTTAAGACTTAGTTTTAATAAATGATAAAGAGACAAAAATTAAACTAATGGTCATCCTGCCACTGACAATTCCTTAGTCTTGAGAGTGTGGTAATTCAATTTAAACTTGGTACCTGTGTGCTGGAGGGCAGACAGGAAATCCACCTCAGGTCAGTGTGAAGTATCTTTCATGCACTCACTGAGGTTTCTGGCAGGAACCAGACATCTTTAGAAGCAAGAATATCTGGAGGCCCTTACCCCTGCAGGGATAAATCCCAAAATGCATTTCTAGAAAAGAAGGGCTCTTTGGCAAAGACACAGCCTCCCCGAGGGATACATAGCGAGGGGACTTCCAAGAAGCAGAGCAACATCCTTGCTGCTTCTGGGAGAACAGCTCTTTTTAGTCTGGAAAATACAACTTTCCTCAAACCCTATTCTCCTCATGGGTTTATCTGGAACTAAAGTTTGGAAGTCCAACCCCCAAGTCTCTCCTGAGGTAAAGGCATGTAAGCCAGCCATAATGGGAGAGAGAGAAAAGGAAAAATACAGAGAGAACATAAATCAGCATCTCTCAGAAGTTTCTCACCAAATTCCCTTCATCTTAGTGTCTATTTTGGAGTCAAGGAAACCGAGACATGGGCGTCATGACTGACAGCCTACAACCAGTTACCGATGAGCTGGCTCCTTCTGCTATAGCCCGTGCCTCTTTGCTTTCCTAATTTTCAATTTCTGTTCTATTTGAAATTGCCCTGGCTAACTGGCACTTGAGTTTCTGCACCTAGAGTCTTAGACTTATTTGGAAACTTCCTTTAAACATGTTGATCCACTCAGGGTTGAATTATTTGCGACAGCAAGAATAACTCCACCCTGGGGCATTATCCAGCAGGATGAGGGATTTGGGGATAAATCATGCACTGTTTCATTCTTTCTGGCTCTTGATGTTTTCACACAGGAGAAATTCTCTTTAGCTTCCTGGGAGTGTGCAGGCCTCAAAAGACCATCGTAAGGGTGTCTATGGATAGAGGAAGTCAAAATTCCACAGGCATCCGTAGGATGACCTTAGGGAACCTGATGCCTCTTATGGCAATGATGTATGTGGAGCGGGTGATTTGGGAGGGGCAGGTGAATGAGTTATTTTTATGCACTTAAATCTTGGGTCCTTGGCATCAGCTGGAAAGGCCATGTCCTCCCACCGCCTCTGAGAGTCACTGGGCAAGAGGAGAGGAAAGAGTGCTTTTGCATCTAATTTTAAGAGTAATCATCATCACTGTTATCAGTGTGCAGATGACATGTTCCAATGGGCAGCACGGGAGTGTGCAAGACTGTTCAGCTATCTCATATGATACAGGCATGGTCTAATACTTCTTCATGTTCTTTCTTCTAATCGTGACTTGCAGAGAACGAGATGTACTGTTGTGCTTTATAATTCAGACAGACAATACAGGTATTGGCTAACATGGTTTGACATGATCAGCTGCCTTTTTTTTTTTTTTTTTTTTTTTTTTTTAGCCAATCTGGCAGGAAAGCATTAGACTATTGTGGGAGCTGTACTGGTCCTTCCAACAGTCCATTAATCAGCAAGATAGCCAAGGGACCACGTTACTTCTCTGTAGCACAAAAAGGTTGTGGTTGTGAGTGGGCTGAGTGGGAAGAAAGTTGTATCATTCCAGTTCTGATTGATTAATGCTGAAGTCACTGCTAAATAATGATTACCAGCCCCAGGCTCCACAAATCATTCAGTGGATGAAGGAGGACTAAGTTAAAGAAACTTGGGCCAGTGAACACAGATTTTTCTTGCAGGGGTGTGGTGGGGCAGAGGTGTGGAGATGGGGCAGGGGCAAAAATCTGGAGCTGATTGAATAAGCAAGAAGAACCACAGTTGGGTTTCTCGTGGTCCCTTGGCCACTTCCCTTCCTCATGCTGTTACCCTCTCCCTGCCTCTGCACTGGCATCTCTCTGCAGTCAGATGAACTCTGAATGCTACCATCACAAGTATGGTCTTCTAGCACCCTTGGGCCCCTCCCTCTAGACTCCCATATCTAGCCAGATGGAGTCACTGCCAACTCCAATGATTTAACCCTCCCCTCTTTAAGGCTTCCCTACCCACATTCCTTAACTCTCCCCAATCCTCCCAATTACTCGTTTCCAGCAAAGTACATTCCATAGTGTTCCCCTTGTCCTTTTCTCTCTGTATTTCTTTTTCATGGCTCCCATGCCCAAGTACGCTCATGCATGGAAAGACAACATTCTTCTACTTAGGTTAGATGACCTTTTCAAAAATGTCTGGTGTCTTTCCACTAATCCTGGACACAGTAGGTAGGATGTTAGAGTTTTGGACAATATCAATTTTTAATCTTGCTTTTCTGTTTGTAGTTCTTTGAGACATATCCAAACAACTAATGGGGAGGAAAAATTTGAAGGTTTCTGTGAGCTCTGCTTGCTTTGGTGTCAGCAACCTCTAATGCTGCGTCTTGCCAGCTTTCCACTTGGTGGAAGGTGCTTCCTAAAGATGCACTTTTGTGAAGTCAGAACCAGCATAGACCGAGCCAAACCCTGATTAAAATTCTTGCTGGCTGCTCCTTATGCCAGTAAAGTCCTGTGTTTCCACTTGTTGGAAATATATCTGCCTGTCAATGTAAGAGAACGCCAGTACCTTTGCGATATTACAGACTCACAGTGTTCCTCTTCAAGAATGCTGGCATTCATAATTTTTAAGCCTCAAACTTTCAAGAAATGGAAGCAACTGAATTTCTCTGCATTTTAAAGTAGAAATGGTAATGTTACATAGCTAGAAATTTCTTTTCTTTTTTTTTTTTTCTAAGAGAGAAAGACAGCATGAACAGGGGAGGGTCAGAGAGAGAGGGAGACACAGAATCTGAAACAGGCTCCAGGATCTGAGCTGGCTGTCAGTACAGAGCCCGATGTGGGGCTTGAACCCACAAACCGTGAGATCATGACCTGAGCTGAAGTCGGATTTTAACCGACTGAGCCACCAGGCGCCCCTAGAAATTTCTACAAAATATGGATTGGCAATAACATTATTTATACTTTCGAAAATGGGTTCCTGCTAAATTTACACCTGTGTGTCAGTCACAAGCTATGTTTCTAATATGTTCTTTTACTTCAACCTACTTTTTTTCTTAACCCAGAAATTCTGAATGATTGCTATGCTGCAGAAATTTACAGAAGTTTGAGCTGAAATGAAATGTTTCAAAACTCAGGTAGACTTAAATTACAATGTATTACTGTGAAGAAAACACTCTTGGTTGCAACACCTCTTACAGGAGAAGTTTTTAGATTTTCTAGATATGACAAATAAAGATTTATGAGGTATGATTTCACAAGGAGAAAAAGCATTTTGGCAGAAACTTTTTTTTTTGGTAGGTAAAATAAAAAGCCGCAAGGGTAAATAGAACTTCTGTGGAAATCATCTGTTAACTGAACAAATGAAATCCACTCAACTCTGGAAAACCAAATATGCATGTTTGTTATTTACTTTCTAGTATTGAGTTCTTTTTATTTTCCTACAGAGTTGTTGTGGGGTCTATTTTGGAAATATGCTATTTTAACATGGGTTGTCAATAATGCGATCCTAGTAATATGGGAGAAGGGGCACTGGATTAGATACCAGATGGCTTGGGTTTCCTTCTCATGCTCCTACTCACCCAGTTTGTGATTACGGCCATTTCTCTTTGATACTTTCGATATCCATCTTCTCATCTGTTCAACAAGAATAAGAAACACCTGATCTCCTTGCCTCTTAACATTGTTATGAGGATCAAACAAGGTCCTAGTTGTTAAAGCACTTTCAAACTGTAAAGTGCTATATACAATTCTACTCATTATCACCTCAGAATTCCTCTCAGATTATATTGCCTCAAATGCATTATTTAGGAAAAGCACAAACTTGAATGCCATATGGAGTCCTTGTTGACACTGCAGATGTTGGTTAATTTTAGATTCTAAAAGAACAAAAGAACAGAAGTACTAACCAAGCAAATTAGCCTCTCTTTAGCTTTTTCTTCGAAATCTCCTATTATACAAATACCAAACTAAAAATGGCAGGCTAAATATTATAGAAAATTACATCATTTGAAGCATTGAAATTCTGTATATCCAAGCCCTTTTGCAGAACAGAAATGTATTCCCTCCAAAGCACATTGCCAATGAATTTAATGTTATAAAATAAATACAGCTATTTCTTTGAGGACCAAGTAAAAGAATTTTAATCTTAAGCTTTAACTTTAAATAACACAATGCCAGTGAAACATATAAGTCGGAGAAGAGTCACAGAAAGATATGAAATCCATTTTGGTAGTTATAGTCTCTCTCAAACTAACAGAAAACTAAACTAAGCTCGGCCAGCCTTGAGCTCTGATTCTGAAGACCGTATTTACAAGTGGGAATTTCTCTGTAGAACAGGTGTGACAGATGTGCACATGACAGCTGCTTTTACGTCTCCACTCATTCGGGAAGACCTGTCTTCATGGGCCTCGTGTGTACCATCTGTAAGACATCTCTTTGCACCTTGTCAAATCTGACATCCTCCTTACACATACGGAAGCAAGAGGTGTCTTCATAAATTGTATACGGACGGCATCTGTCATTCTTTTTGTTTGCACACAACCCACTAACAAAAAATGTTTCGGAACAAGCTGAGCATTTTATGCCTTGAAATTTTACTTATTTAGTTATTTTTATTTATTATATGGCAATATATATGTATTTATTATGGAAGCAATGAAATAAAAATGCTTCCCATCAGAACATATCGATTAGATTACCTGAAGAAATTGAAAAATGGTCCTGTGACCATTCTGAGCGTAGATTTTTTTAAAAATTAAAGTATAGTTGAGATACAATGTTATATTACTTTCAGGTGTGCAGCACAGTGATTTGACAAGTTTTTACATTATGCTGTGCTCCCCACAAATGTAGCTCCCATCTGTCACCACACAGCGCTATTACAATACCATTGACTACATTCCCTGTGCTCAGTCTAGATTTTCAACAACATTTTTCTGGAAAACCGCTCACTGAATTCTAGCACCTTAAGATACTGATAGAATATCAGTCCAATTAGAAATAATTTTCAAACAGAAACCATAAATGTTTTACCTATAAAATGCATGTTCCTCTGAGAAAGGCAAAATTTTCAAAAAGTATTTCAAACTATATTCCAATAATTTGGTCAATACTATGTGATATGATATTTCAAAGTGTGCTCTGATGTAGACTGGAAATATTAAAGCAAATCCAAAGAGTAGATTTTATAACACTGCTTATTATGGATGCAGCCTAGGCTGATTATTTTAGCATTAAGTATACTATTAATCACCTCCCTATCCTGCCCATATGCTATCTCTTGTAGCACAGAAGGCCTAATAAGACAGGTGCAACTTGATTCTATGTTACATAGCTTTCTCCAACTGGAACAAACATTAACCCCCCAAAATCTTTTTCCCATGTGAAGAACTTGGGATTGCTGCAGACGATTACAGACCTGCAACCAAAAATGGATTCAGACAACTTTCATTCACTGCTGAACTGAACTGAAACTGACCCCCCAAATAAATTGGCTTAATTCCCTATAAGAGCAATATGAATCAGGTTGCCATCTGTTCCCTTCTTTCTTTAACTTCACCAGTGGGCTGGGTTTAAGCACAGAACCGGAGGAGTCCTTGAGGGAAGGGGAGGAGGACTCTGGCTTGGTATTTAGAAGGGTTTGCTGCAATGGTAGAGTCACTCCAAGTGCAAGAAGAGAGGAATCTGAGAATTAGCTGGGGAAATCATGTAATCTGTCAAACCACGGAAACAAAAGGAGTTTAATTTGCTTAAATTTGTTAGGAGATATTGCATCAACTAAAAATCCTTTTCATGCCAAAGATGAAAAACATAATCCAAATGACTTAGTTTAAAAGGTAAGTTTATTGATTCATGTAACTGAATAATTTAGAGGTTCTAGTTCAGGTGAAGCTTGATCCAAGGCTCAAACAGGGTAACCTAGGACTGAATTTCCTTTTCTCCATTTCTCAATTCAGCATATTCAATATTGGCTGCATTCTTGGGCAAGGTGTCTCTTCATGTACCCAATATGGATGCAGGCCACTCCATGGAGTACTTGCCTCTAGGTTCAAATTCAGAACCAACTTTCTAGTAAGTTTAGAATGGATTACTGTGGCCAGAGGAATAGGATATACTAGATGACCTAGACCAAGGTCATATGTTACATCTCTGAAGCAGAGGGGTGGAGACATCACTTTTTTCCCTAAGCCCAGGGACTGAGAGTAAGGGAGAACCACAGTCCCCGGAACAAAATGAGAAGGTAGTCAGTTGAATATGTTCTGTACAGATATTCAGGGATCAGATGCACAAATAATTTCAGCAAGTATTATTTTTCACTTAAGGAATTCTGCTGATACAAAAGGAACACAAATAGGTGTGTTACTATTATGTACAGATGATACAACTGTCTACCTGGAAAACTCAATGCCAACCAGAATCCATACAGAGGTTTTTAAAAGCTGACTACTGCCCTAATTTTCTTGTGGGAGAATAAATGTGAAAAGAAGAAAAAGGAGGAGAAGGAGGAGGAGGAAAGAAAGGAAGAAGAGGCCACAGCAGTGGCAGGATGGGAAGGGAGGGATAGTTCTGGCTACATCTCAGTGAGAGATTCCCGAGTCTTACCAGCTAAGGGAAAAAAGTAATGGCCAAAAGGGAGACTGTAGAATCTTTATGTGAGACATTTATAAGATCACTTCAACTAGAGCTGGAACTAGGTGCTCTTCACAGAGACGAGACAGCTCTACAATTTGTAGGTTTGTCATTCCTACGGAAAAGAGCTTTAGAGCTAAGAAAAGCTTTCTGGATGGCTATTTGCTGTAACTTGTCAACTTCATGGTTTATTTTTAACGCTTTCTCTTGTGCTATCATTATACAAAACAAAACAAAAACAAAACACCTCCACATACATGGAGCCAAACTAAAGAGAAGTACTACGTGGAAAGATAATTTTATTTTCCAATAATGACAGTAACACAGCCAGTCTAACTTCTTCATATAGGGTTTTTTTTTTTTAATGGCATCTCTCACTGCCACACCACTTGTGTAGATTTCTGCATCTCTATATGGTCTTCTAAAGATGTCAGGTAGATTAAGTGCCCTAGGATTTTTTCCATCCTGGTCTCATATACTTGGAATATAATAAATAAGAAAAAGTCTTGGGGGAGGGTAGTATAAAAATAACATACTTACTTTACATGGCCTAGTTATAAAGCATGTTTACCAAAGCCTACCTGTTTCACCCAGACTTTAAACCTGTTTTCCAAAAGCAACTATGGAACAATGAAGAATTACTAAGAGAAATGAAAAGAGATGCTAATTGGGGCACTTGGGTGACTCAGTCAGTTAAATGTCTGACTTCGGCTCAGGTCATGATTTCACAGTCCGTGGGTTCGAGCCCCTTGTCGGGCTCTGTGATGACAGTTCAGAGCCTGGAGCCTGTTTCAGATTCTGTGTCTCCTTCTCTCTCTGCCCCTCCCCTACTTGTGCTCTGTCGCTCTCTGTCTCAAAAATAAATAAACTATAATAGAAAATTAAAAGAAAAAAGAAAAGAGATGCTAATAAAAAATGGCCAAGGAGTATTTGGCCCTAAAGTGGGGGTAGCATTAAGGGCTGGTTGGGGCAGGATACACCCTGCAAGTTCTCAACTCCAAACCCATCTGAGACTTCATTCTAGAGATGCTTCTTTGTGTTGAATTAAGGAAATTCAAGCATTTTGGGGGCGCCTAGGTGGCTCAGTCAGTTAAGCATACAACTTCAGCTCAGGTCATGATCTCATGGTTCGTGGGTTCAAGCCCTGAATTGGGCTCTGTGCTGACAGCTTGGAGTCTGGAGCCTGCTTTGGATTCTGTGTCTCCCAATTTCTCTCTGCCCCTCCCTTGCTTATGCTCTGTCTTTCTCTCTCAAAAGTAAATAAACGTTAAAAAATTTTTAAAGAAAACTCAAGCATTTTCTAGAGCTTGCAATTCACTAACTGGGGTACAATCCAACTGAATTTTAGTCTGTTTCTTTTTTCCTTCTATTTTAAAACATCATGCCAACTATTGTTGGTTGCAGGAGAGGCTGCTTAAATATTTTTTAAACTCCTTATTGGGAAAAATACAAAGATATAATTTACAGGCTGAAGAATGAGGAACTACTCTTGATGGAATGTGAGAAGTAATGCCTGGAAAGCTGAGGTTCTAATTTGGCAACCCAGTCACACTATCTCAGAACATGTTTTAGAAGATTTTATTAAAGTATTTGTAAGACTCCTGAGGATTTATCCTAAGGCTATACCTGCAGACATATGTGCCGGGTTATCCATTATAGCACTGTTTGTGATAAATAGCAAAGACTGGGCACAGCCCAAGGAATCATCAATAGGGAAATAGTTAAATCAGTATGACGGATCCTGCAGTGTAATGCCATGCAGCTGTTTAAAAGAATGAGGAAGCTCTCCTAGTACTGATAGGAAAGATCTCCAAGATACATTGTTAGAGGGAAAAACAAGATCCAGATCAGAGGATAAAGTAGGCCACCTCTTGTGTAAGAAGCAGGAAGAGAAGAAATGTAAGAATTGCTCGTATCTGCATGAAGAAACACTAGAAGGATACGTAGAAAAATCAGTATAGTCATCTCTACCTGTCGGGGTGGGTGGGGGTAGGGAACTGGATAGAAGCAGGAAAAGAGAAGACTTTTCATTATGTACCTTCTTTGAATTTTTGAAACGCGAATGTGTCAGCTGATCAAACGGAAGTCAGTAAATAAATACCAAAATGAAAACAAGCTTGAGAGAAGCCATTCAAGAGTCATATGGTCATTTTATAAAAGCTGCAGTTGCAATGAAAATCAAAACAAAACAAACATCTTGAATCTATCCTCAACCAAGGGCATACGGTTGGTAGTTTTGAGTAGGGGGCTGCAGCAGAAGCCAAGACTGTATTGACTCCCATACCTGTTAGCTAAACATCTTGCCTCCCGGTCCAATCTTGAGCATCCTGACTCTTTTTCTGTACCTCTTTCCTCTCCTCTTAAAAGAAGTAACAAATTAGAGATCCTGGAAGATGCTGCTGACAGCTATTATACTTTATTCATAAAGAGCTCAGTTAAACTGGAGTGAGGATGACTGCACATATTCACAAGTGTCGAGAAAGCCCTCCTGGTAATCTTTCCAAGACGGGATTTCTGGCTTGCTTGGCTAGACTGGGTGGGCTAGGGCAATCCTTCTTGATACTCTCATAACCTCTACATGGCTCTGTAATTGTGCTTAAAACCTCCTATAGAAGTCCTCCTGGGGTGGGAGGCAGCCCTCCCCACTAGACTGTGAGCTTTTTGAGGCCAAGAACTTTGTCTTATTCACTGAGCTTTATATTCTCAGAGCCTAGCACAGAGTCTCCACAGGTGCCTTGTGGACTCAGTAAACTGAGCTTTCATCCACCTAATGGGTTGGCTTAGACCGTAATCCTGAGCCATCTTTAATGTTTCTCCGTCAGTTGGTGTCATTAAATTCACCAGTAAGACTTGTAAGTCCTACTGCCAAACATACTCCCAAACCTACTACTCTTTACCATCCTTAGCACTACTACCCTAGTCTAGACCACCAACAGCTCTGGTCTGGACTAAAACAACTGATCTACCTTCTAATCTGCTCTCCTGCTGCCCCCAGAATGTATTCTCCATTCACAGTTAGGGTGATCTTTTAAAAACCAAATCAAATCATAACACACTCCTTCTTAAAAACCTTCGGTGGTTTCCTATCACAATTAGAATAAAAATTTAACGCTTTACCTGGCTTTCCAAACCCTTCATGATCTGGCCCCGGTCTGCTTCTTTGACTTAGCCTCCTACCACTGCCTCTCACTTCCGCTACTCAACACAGGCCACCTTTTATCCTTTTAACTCCTTTGCTCCTGCCTCAGGGCCTCTTCCTTTCACCTGGAAGGCTATTCCCCCTTCTTTTTGTATGGCTGCCTCCTGGTCATCACTGATACGATACACCACCTCCTCAGAGAGGCCTTCTCTGATCACTCCAGTTACATCAGCTGCACCCTCAATATTGTTCTATTTGTAGCACCTTTAATTGTATAGATTAACATTTTACTTGTTGGTTTGTGCCTATTGTCCCCACTGTAAATTCTGTGAAGTTTCTTATTTGCCATCTATAACAAGGGGTTAGAACAGGACTGGGCACGTAAAGGCTCTATAAAGTTTTTGTCAAATAAATGAAGGCGTTTAACATTAATCATGAATACAATATTTATTTCATTTCCTTAGAGACCTTTCAAATGACCCTTCATTTGATTGAAAAGGCAATCAGCAATTATAAAAAGAAATAAGGATGGCTTGATTGGCTTTTGAAGAAACACTGCAGAAAGTAGTATTAAGATAGCTAATTGAGAGAATAGGATCCTACCCAAAATGATACATTCTCATAAACCAATCTAGGCAACGAGAAGGCCAGGCACTGTGTCAGGTGGATGGCCAGATGTTGGTTTGGTACTCAAGAAGTGCACAATCTAGCAGAAGATACAGCTTTGTAATTACAATATCTATTATCTGTATACTGCAAATCGTGTTTACATTTATGATGATCTGATCACCACAAGAGTCCTGTGATCACCACCACAACCAAACTATTATTATAGTTGTTGTTATTACCTTTCAAAAATTAAATCACTGAAGCTCAGAGAAATTATGTCCTTTGCTTCGCATAACACAGCAAGCGATGAATGAGATTTTTAAGTTAGACTCAGATCTTCTGACTCAGCTCTCCTCTTCTATTTCACCACTCTGTCTATTCAGTGTGATAATGTGGTATTAGAGGTGAAGTGTAAAAGAAAGAGACTGTTTTCATTTGGAGGGGTCTGGGAAGGTTTCATGAAGATAAGTCATATAAATGGGGCTGTGAAAGGTATGCAGGAGTTTTCAGGTGGAGGAGGAGGCACGTTTCAGAATGTATCTCATGAAAAGCACAGTGGAATGAAAACGTAGTCTGCTCTATGAGGCAGAGAGCAGAGGAGTCCAGATGGGGAGGTTGGGCCATATTGTTAAAAGATTTTCAGTGCCATTTTTATGCAGTTGGGCAGTCCCTGAAAGCAAAGGATTGAAACAGTCAGATCTGGGTTTTCAAAACAAAATTAAAGTGGCAGATTGGTGGATGAATTGGAGCATGAAGAAATAAGTTAGGAGTTTCTTGGTGATCACACCAGCCAGATAAGTGTCTGAATGAGGATACTGGAAATGCAAAGGACCGATTTAAAAACGTTTGTGTGAGTAAGACTCACTCCTGGGGAGGTGTAAGAGAGGGAGGAGTAAAGGTTATTTTTAAAAATTTCTAGCTTATATGACTTGGTAGATGATTATCTCCACCAAATTGAAAAATACAGAAAAATGATTTCAGAAGGGAATTGGAGATGGGGGTTTTCTTGTAGCAAAAATAAAGCACTGTCTGCTTTATCTTTCAGTCAGGCATGGTTTGAGGTCCCTGTTTGCAACATCCAGGTAGATATGTCAAAGGTAGCTAAAACTATGGGCCTAGACTTAGAAAGTAGGATTGAAGCTGGAGATCTAAATTTTAAATTCATCAAAAATGCAAATTGTATTAAAATTCCTATGGAAAAGGGGCATGAAGAAACTGCGAGGGGTGATGGAAATGTTCTAGTTCACGATTATGGTAGTGGTTACAAGGGCCTACATGTCTCAAAACAGATCAAATTGTACACTTAAACTGGGCACATTTTACTGCAATCTTCAATCCCTTAAAAAGAAAACACTAAAAATAAAAGTGAACTGTTTTGTACGACACACTGGCTGTTCCAGAAGCCAATGCTAGATGTGCCAATTTATGGCCCATTTGGGAGTTCTCCATTTAAATCCATATTCCCTCCCTAAACTACCCTCCTCTCTTTCACCAGCCCACCCTGTACCACCTGGGTTTGACTTCCGCATTTGGAGTAGCTGAGACAATAAAGGTACTTGAAGAATACAATATGACATTGCTGAACAAGAAATCGCTCCTTATTGATTGATCTTAGGCTGATGGCCAATTTGGCTTATTCATTTGGCACCATTCCCTCGGCATCACTTCTGAATTGTCCTTTCAGCGCTCAGCTTAAAATCTACTTCGTACAAAAAAACCCATTTTTAATTTGGTAGAGAGAGGTGAAGTCTGACACCTATATTCATCTACCAGTGCGGCCACATCCACCACGAGTCTACAATCACCAAATCTGTATATTTCTGTTGGAAACACACTTCTGTTATTTACTAAGTCATGAAAATGAGGATAATAAAATCCACTTTGCAGGGTGGTAGGAATTAAGTCTGAGAGCACATGTGAAAGCGCCAAGTGTGGTGTTGAGTAGGTGCTCAACAAAAGGCAGATGTCTTGTCAAGCCTAACTATACTTTCTGAATTAGCCCATATCATAAATTTCCTAAAAGTAAAAACAGTTTTCTGCTCTCTGTATCCCACCCTAACATATCCTCAGAAGACATTGGGGAATGACGTTTAGGAAGCTAGCAGGTGAAGGATAGAGTTGGAAAAGATGTACACACTAAATCTTAGATGAGGTCGTTCTGGGTAGATGGGGGGAAAAGAACCTGATTCAGAGGTGGTGGCAAAGGTCCTTCACATTTCCTCTTTCCATTCATTTAAATTTTTATCTTGCCAAAAAGAGGGGACAGAAGGTCTCATCTTGATGAGTGGAGCTGCAAGACCGTGTGCCAATACACCTGGTCTTGATTCATGCCAGCTGGGAGAAGAGCTTGGCTTCTCTGTGTTTTACTACTGTGGTTTCCTGGGTTGGGCAGCTGGGTGCCTAATAATGATAAAAACCATAATAATACTTCATAATTACGCACTGCCCTTTGCCAGAACTTGGATTTAATTACAATGACTATGACGGAATTGGCAACATCTCGCTCCCTGTTGGGGTGCAATACCCAAGGGCCTGGAAAGACAAAGTGAAGTGGCAATTGCAACCTTCTCCTGCAGGGCCCATCCTGGCGATTTACCCACAATGCTCTAGGTTTAAAGCTCATCATCAGAAACAAAGAGTACTTTTAAATTGTCCCCATGTACTTGGCACTGTCAAGTAAAATGGTGTTTATGAAGCAACCACTGCCACTCACAGGGCACAGCATCATGGAAGCCCAGGCCCAGAAGAGACCAAAGGAAGTGATCTCATTCATGAACCCACCACCCCTACCGTGACATACCACTGGCACTACACTCTAATAGCTAAGTTCACTGACCTTCCCATTCTGATTTAGGCTGCAGGTGCTTTTATGGCAGCCTGACTCTGGTGTCCGTGAACTCATCATTTAACACTCATTTTGTGAGCACCTATTCTGAGCCACGGCACTGTGGAGGCATGAAGATGTATACAGTAGGTTCCCTGCCCTCAAAGTAACTTATTGTCTAGTTGAGGGGTTCATATTCAGGCCCCTATAATATAGAGGGAAATCATGGCAGATGAAAGGGAATGAAATTAAATTCTAGGTGAAAGGAACAGGGCCATTCCCTCTTTGAGAATAAAAAGAAAGGATAAGATGTGGGGTGGGGGGTGGGGAGGACTTGAGGTAAAGAGATGGGCAATAATTTAGGAAGTTCTTACAGGTTTCCCTCTTTTGTTGTTGTTATTGTTTGTTTTGTTGTTTTGTTTTTTTATCTTTATAGCACTTATCACCCCCTGAATAATCTTGTTCATTTATTAGTGTACTCATACACTGTTTGTCTCACCCCATTCAGGAACCTTGCCACTTTGGTTCACCACTATATCCTGAGTATCTCAAACAATGCCTGGAACATAGCAAAGTGCTCAGTAAATATTGACCTAATGAGTAAGTGGCCCAGGAGAGGCAGTGGACATCCAGAAATAGAGAAAAGGGCATCCAGTAAATATAATCAACATGACAAAGTTAAAAGGGTAGGGAGGTATTTACAGCAGTGAGGGAGTAGCATTATTCTGGACTTGGGTGAGTGGATGATGACATTATCAAAGAAGGAGCAGAGGAGAAGCGAATTTTGTGAACCTATGAGAATATCTGGGTTCTGACGTGGACAGGTCATAATGAGGTTCAAGTGGAGATATCCAAAAACACTTATACATGCAGATCTGGACCTCATTAAAGGTACACTCAGCCATCAAAATGGTTAGGTCATCTAGTGTGCTGTAGGATGACTATGTACCTACTGAGGAGAGGACTGGGGATCAGCTCTTGGAGCTCTCTTAAAGAGCCAACTGATAACAGATTTAGTAAGGTTAATAATCTGAGTGTTTATGGTCTCAGGGTAACTGGGTTGAAGGGTGTGTCGGGGAGGAGAAAAAGCCTAAAGAGGGATGTAGTTCGTAGAGTTTACTTCACTAGAGATCCAATAAGTATGAAAAAGTGACCCTTGTTGTGGAAACTAATTTGACAATAAACTATTTGTAAAAAAAAAAAAAGAAAAAGTGACCCTTGAGCTGGGTCATATGGATGTCACCCGTAGCCTTAAGAGGAGCACTTTCAGTGGACTAGTAGGGAGTTTAATTTAGCCTGTACTTGAGGCATGAATTGAAATAATGGTGAAAGCTAGACAGGGGCTCATGGGCAAGTTGTGTTTTGTTTTGTTCTGTTTGTTTTGTTTTTATGCAAGTTCGGAGGCGTTGGAACATGATCCTGGTTATGTTCAACACAGAAGTGGCTAGTAAATTTGTGAATGACGACACGGTTTCTAAAACGCCAGATGTAGAGTCCTGCTGGCGTGACAATGCCTCAACTATGCTTCTACCCTTTCAGCCATTTCTAGGGCGGGGGCCCTTCCATAAAAAGTGCAAAGAGTGGAGGATAATCACCCCTCCAAGAGATCTGGGAGTCATGTTTGTGACTTAGGGGGGCAGGGATGGGACTTCTTGAATCAAACGAGTGCCCAGTTTTCCGTGGAATTTAGTAACTTAGTGGCTCCATGCTGAAGGGAGATAGGGAGATTCATTCACATTTTCTGAGCCGGCATCCATGGCCTCCATTCATCATTTTGCCTTCCCTTTTCCCTCATAGGGTTGAAACCAGGGACAAAGCTTTCTTCCCTCTCCCAACTGAGGTTGACCTTCCGCCCCCAAGCCCACCGATGGCCCTTCTCCAACCACGTGACTCTCCGCAGCCCCCGTGACTCGCCGCCTCAGGCTGCAGCCCGCTTTACCCCGCCTCTCACACCCATGTGACCACCTCTTTCCTACCTGACTGGCTGCTCCCTTTCCCCTGGGCCGGACCGGCCGCCTTCTCAGCTGCCCGACTCCAAAATGGCAGCCGCGCATAGCGCGCACCCAAGCGGCCGGACCTCCCTGACTCCCGGGCCGCCCCCCTCTCGCTCCCTGCCTCCCTCCTTCGGCCTTCACCTACACGCCTCCGGATTGGCCGTCAGGAATCCCGCCCCTCCAGAGCCCCGCCTGCTATTGGTCACGGTAGGCTGCCCTTCAAAGAGGCGTGCCCCCTCCGCCCCCCGCCCCGGGAGGTATTTTCCATTCCGGTGGGGGTTGGGGGGAGGGGGGGAGGGGAAAAGGGTGAAGGGGGGAGGCGGCCAGGGAAGGGGGTGGGGGCCTGGCGGGGGCATCCGGCTGAGCTGGGGTCCCCGGGCTCCGACCTGAGGAAGCGAGACTGCGCTCGATCGGGCAGTCGGAGGGGATAGGACTGGACTGGCGGGCGAGCGGGCGGACTCGCCCTCTCAGTGACTGCGCCGTCCGGGCCCGTCCGCCTGGCCGCAGGTGCCCCTGAATGAGGCCGCTCCGCGCGCCGCGACCGGTGAGTGTCTCCGCGGCCCGCGCCCGGCCCGGCCCGCGCCCGCTCTCCGGCCCCCGCGCCACCGTTAGCATCCGCCTGCCGGTCCCCTGGTGCCCGCGGCCGGCACAGTCCGCCTCCGGCCGGCGCCTCCACACCCCGGGCAGAGGCAGCGCTGGCCCTCGGGCCGGGAGCAGGACGGCGGGCGGGGGACCGGGAGTCCGGGCCGCGAGCCCGGTGCAGACCGCGCCACGCGTAGTGGGGGGCTTGTGCTTAGTAGGCTCCCGAAGCATCTCTGAGGAATTGTTTTTCTGGTTGGAGGGATATGGGGTGCCTAAGCGGAAGGGGGTCGTCCAGGGCTAGCGATCGGGGTTGTGAGAGGCCACCAGCGACTCTGGGGGCAGTTACGCGCGCTGCGGGGAAGGGGCTACCGGCTAAGTCACTTGGGCTCTAAGGCTCCGATCGGAGGGGTCTTCAAGGTCAACGAGAAGCGGTCCACTGGGAGATGAGAGAGGGAGCTGGGGAGCTTGGATGCGGGAAGTGACTCGAGCACCTCCGGGGATTTAACCCGAGGTGGAAAGGGATGCGCAGGCGGCTGCTGGAAGACCCTTCAACTACTTGGACTCCTGCGATTCTTTGGTGCTGAGATTTGGGCATGCAAGTAGCTGAAGCGAACTGACTTTCTGGAGGGGGAGTTGCATTTAAAGAAGGATGCTAAGAAGCAGTTTAAGTACACATGTCGGTTTGTTTCCGAACTTTGAAAGGCTGGGGGATTGGATTCGTGGGGTGATATTTGGCATTTTATTTTGGCATTCCAACCAAGAGGAGGCTTGCTTCTGGACCTTGTCAGTTATCCCTCATTTACAAAATGTATGTATGTGTTTGATGTTTTACCAGTTACTAGCTTTGCTGGAAATGCTCTTAAGTGTCCCTTGAAATTCTTGGAGCCGCCTCTACATCTGCTGAAAATCCTTTCTTCAGGTCTCTCATTCTACAGCGGTGGCTTACTTCTTCCTGACTTAACATTTAGAGTGGACTGTACTATTAGAATTTGCTACTCATTTTATTCCAGAAGATAATATTAAGTGATTCGCATGCTTTCTTTCCCTTGCTTTTAATGGTTTCTTTACAAGGTCATCTTTAAGTATTGTACTGGAAAGATACTTGGTAAGCTAGCAGCTTTAGAAAGCAATACTAAAATCAGGTTGAGCTTTCTAACAGTTGGAATATTAATGTCAGATGCTTAATCTTTATAATCTTGTATTTGCATAACACTCTTGAGAATGGGTAGAGAACATAGAAAATGCATGCCAGGGTTAGGCAATGGCACAGAATCTACCTCCGGCACTCCTTTGAGGTTCTTCATGTCACTGAGAAGAGGAAGCTAAGAATCGCACAGCTAGATCATTAATCTTTTAAATATTTTCTTAACCATGTGTATGTTATCTTACTAATTCCTCGCAATTTAAAAAAGGAAAGCTTTTTTTTTATGGAGTACTTAAATATATTTAAGAAAATTTGTAGATGATATGTTGCCTGTAATGTAATTCATCAGAGAAAAATGTTCTGCAAAAAAGTATTAATATTTTCACTTGGCACCTTTTTAGTTCTTCAATAACTGATGGATAAGTACATATTTCTCTCCCTATTGTCCTTGAATTTTACTATTTGTCCTTAGGGAGAATGTACTGGCACACCAAACAGTAGCCTAAAATATTGAAACCTAACACCTTTTAGCATTATAATAGCTTCTACATTATTCACCTTGAGACTCATCTATGGCAAACTAGTGGTCGGGAAGGCTTTCCCTCACCACCTTAGTCAAGAATGGGTTGTTTTCTCCTTTTGTGGAACCAAGGAAAAATAATGTTGAATGCCAGCAAAGTAATGATAATAACTAAATAGAATGAGAATGGGAGGCTTGGAAAAAAGATATATGTACAGGAGTCACATTTCTTTTCAAGCTGGAAGAGTAGACTGTGGAGATGATTATTTTACAGATCAGGAAAGCAAGGGCCAGAGCAGTGGAAGGGACTAAATTACTAGTGACAGAGCCAAGATGGGTGGGCAAGTCTCTGGACTCTAGTCCGGGATTTTTCTATATTATCACATTCACCTTGTTTATTTCTAAACAGTTGTAGTACCAGCTATAAATGATTTTTGGATTATTTGTGATGTTCTCTTTTAAGGATGGGGAAGTTTGAGTTGACTACTTTTATACGTGAAATAATGTAAAACTGGATGAGCTTTTATTGAAAAGTCCTAAACAATATGCTGCATTGTTAGTGGAAGTGCTGATATTTCTCTCTCGTTGGGAAGAGACAAACTCTCATGTCATCTAGATTAAAATATTAGATGAACTTCTTAGAACAGGTTAGTGTTCTGTCATTTTTATGCTAAAAATAAATTGCTTACGCGATTTTCAGAATTCAACAGGCTCCTGTATTTTAAAAGTAAATTTATGAAAATTGTTCTCAGTAAGTGTGGGGGATGTGTTAAAACGGATTTTAGTGCCTTTAAAAATGAGAACAGTAATAGAGTTACATGATAATCATGCAAACATAATTTGTATCATAGTTGTAATAGAGAAAAACTGGCTTTGTGTCTCAGCCACTTAATAACATTATGATGTCTGGCAAGTGATTTAACCACTGTGTACCTAGGTTTCCTCATATGGCGAGTGAGGGTCATAGAAGTACCTACCTCATAGGATTGTGGCGAGGATTAAAAGTGTTCCTTTCCGGGGTGCCTGGGTGGCTCAGTCGGTTGAGCGTCCGACTTCGGTTCAGGTCATGATCTCACAGTTAACGTGTTCAAGCCTCGTGTGGGGGTCACTGCTGTCAGCACAGACTCCACTTAGGGTCCTCTGTCCTCCTCTCTCTCTGCCCCTCCCTTGCTCATGCTCTCTCTCTCTCAAAAATAAAAATAAATATTAAACAAAATACATTTAAAGAAAGTGTTGGGAAACAAACTGTAAGAGACTCTTCAATGCAGAGAACAGACTGCGGGTTGATAGGGATGGGGGGCTGTGGGGTGGGGACGATGGGTGACGGGCATTGAGGAGGTCATCTGGTGGGATGAGCACTGAGTGTTGCGTGTCAATGAAGAATCACGGGAATCTACTCCTGAAGCCAAGACTACACTGTACATTAGCTAACTTGACAGCAAAGAAAAATAAAAATAATAAAAATAAGTGAATAAAAAGTGTTTCTTCCCTTAGCACATAGTAAGGGTACAAAGGGTACAGAGAATAGACACCATTCTTTACGGTTCACTAGGTGTATACAGTCACTTGTATGCCCATTTGTTTCTTTGCTATTAACGAAGTCACTTTGAGACTACAAAAAATTCCTAGATTAATACACGATCACGTGATTGTCTTAAGGGACATTTAGTGCAAACGATGCCCTCATGTTTGTTTTCCCCTTCTGCTCATCTTGGACCTTTAATTAGGTATACATATCAAGTTAGAGTGTGCATTTTTCTAAATGTCATTTGGAGACCCTTACTGCAGTGACATTATTCTAGAATCAAAATGCCGATAACTGATTTGTAGGTATTCTAGTGAAAATGTAGTGGGTTCCGAAAGCTACCTGGGTACGCTTAGGTGAGGAAATTTTAAGCTCTATTATTAATTGCAACTCTTTACAGTCAATGATACCATAAGAAAATCATTGAACTTTGTTTTGCATTCAATGCTTTCATGACTTCATTTATCATGCCGTTAGGTTTTAGTGATAAAATTTGTGTGGTTCCAACTTTTTAGCATTTTGTTCTTTTTTCTTTGCTATAACCCAGGTCTAATTAGTGTCATGAACACGTGGTTTAGCAAATGTTTTTTTATAAGACGGTGGTAGGCTTCTTCCGTGTGTTCTTTGGTTCTGCCCCGTCAGGTGCTTCTGTTGCTTTTAGAGCAGCTCTTCTGCTTATAGTCCCCTTAACTTTAGTTTTCATGCATCTTTGCCTCCTGTCACTGCATGTAACTTCTTACTGTCTGTCACACATGGGCTCCTTTATTTATGCCTCTTTTTAAACATTAACTCCAATTATTTAAAACATGTATATCACATATTTTTAATTGCCCTTATTTGTAGAGTCTCATTTTTTTTAAAGAAAAAATTTTTAACGTTTATTCGTTTTTTGAGAGAGAGAGAGAGACAGAGACAGAGCTTGAATGCGGGAGGGACAGAGAGAGAGGGAGACACAGAATCAGAAGCAGGCTCCAGGCTCTGAGCTGTCAGCACACAGCCTGGCGTGGGACTCGAACTCATGGACCGTGAGATCACGACCTGAGCCAAAGTAGGGTGTGTGACTGAGCCACCCAGGCGCTCTTGTAGAGTCTCATTGAATTGAGTGCATTTTACAGGTTAGAGATTAAAATCAGAGACAAGTGTAGTTCAAAAGCATTTTTATTATGTTAGTGATAGATTCATACTATTTTGTTTCAGATCTCAGACAGACATTCTGTTGGTAGGTACTTCAGGTGATAAATATAAGGGTCATCCCTTTCGTTGGAAATAATGCATTACATGGAGCCTTCAGAAGCTTCCAAGGTTACATTCTGAGAATGACCAACTCCTACATGCCTTTTTATGATAACTGTTATAATAAAGATTATGTAATTATTATAATTTATTGGGCATTTTTGGAATCATGAAATGCTTTTAGGAATTTTGTAGAACTTAGACATGCAGATCTTTTCTGTAGATCTATTACATAATCTATCATGTGAATAAAATGTTTTTTTTAAATATGGTTTCAAAAGATAGTAGAAATACCATGCTCTAACCATTGCTCAATTTTTTATTAAGTTGCGGTTTTCTTTATACATCTAAAAATAATTATGGTATTGTGAATTGCCTGTTATTCATTTTTAAAATTCATGGATACAAGGACTGATTAGTTATGGACCATGCAAAGTACTTTCTTAGCTTCAGTGTAGATGTTAGAGAATGACCAAGGGAAAATATGAATCATTTGATTTACTCAACTTAGTAAATTCTTTTTCTGAATTAGCCAAGTATCTTATTTTAGGGAGTAATGGGAAAAGCCTTTTGAATCTAGTTGAAGGGTAACTAGTTAGGCTGTTGATTCATGTTAATGTTGGCTGAACTTACATCTGAGTTTAACTGAGATTTAGTTACCTGCCTTTACTGTACCTGTAGGTGAAAAATTCTAAGGAATGACTTGAGACCATAATCATAATGACAGTTATTGCCAAGTACAATAGAGTAAGAATATATTTCCACAGTTTCTTTAATAATAGTCATAAGCATTTTACTTATGTTTAACACCAAAATTAAATTTACCTTTGCTTTGATGAGATGTCATACAATAACCTTTATCAAAACTGATAATAAGAAGCAGTGAGGAAGATAATTTGAAAAAACATTTTTGAACTTGGCTGTCTGCTCTGGAATTGTCTTCAAATTATGACTTCTTTATTTTCTTTGAAGACTGCTATAGCAGGAATAATATTCGGTCTTTCTATTCTGGGCAGATTCTTCAGTTAGAGTGGTAATCAAGTATTGATATACTGTATTTCAAGCCATTAAAAAGGATAGAAGATTTCTTAAATAATATATATACTTAAAATGGAACATGGAAGGTAGAATGGTGGAACAGAATTAATTTGGGAACTGAACTTCAAGCCTTCATATAAGCTTGAGATAGGAGAGCTAAGAATTGGAGGTTGGATAAAGAAAAATGTGGAGGAAAACCAGGTTTTTATAAGAGGTTAGTCCTAACACAGGTCCTGGGTTCTGCAGATTAGCATGTCTTTGTATTAGGAAAACTGGTGACATATCCTAAAGCTGGAGAATAAATTATTAGACATTAAATAAAAACTGTTCGGAGAAGTCTAGGTATTTTTTAAGGGTTAAAATATGCATGTAGCCAAAGGGGAGCTTATTTATCTGATTATTTAGTCTTTGAGTCTGGTTAATAACATGAGACAATAGTCCAGCCTCATAACCTGTCAGGTGATCAGTGCTGGGACCGATTTTATTTAACATTTTTGTAAATGATTTGAAAGACAGACTGGCAGTGCAAGTTGCCAGATTTGCAGTTGACTTTGTGTGTTGTCCCAGGTAGTTAAAAGCCAGGCCAACACGGAGAAGCTACAGGAACATCCTTTGATGAGTTTCAATGTGGCAGAGAACAAGATAATGCAGTTAGGAGGAGATACTCCAAATGGTATTTACAGGACCTGAGTTGTGACCCAGGAAGGAGATCCAGAAGTCATGGAGATAACTTCTTTGGTGGCATTTCTTGTATTTGCTGCTGGGCCACAAAGTCCTGGAACATATTGAGGGTTATTGGGCATAGTTCTGCAGACAAAAATGATGTACATGAAAATAATTATGAAAGAGATTACCAGTTTTAGACTCTTTACTGTGTTCCAGGCTAAGTGATTTGCTGTCATTTTTTTCATTAACTTCTCTTAATTCTGAAAGGTAAGTGGCATTATCCAGTTTTATCCAAAAAGGAAATTTGACTTAAGGAGGTTAAGTGACTTTCCCAAGTCACCCAATGTGTGAAGGACAAAGATCCTTATCTCTTGATTGTTAATCCTAAGTGTTTCCCAAGATAACTAAGGGCATCTTTGAAGACTTATAATTGTTTAATTTAGGGCTTATGAAATGCTGTTTTACTCCTTTGCTATGGCAGCTTTGGATACCATTTGGGAGAGATAACTATGTATTTTGAGAGGATTTGGAGACATTCCTTAAATTCCTGATTTTTTTAAGGAAAGGTAAGGGGTGGTTTGGTCTACAGATTTACTCTAGAGATTGGAAAATCAGCACAGGCCATCCATAAAATGTTTCTCCTCTTCACTATAAAATGTTGGGTCACTAATGGGCATTAATAGGGTAACATCACTTAATAAGGAAAATCTTGTTTGGTAGAAAAGACACTAGAGTAAGAGTCCAGATACCTGGATTTTTCTAGTGGTATGAAATAGTGGTATGAAAAACATTAGGATAGCATTGAAATAGTCATAATAGTCTTGCTCTGGGAGCAGGGGAAGGCTTGAGACGGGTCCTGAGAGATGAGCAGGTGAAGAGAGGTTGTGGAATTCTAGGCAGAAGGAATAGCAGTATGTTTGAATAACTGAACTTTTTTGAACTGGGATTTCCTCAAACTTGAGTTAAAATATAAGAAAGTATCTTAAATTTTACTTAGATGGGCAGCATCTGCTACATATTGTTAACCTTAGAAATAAAACTGCCAGTTATTTTACCCCCCAAAATAAAAATGCCAGTTATTTTATCTGGAAATAACAGAATTGCAATCCAGGACAAGTAAGCTATGGCAAAACTACAAGCAAGTCTGGAAAACAAAGAAGAGGACTTCTCTTTTATAGAGAAAGGCAGAAAGTAGGAGGTCTGTTATAAACAAAAAGTTCATTGGACTAAACTAGGAGTTGGAGGTATAGTGGCCTCTCATTGGCCGAGTTGTGACAGGTTCTCATTGGCTGGGCTGTTGCCCCCTCCTGCTGGGATAGTAAAAGCTAAAGGAGTACGGACTTCCAAGGTCCTCTCTCATCTTGTTGAGTCTCCAGTTGTCGAGAGGGGTAGGGCGTGAGGGCTCCCCCTGCTGGCCTCCCGACTCCGTTCTAAATGAGATTTCCTTGTTTCCTTTTAATTTTCACTGTATAAACCGCCCCCGCCCCCCACCCCCACGCACACATCCTTGATATTTGTTGATTTTGGAATCCAAAAAATGAGGTTGCAAGAACAAAGTGAGTAAGTATATGTGAAAATACTCCATAAAATTTTAGATTCTCTACCAGTAAGAGTGATAGAAGAATAATGATGTTCCTGTGAAGGGTAGACAGAGAGGGTGTTGTGAAAACTTAGGTAGCAGGGGGAGGAAAGTACCAGAGGAGAAACAGCGGAAATGGGAAAAGGAAGTATTAAAGATGAAGGAAAAGGAGAGATGTGAAGAAATTGGAGTTCTAGTTCTCTTCATGCCTGTCAATCAAAAGAAAAGGATGTAACTGAAGATGTTTTAACTTTAAGTTGCCATAAGGAAGAAGCCAAGCAGGTAGTTGAAACATTTTATTCACTTTTCCATTGAGTCTACACTGACCATGTTAGTAAGGCTATGAAAATAAGCTAATTGAGAAGTTGGCTGTATCCTCTTTTTTTTTTTTTTAATATTTTTATTTCTAGGAGAGAGAGAGACAGCGTGAGCAGGGGAGGGCCAGAGAGAGAGGGAGACACAGACTCTGAAATAGGCTCCAGGCTCTGAGCTGGCTGTCAGCACAGAGCCCGACGCGGGGCTCGAACCCACGAACCGCGAGATCATGACCTAAGCTAAAGTCGGACGCTTAACCGACTAAGCCACCCAGGCGCCCCGAGAGTTGGCTGTATCTTCTGATTATTTCTTCACTCATTACTTCTGTACAGGTTTAGCTAATGGCTTTAAATAGTATAAGGGTGATCATAAAAATAAAGTAAGCTGGACTGAGTTTCTATTTATTCTAGATCATTAAAAATGAAAGAACATAGTGTGTTTAAGGAGAAGGGTGAAGTTTGATCTGTCAAAATGAGTACAAAAGAAAATTAGGAAATCAGATTAGAATCCAGGTAGAATGGGAACAAATTGTTAGTGGTCTTATATACCATACGAGGAGTTTGGATTTTTATTTGGTTGGGGAAGTGACACAAACAGTTTGCTGTTGTAGAAAACTGGTTGGTTATAGCAGTAATAAAGAGAATAATCTGGAGGAATAGAGATTGGAGACATTTATTTAACAAGTAATGCATTTGGCAGGGCGAGTGAATGGAGCATTCTCTCTGGCCTCTGATAGGTAGATGACAAGCAGAGATACCATTTAAGGCTCTCCACTAGTTCAGGAAAGAGATTATGATGGTCTGAATTAAGGAATTTGTAGTGGAGATAGAAACAAGAGCACTGATTTCACAGATTATATAGGAGTTTAAATCCTCCAGACTTGGTTAGTATTTGGAAACAATAGAAGCTGAAGATGAGTCTAAGGATCTTGACTTGGCAGTTGAATAATATGTGCAAGTTTGAGGGGGGGTGGGCAGAATCCTGGGTTTGCTTTCAGGTAAGTAGTTATACTTTTTAGATAAGTAATACCATGACCAAGATAACAGCTGGAAATATAGGTCTAGCTCAGGAGCATGGCCAGGTTTATAGATTGGATTTGGAAGGCAAAAAGTTTAGAGTTGAAGCTGTGAAATTAAGTGCATAATGACCATAATTCCTAAATAATTATGCAGAACAAAAAGTAACTGCAAATCTGGTATTTAGTTCAAGAGTGTAGACATTTTTTAATATTTACCTTTCACCCCCCCAGTCAGCCTCCCCCCCACCAACAAATAGCCTTACAAAGAATACATAGAAAATATTTGCTGCCAGAAAGCCAGAAGTATTTAGTGTCCTTGAAACAGTGTACTACGGTACACTGGCCATCCAATACAACCCAAGGAATTCATAACAAATGCACTTTCTTACTCCTCACTGAAACTCCCTTTAGAGTCTTGTTTGCTCCTTTGGGCTGGTGAGGTAGTTTGAACAGATACTGAAGCCTGTTTCACCTTCTTTAAAGTCTAGTCCAGAGGAGTCCTAATCAACCATCTCTTTGCCTCTCTTTCTCTCCCACCCCTCTAGCACTGCAGAGCTTAAGATTCTGGCAAATGGAATGCATTCCAAGAGGGAAAAGTAAAAACATCACAAGAGAAAGAACCTTGAAGAGAACTGTAATCTTTTCAATTCTCTTCCAAAGGTTCTACTCTCCAAGCCAGGGGATGGAGTTGGTGAGTCATTAAGAGGAGGTGTCCAAACTCTGTAAAATAAATAGCCCATCTATTAGGAGCAAGATCTTCAAGTGCTGAGGGAATTTGGAAAGAATCTGAGGTGGTTTAGCACTTAGTGGAAAAGATGAGTTTTTGGTTCCGTTTGAAAGGAGGTAGAAAGTCAAGGCTGTACAGGAAACAGTAAGAATAACACTATTAAGAGGTGGGAAAAACTGTACCAAGGAAGGAGAACATTAAGGAAAAAGCAAAGAAAAAAAAAAAGAAAAAAAAAAGAAAGAAAAAAGCAAAGAAATTGGTCAACAGGATTCCTTATCTAAAATGCATAGCTTAAGTTGGAATTGATGAGAAATTAGGGTAATTAGAGGATCAAAGACTAAAATTTGGAACTGGAAGTCCTTGAAGCATATCAGTAGAAAACTGAACATGAACAGAGGACTATTGTGACAATTGAAATAGCAATTAAGCACCTAAGGAGAATGACAACTGTTACATACAATTTATGGTGTATATGGCACTGATTAATTTATAAACTACTTTATATTTTCTTATAAAATCTCTTATATTTTCCCTTTTTGCTTTCTTATCATGTACGCGCTTGTATAGCAATGGTTCTCAAACTTTCTTGGGCATAAAATTTCTGTGAAGCTCTTGTTTAAAATGTAGATTCGTCCGTGTTACATGGAACAATAGTTCCTTTCAGTTGCTAAGTCGCATTCCATTGTATGGGTATACTATCATTTATCTGTTATTACTATGGGGAAAGAGTTATTTCCAGTCTTCAGCTATTAGGACTAAAGCTCCTATGAGCATTCTTATACAAGGCTTTCGTGACACATATATTCTTTACTTGTGGATGAATGAATACCTGTCAGTGAAAACTGCTGGGTTATAGGATGGATGGATGTTTAACATTATGAGAAACTGACTGAACAGTTTTCCAAGGTGGGTTTACCATTTTATATTCCTACCAACAATGTCTCCCCTTCTTTACTTTTATGGAAGAGTTTGAGTACAATTGATGCTCTTCCTTAAATGTTTGATAGAATTCACCAATGAAGCTATCTGGGCCTGGAGGTTTTTATTTTTTTATTTTTATTTTTTTGTGGGAAGGTTCTTAATTAAGGATTCAATTTTTAAATGAATAAATATAAGATAATTGAGATTTTGTTTTTCTTTTTTACTCCTCTGTTGGTAATTTGTATCTTGAGGCATTTGTCCATTTCACCTAACATCAAATTTATCAGCTTGAAAATACACATTTTATGCAACAGTGTTTTCTTTTAATGTCAGTAGCATCTGTACTAATGTCCCCTCCTCTTTCGTTCCTGATATTAGATGCATTTTCTCCTTTCCTCCTATGATTAGTCTAGCTAGGAGTTAACAATTTTATCAGTCCTTTCAAATAATCAACTTTTGGTTTTGTTGATTTTTTTCTCTATGGTTTATCTGTTTTCTAAGCTCATGAGTTGTGCTCTTTCATTAATTCCTTCCCTCCTCCTTACTTTGGGTTAATTTGTTATACTTTGTTTTAGCTTTTAAGGTGAAAGCTTAGATCATTGATCTAAGTTAGGTTGATCATTGATTTAAAAATTTATTTAAAAAAATTAACCTTTAAAGCCATACATTTTCATTATCATTTCATTGAAAATATTTTCTATTTTCATTTGTGATTTTTTGTTTGAACCATGGATTGTTTTGAAGAGTGTTGTCAAATAATTTCCAAATATTTGGGATTTTTCAGTCATTGTGTTACTCTGTTTTCATTTAATGCCATTTTGGTCATAGAACATACCCTTAATAATTTCAGTGCAGGGGCACTTGGGTGGCTCGGTTGGATAAGTGTCCCACTCTTAATTTCAGCTCAGCATGATTTCATGGTTCACAGGTTCAGGCCCTGCATCGGGCTCTGCACTGACAGTGTGGAGCCAGCTTGAGATTCTCTCTCTCAAAATAAATAAATACACTTTGAAAACTTAAAAAAAACATTTCAATGCATTTAAGCTTTTCAATTGTTTTATGGCCCAGCATATGGTGTATTTTGGCATTTTGGTTCAATGTGTACCTGAGAAGAATGTATCTTCTGTTGTTGGGTGCCGTGTTCTGTGAGTTAAGTTATTTTGATCTCTGTATCTTCTTATATTTTTACCAATTTTCTCTGTACTTGTTCTGTCTGTTCTGATTTTGGATTTGTCTGTTTCTTCTTTCAGTTCAGTCAGATTTGTTTCATATTTTAAGCACTGTTATGTCTGTTATAGCACACGTAAGATTGTTAAGGTTGTTGATGAATTGACCCCTCAATCATCATGAAATACCTTCTTTATCACTGGTAACTTCTTTTTCTCTGAAGTCTCTGTGTCTGATACTAAATTTCTGAAATTTAGAAATTTATTATATTTTTTTATTAATGTTTGCATGGCATATGTTCTTCCATCCACTTACTTCTAACCTGTTTATGTCATTTATATATAATGTGGTTTTTTGGTGCACAGCATGTAGTTGAGTCTTGCTTTTTTATCTAGTCTGACAACATCTTCATAAGTTTGGTATGTTTAGACTGTGAGTTGGCAAAACTATGGCTAGCATATTAAATTTGGCCTGTTACCTGTTTATGTAAATGTTTTACCAGGACACAGCTTTGCCCGCTCGTGTACATATTGTTTGTGGCTGCTTTTGTGCTATGGTGTCACGGTTAAGTAGTTGGGACAGAGACCATATGGTCCTTGAAGCCTAAAATATTTTCTGGGTTTTTAAAAATTTTTTTTATGTTTTTTTGTTTTCTTATCTATTTTGAGGGAGGGGGAGAGAGGGGGAGATAGAAGTAGAGAATCTCAAGCAGGCTGTGCGCTCTCAGCACGGAGCCCCACATGGGGCTCAGTCTCTCAAACCATGAGATCATGACCTGAGCCAAAGTCAAGAGTTAGACACTCAACCAGCTGAGCCACCCAGTGCCCTATCTGGTTCTTTACAGAAAAAGTTTGCCAACTACTAGTTTACACCATTAACATTTAATAAAATTATTGATATGATTGGATTAAAATGTACTGTCTTATTGTAGAATGTTTTTTTTCCCCCTTGGTTTTCTGTTTGCTTTTAGGTGGGTTCTTTTTAATAATAGTCTGCCCTGCTTGTTGGGATGAGTACTGGGTATTGTATGAAAGCAATGGATCATAGGAATCTACCCCTAAAACCAAGAGCACACTGTACACACTGTATGTTAGCCAACTTGATGATAAATTATATTTTAAAAAATAAAATAAAAAGAATGCCCCCCCAAAATAGCAGTCTGCCATCAAATAACATGCCATTTCATGTATACTGCAAAAATCTTACATTAAGATATACTCCCAATTCCTCTCGTTTTGGAGGCTTCTTTGTCACACATTTTTTTTCTAGGAATAGAATCTAGTGATTCATCACTTACATATAACACCCAGTGCTCATCCCAACAAGTGTCCTTCTTAATGCCCCTTGCCCATTTAGCCCATCCCCCAACTCAGCACACCCACCCACCCCCAGCAACTCTGTTTGTTCTCTGTATTTAAGAGTCTTTTATGGTTTGTCTCCTTCTCTGCTTTTATATTATTTTTGCTTCCCTCTGCTATGTTCATCTGTTTTGTTTCACACACATGAGTGAAATCATATGATATTTGTCTTTCTCTGACTATTTCACTTAGCATAATACATTCTAGTTCCAGCTACATTGTTGCAAATGGCAAGGTTTCATTCTTTTTGATAACTGAGTAGTATTCCATTGCATACATGTGTGCCACATCTTCTTTATCCATTCATCAGTTGATGAACATTTGAGCTCTTTCCATACTTGGCTGTTGCCAGTAGCGATGCTGTAAATACTGGGGTGCATGTGCCCCTTCGAATCAGCATATTTATATCCTTTGGATAAATACCTAGTAGCGCAATTAGTGGGTCATAAGGTAGTTCTGTTTTAATTTTTTAAGGAACCTGCATACTGTTTTTCAGAGTGGCTGCACCTGTTTGCATTCCCACCAGCAGTGCAAAAGGGTTCCTCTTTCTCTCCATCCATGCCAGTATCTGTCGTTGCCTACGTTGTTAATGTTATCCGTACTGACAGGTGTGAGGTGGTATCTCATTGTGGTTTTGATTTGTATTTCCTTGATGACGAGTGATGTTGAGTATTTTTTCACGTGTCTGTTAGCCATATGGATGTCTTCTTTGGAAAAGTATCTGTTCCTGTCTTCTGCCCATTTCGTCACTGAATTATTTGTTTTTTGGGTGTTGAGTTTGATAAGTTCTTTATAGATTTTGGATACTAATGCTTTATCCAATATGTCATTTGCAAATATCTTCTCCTATTCCATCGGTTGCCTTTTAGTTTTACTGATGGTTTCCTTCACCGTGC
Organism: Hyaena hyaena; assembly: GCF_003009895.1. Classification (NCBI taxonomy): domain Eukaryota; kingdom Metazoa; phylum Chordata; class Mammalia; order Carnivora; family Hyaenidae; genus Hyaena; species Hyaena hyaena. The sequence continues at coordinate 1,797,693 of NW_024080907.1, read as the reverse complement.
AGAAGCTTTTTTTTTTATCTTGATGAGTTCTGAATAGTTCATTTTTGCTTTTGTTTCCCTTGCCTCCAGAGATATGTTGAGTAAGAACTTGCTGCAGCCAAGGTTAAAAAGCTTTTTGCCCGCTCTCTCTCTCTAGGATTTTGATGGCTTCCTGTCTTATGTTTAGGTCTTGCATCCATTTTGAGCTTATTTTTGTTTATGGTCCAAGAAAGTGGCCCAGGTTCATTCTTCATGTCGCTGTCCTCTTTTCCCAACAACATGTGCTGAAGAGGCTGTCTTTTTTCTATTGGATATTCTTTCCTGCTTTGTCAAAGATTAGTTGGCCAAACGTTTGTGGGGCCATTTCTGGGTTCTCTGTCCTGATCCATTGATCTGTGTGTCTGTTTTTGTGCCAGTAATGTACTGTGTTGATGATTACAGATTTATAGTACAACTTGAAGTCCAGAATTGTGATGCCTCTAGCTTTGGTTTTCTTTTTCAGGATTGCTTTGGTTATTTGGGGTCTTTTCTGACTCCATACAAATTTTAGGATTGTTTGTTCTAGCTTTGTGAAGAATGCTGGTTTATTTTGATAGGGGTTGCATTCAATATGTAGATTGCTTTGGGTAGTATCGACCTTTTAACAGTATTCTTCCAATCCATGAGCATGGAATGTTTTTCATTGTGTGTGTGTGTGTGTGTGTGTGTGTGGTCAGTTTTAGTGTACAGATTTTTCACCTCTTGGGTTAGATTTATTCCTGGGTATTTTGTGGGTTTTGGTGCAATTGTAAATGGGATTGATTCCTTGATTTCTCTTTCTGCTGTTCCATTATTGGTGTATAGAAATGCAACCAATTTCTGTACATTTATTTTATATCCTGTGACTTTGCTGAATTCATGGATCAGTTGTAGCAGTTTTTTGGTGTAGTCTTTTGGCTTTTCCACATAGAGTATCCTCTTGTCTGAGAAGAGTGAAAGTTTGACTTTCTTCTTGCCAATCTGGATGCCTTTTATTTCTTTGTGCTGCCTGATTGCTGAGGCTAGGACTTCCAACACTATGTTGAATAACTGTGGTGAGAGTGGACATCCTTATCATATTCTTGACCTTAGGGAGAAAGGGGAAAGCTCTCAGTTTTTCCCCATTGAGGATGATATTAGCAGTGTGTCATTCATATATGGCCTTAATGATCTTGAAGTATGATCCCTCTAGTCCTACTTTCTTGAAGGTTCTTAAGAAAGGATGTTCTATTTTGTCAAAAGTTTTTTCTGCATCTATTGAGAGGATCATGTGGTTCTTACCTTTTCTTTTATTAATGTGATATATCACATTGATTGATTTGCAGATATTGAACTAGCCCTGCATCCCAGAAATAAATCCCTCTTGATCATGGTGAATAATTGTCTTATGTATTGTTGGATCTGGTTTGCTAGTATGTTGAGAATTTTTGCATCCATGTTCATCAGGGAAATGGTCTATATGTTCTCCTTTTTAGTGGGGTCTTTGTTTGGTTTTGGAATCAAAGTAATGTTGGCCTCCTAGAATGAGTTTGGAAGTTTTCCCTCTATTTCTGTTTTTTGGAACAGCTTCAAAAGAATAGGTGCTAACTCTTCATTAAATGTTTGGTAGAATTCCCCTGGAAAGCCATCTGGCCCCAGACTCTTGTTTGTTGGGAGTTTTTTGATTACTGAATTCTGTTTCTTCACTGGTTATGGGTCTCATCAAATTTTCCATTTTTTCCTGGTTCAGTTTTGGTAGTTTATATGTTTCTAGGAATTTGTCCATTTCTTCCAGATTGCCCAATTTGTTGGCATATAATTGCTCATGATATTCCCTTATTATTGTTTGTATTTCTGCTTTATTGGTTGTGATCTCTCCTCTTTCATTCATGATTTTGTTTGGGTCCTTTCCTTTTTCTTTTTGATTAGTCTGGCTAGGGGTTTATCAGTTTTGTTAATTCTTTTAAAGAACCAGCTCCTGATTTCATTGATCTGTTCTGTTTTTGTTATTTTTGTTTTGTTTTGTTTTTTTATTTCTAGATGATTGATTCCTGCTCTAATCTTTATTATTTCCCTTCTTCTACTGGTTTGGGGCTTTATTTGCCATTCTTTTTCCAGCTCTTTTAGGTATAAGGTTAGGTTGTATATTTGAGATCTTTCTTCCTTCTAAAGGAAGGCCTAGATTGCTATATACTTCTGTCTTACGACCGCCTTTGCTGCATCCCAAAGGTTTGGGGCTTTTGTGTTTTCATTTTCATTGGCTTTCATGTACTTTTTCATTTGCTCTTTAATTTTTGGTTAACCCATTCATTCTCTAGTAAGATGTTCTTTAGTCTCCCAACTACGCATGGTCTTCCCAAATTTTTCTTGCGGTTGATTTCGAGTTTCATAGCATTGTGGTCTGGAAGTATGCAAGGTATGATCTCAATCATTTTTTACTTGTTATGGGCTGATTTGTGACCCAGCATGGTCACACATTTTTATTTTATGTGGGCTTTAAACCCATTGTTGGTTTTTGCTTTTGTCAGGCACTTATCTTTTAGAGCAATTAAAAATAAGAAAAATGCGTTTAATATCTATCTTCATTTTAACCATTTCTTTAGATATCTTTTTCTTTGTGTAGATCCAAGTTTGCATCAGGTACCATATTCCTTTTGTTTCAAAATTTCCTTTTACATTTCTTACATTGCAGCTACACTTCCCCTTATTTTGCCTTCAATTTTGAAAGCTGTTGTTAGTGGATATAGAATTCTAGGTTTTCAGGGTTTTTTTTTCTCCTTTTAGCACTTTAAAAATGTTCTTTTACTATCTTATTTGCATAGTTTCTGACAAGAATTCTATGGTGATTCTTATATTTGTTTTCCTAGATATAATATGCCTTTACCCTTTCATTGCTCCTAAGATTTTTTTCTCTGTGCCTGGATTTCAGCAACTTATTATGATGCTCTTTGGTGTGGTTTTATCTTTGGGATTTAGTGAGCTTCTTAAATTTGTGGGTGTACTGTTTTCATCATATTTGTGAAGTTTTTAACCATCTATCTTCAAGATCATAGTGTTTCTTTTCTCCTCAGACTTTAGTCCTACACGTGTTTGTTTGGCCACTTAATATTCACAGGTCACTGAAACTCTGTTCATTTTTCTTCCAATCTTTTTTTCTTTTCTTTCAGTTTGAAAAGTTTCTGTTCTGTCTTCAAGTACACTGATTTTTTTCTAAGTCTCCTTTGTCTACTATGCTATTATTTCTTTCCAGTTAATCTTTAATGTCAGATATATATCTACTATATATATGTGCATATATGTATCATTCTAGAATTTCTGTTGGTTTTTCTAGAAAATAATTGCCATTTCTCTGTTGAAATTTTTCTCTTTTCTTCAGTATGTTCATGTTTTCCTTTAAGCCTTTAGATTATTTTTAATAGTTATTTTAAACTTTGTTTTAAAAGTTATTAACCCTGCCACTTCTGGATCATGGTTATAAGTTGTCATTTCTTATTTTTTTCTATGTCTGGGAATTCGTTATGGAGTTATGTTGAGTGTCTTGATTTTTCTTTTTCTTGAATATTAAGTTTTGTTCTGGCAGGCCGTTAATTATTTGTGGATTAACTTGATCTTTTGAGTTTGGTTTTCAGGGTTTTTTGGGTTTAGGTTTTGGCAGTTCTAGAATAGTTTTCATTGTAGGGTAGTTTGAGCCCATCACTGAGGCGTGCCCCTTCTTGTGTCTCCCATGATTGCCTCAGGTGTTCATCACATGAACCCTGGGCTGATGGAAACTGAATGGTCCCAGCCCTGTGCGAACTCTGGGAGTTATTTGGGTTAGAGCTCCCCAGTATTTGTTATTTTTTCGGACGTTGTTCCCTGTCTAGCCTCATAGATTTTCATGCCACACGTACATGGATTGGTATTTAGCCAGAAATTTAAGGACACCCTTTTTGCAGGTTTTTGCAGCATTTATGGTTAGTTTCTTTCTTTGTGGTAATAACGCTCTACAAATTCTAGCTTTCTCAGACTTCACAAATTCCAAGATCTGTCACCTCAACTCATGAGACTATTGCTGTATTTGGACTCCCCTTGTCTATGCTGTAGTTCCACACAGGGAGCTGAGCTCACCTCATTTGTTTCCCTTTTTTCCAGGATCATGTTTCTATCCAGCATGTTGTCTACTATCTGTTGTTTCATATTTGGTCTAGTTTTCTTCTCATTTATGGCAGGAAGACAATTCTGGATCTTGCTTTACTCTCTTTTGCCTTCATTTTTGAAGGATATTTATGCTGGGTATAGAATTTTATGTTGATAGCTTTTTTTTCCCCTCTTGTAGCACTTTAAAGCCATCATTTAAATATCTTCTAGCTTAAACTTTTCTGATAAGTTAGTGATCAGGGGTACCTGGGTGGCTTAGTCAGTTAAGTGTCTAACTCTTGATTTCAGTTCAGATCATGATCTCAGTTAGTGAGTTTGAGCCCCCGACTCGGGCTCTGCACTGAAGACCGTGGAGCCTGCTTGGGATTCTCTCTCTCTCTCTCTCTCTCTCTCTCTCTCGCTCTGCCCCTCCCCCACTTGTGCATGCATATGTGCATACACCCTCTCTCAAAATAAATAAACTTAAAAAGAAGTTAGTGATCATTTTTACCATTATTCTTTGGGTATAATACATCTTTTTTTTTCTTTTTCTCTGACTGCTTTAACAATTCTCTCTTTTTGTCTTTATCTATGTCTTTTAGGATTTTATTTATTCTAGGACTACCTTAGTCCTGATATAGAGGTATGGCCTTTCTGGGGTGTCTCTTTCAAATACATGTGATGTTCAGTGAAGTCTCTCCACTCCACCTGCCAGGAATAATGTCTCCCAGACCTTTGCAAGCTCAAGCAGTTGTTCAGCTCACATTCTGTAGTTATTTTTCCCCCAGATTTTATTCTTTGGCCTCATGGAGTCTTGCATTGTGCATATGCAGGTTAGTCTTCAGGTAAAGAATTAGAAGATCTTTCTATGGATATCTGAAACTTATTTCTCTCCATGGCTCCCTTCTTTCTTAAGTTCCAGTGCCATCAGTAGCTTTAAACTTCCAAGTCCTGTTTCCTTAATTCAATGAGATCTCTGTACTCTTTCTGGGTTTCCCTTCCTTGTGGCACAAGCAGAGAGGCCAAGGCATTCAGGAACCTTTCCTTCCCTTCTCTCAGGAATCACAACCTGTGCTGCCTACTATCTGAAAATGATATTTCATATATATTGCCCAGTTTTATGGTTATTTACAGCAGAAGGTCTAGCCCAGTTCCAGTTACTCCATCATAACTGTAGAAATAAACATGTAGGATTTTATTTTAATTTTTTCTTCTTTTGAAAACCATAATTTTTGATGTGTGATACTTTTTAGAGTATGGCTTCATTATATGAATGCTAGCTCATATTTTAATTTTCAAGCCATACTAGAGAGATACAAAGAAGAAAGTTTTTTTTTAAAGAAGAAAACATTTTAATAACTTTAATTTTAAAAATCAAAAATAAAGATTTTAAAATAAAAAGAAAGAAAGAAAGAAAATAACTCAGTATCTCAAAACCAAGTTTACCCATGGTCATCTTTCAGACATCTCTTATTGCAAATATACACAGAGAAGAATAACCTTCTTTTTTAAATGAATTTATGCAATTCATATCATTTCAATTAACTAACTTCAGAGATAAATGTGTTAAAAATCAAAACTGGAAAAAATGCTTAACCACAGGTAAATATTTACTTCCTATAAGAGGCATTGTTTCCCAGAATAATTTTTGTCTAAGCTTATGAAATGAGCTTATGAAACAAGTCTGAGAGATTAGAATAATATCATAGGTTGCATGCTTTAATAGGTCTGTCATCTTAAAAAGAATCAAGTGTTGGCAAATTCCTGCTTTCGGTGGGAGCATAAATTGATAGCACTTTCTAAATGGCTACGTTACTCAGGCTGCTAGGACAAAGTACCATAAATTTACGGTATTATAAATGGCAGGGGGTTTATAGAGAGTAGAATTTATTCCTCACAGTTTTGGAGGCTAGAAGCCCTAGGTAAGGTGCCTGCCTGGCTGGGTTCTGGTGAAGAGCCTTTTTAGGGTCCTCTTGTTTCCTAACGTGGTAGAAAGAGAGCTAGCTAACTTTGTGGCCTCTTCTTACAAAGGTGCTAATCCCATTCATGAGGGCAGTGTGGTAATAGAATCCTTCAATACCCTTTACCCAAAAATTCAGTCTTTAGGAATTTATTATAAGGAAATACATATAAATATATGTGCAGGTGTGTATTACTTGCTCATTACAATGCTATTTATTATGTGAAAAAATGAGGAACCCTTAAATGATTAAATTATGCCACTGTATGAACAAAAGCTATAAAACCATTATAAATCATGTTCTTTAATAACATTTTTGTTTAGTATACTAAAAATGATTGACAGGTGATAAAAATCATGTGCTTTAGCATGTTTAAGGGTGTGAAGTATAAGAAAATGTCCATAGTGTAGTAAATGAAAAAAGGAAGTTGATACTTTTGAGTTTCTTAAAAAGGAAATCTTTTTTTTTTTAATGTTTTTTATTTATTTTTGAGACAGAGGCAGAGTGCAAGCAGGGGAGGGGCAGAGAAAGAGAGGAGACAGGCTCCAGGCCCTGAGCTGTCAGCACAGAGCCTGACACAGGACTTGAAACTCACGAATCATGAGATCATGACCTGAGCTGAAGTTGGACACTTAACCGACTGAGCCACCCAGGCGTCCCAAAAAGGAAATCTTTATTTAAAATATAAAATATAAAATGTGCTAACTCTGAGTAGTGAGCTTACAGGTTATTTTTCAATGATCTCATATACTATTTAATCTTTTTCTCATTTTCTAGAAACAGCATGTACTATGATGTTAATAACCAGCCAAAATGCAACTTGCTTTAATTTTTAAAGTTATGTTAAAATTAATGACCAGGGCGATGAGGGAAGAAGGAATTAAGTGATTTTTAGTTTTTCTCCTCTTGATCATTCTTCTTTTCCATGTTTGCAGATTCTGTAACTTGAGCTTTATCAGTATAAATTTAGTGAGACATTTATTCTCACAGCATATGTGTAGTATATACTCTAAACTTTTTCTAAACTGAAGCAATTTCCCATATTACATAGTTTAAAATTGTGGGTTTCTGTCAAGCACTTCTTTTACACTTGAAGAAACTGAGTATTGCTTTCTTTCCTTTTTTTCTGGTCTTTTTAAAGGAGTTTTGTTTTCCTGTTACTGTCCACTTCCTTGCAGACGCAATATCCTTATTTTAAAGAAAGTAGAGAAGTCACAGTCTTTAGTTTTCTCAATAAAATATTATATTTGCTCTTTCTCTCCCTGGCATCTTGAGCATATGGACCTGGTGCTCTTCAGGAACTCACTGTAGTGACTCAGCTTCACATTTTTTGCTATATTTAGAACATGTTAGCAATCCAATGGAGAAAGTTAATATTCAAAAGAAGAGACAAAGGAATGTTGTGGTTAATGAAAGAAAAGAAATTGTTACATCCTCCAGGGAGGTGCCATTCATACCAGACCTCAGAGAATGATCTTAACTTGAGTAGTCTGGTGTCTGTTCCTTTGATGGCCCACATTGTGACAGTAGGGCCACATCTACCAAAGGGATGGGTCTGCTGATCAGGGTGTGTTTTCCTGAAGGCTTGATTGGGACAGTGGTACATTCTTCTTTGATCACCTCATTTTCAGGCTGTGTGAAGGGCTCCATAGCTGTAAGCAAATTTCTTAACTTCCTGAGTCTCCATTTTCTCACCATGAAAATGATAATAACTAGCTACCTAATAATATCATTGTAGGAACTAAGAAGGGTTACCCATGTAAAGTGACCAGCACTTCTAGTCGCTGCCATTCAGTAGTTGTTAAGATGATTTGTTTTCTTCTACTTCTTGATTTGAATCCTGGCAGTTAAGGAGGCACTCTTGATCTTTTCTTATTCCCTGCAGACATTGCTGGGAACTCTACTGTGCTTGGTACTAATACTACTTGATTTATAAGAATATTGTTGTTCTGTGTCATAAAATTTAACTGAATCTAGTGAAGAACTGTAACGAATCTTTCCACAGGTTATGTTTTACTGTGAGAGCTAGCCATTTTGATATTTTGAGACAAAGGTAAGAATCATTCTTTTAAGAAATTAAGTAGTTTTGCCTTTCCAATTTGGCATTTCTAAAAACAGCTTGGTATTTCTTGTAAAACAGAAAAGTAAAGTCCAGATAATAAATTTAACAAGCTGTTTTCACTCCTAGGTAACAATAAGGTTGATGTTCTATGGCTCCTATGTCTATTTATTATATTCATAGATTGTGACGTTGTCAGGGACCTGATCCAATTCCCTGATGAGCTTACTGAGACCCAGACAACCAGACTGAAACTAAGCCAGACAGCTGATGCATCACAGGGGGTTCCTGGGACTGTGAGGTGCCAGTGCAGCTGCGCCCGGAACAGTGAGACCCTTGGTATAAGGGTTTTTGCTCTGGAGGAGGCCAAGAGGGAGCCAGCTCCTTCTTTGGGTGTCGGCATTCTTTCTTTCACAGGGTTATGAGAAGGCAGTATTGAATTCAAGCAGTGAACTTGCCGTAGGCCTGAGTTGCAGATATTCTTAGTGTTTCTTCTAGAAGTCCCTGTCCTGCCTCCCTTCCCTGCTTAACCATATCCAAATCAGAGGTGAATAAGCAAATGTCCTTTTCTGTGTGTGTCAAGCACCATGGGTACTGGCTGGGCACTGTGAAGCGGTTGGGATTTACTTAGCCAAGGGTTTTTAATGGCAGAACTGAGGCAGGCTGCTGGACCCCAGCACGCTCTTCTCTTCACTGGATCCCAGGGCTTCCCTACATCAGCTCAATTTGCATTCTCTTCTGAATTACCACTTGACTTATATGGGAAACTTATTAAAGAATGTTTTAACATCTACTTAGATATTATCTCTAGTTGTTCGATATAGTACTTTCTTATTTACAGTTCCGGTGTTTAATCTCCTCAGCTAGGTCCTTGAGGACCTATACCATTTGATCTCTTCTGTACTACCCTTAGGAATTGAAGTATTTTAAACATTCAGTAGTTAACTTGTCGATCAGTAGGTAAATATTTGTCAATTTTTAAATTGCACAAACCTACCTTTTAACATCCTCTCAGCTCTTGATAGAGCTGATTTGCTCCTTAAAGTCCATATCCCCAGAAGATTTTATATGAAAAAGAGTTATAAATGTGCTCTTATCATTTGAAAGGAATTGAGTGCTCCTGCAGATAATTTACATTTAATGCTTTAAGAACGAGGAAAAGTCAGGGACAGTGAGGTTGCTCACTTATTTAAAGAAATGATTTTTGGTCATCTAGCTGCATTTTTGTTTTTTAAAATCACAATCTGAGAAGACCTGCTAATTTTTATGGCAATCATCCAAAAATATGTATGATTATAGAGAAGAGCTATCTTGAATTGTAGTCCTCTGCGTGTTTTGGTAGACTCATTTGCTCTGACTTTATCTCTTAGGAAGAAAAAAAAGAAATAGTTCGTGCCTCCTTAGAATGGGTTACATAAGTGTGCAAGTATGACCAGTCTTGGTACTTGGTTCCAGTCAGCATTCTTAACCTCCACCCCAGGCCCCTGCCTGCTTTATTGAGCTATAATTAACAAATAAAAATTGTATATATTTAAGGTATACAGTGTGGTGACTTGATAAACATAAATTGTGAAATGATTACCACAGTCAAGCTAATTTATACATCCATTGCCTCCTGTAGTTATACCCCTCCACCTTTTTTGGTGAAAACATTCAAGATCTACTCTCAGAAAATTTTAAGTATGTGAGGATACTGACCATAGTCACCATGCCATTTATTTTATCCTTAGAAATTATTCATCGTATAATGGAAAGTTTGTACCCATTGACCAGCATCTCTCCATTTACCCCCACTCTGCAGTGCCTGGTAACTACCATTCTATTCTCCCTGCTTCTGTAATTCTCAACTTTCATAGATTATGCATTTGGCGAGATCATATAGTACTTGTCTTTCTGTGACTGGCTTTTGTCACATAGCTTAATGTCCTTTATGCTTGTCCAAGTTGTTGCAAATGGGAGAACAGAACTTCCGCCCTTATCTGTGGCTGAATAATGCTTCATAATATATGTATCACATTTTCTTCGTCCAGTCAGCATTCCTGAAAGTACATGTTTTTTGTGTCGAGTGAAATCAGATGAGAAAAAATATGGATAAACCATTGTAAATCTTTAACTGCTATTCAGAAAGACAAGGTACATACCATACTGATAATGGACAATAATATCATTTCCATTCCAAGGACCAAATGAGTATCTCATATGAATGTGGAGTCTTCATTCAGACTTCCTTTTGATTTGATATATGCTGTATTTGTTTTATCTCATTTTTTTACAAGATGATATTAAATATGTGTTTAGTTGATATTAGGTATTAATATCCTGTATGGTTGGTTGAGAGGTATAGTTGTTTCTGAGTGTACAATGTATACCTACACCATATCTCTGTAAGTAATTTTAAAAAAACTGAATTCTCCTGCCGCTGCATGTTCTGATTGTACTGATGTACACATTCTCAAAACATTTACTTTTGAGCCTTAATTTGTAAAAAAAAAAAAAAAAAAATTAGTCCTGAGATGATTTATACTAGATATTTTTTAAAAGCTTAAAAATTCTTAAATTAAGTAAAATTGATTTTGGGAGGAGTATAGGTCTATAATTTTATTTTATTTTTTTTTAATTTCTGAGAGAGAGAGAGAGAGAGAGACAGTGTGAGCAGGGGAGGGTCAGAGAGAGAGACACAGAATCTGAAACAGGCTTTAGGTGCTACTGAGCTGGCAGTCAGCACAGAGCGCGACGCAGGGCTCGAACCCACGAACCGTGAGATCATAACCTGAGCCGAAGTCGGCCGCTTAACCAACTGAGCCACCCAGGAGCCCCTATAATTTTTATTCATATATAGATCCGTGTAACTACCACCACAATCAAGATACAGTATAGTGCCATCACCCCCAAACTCCGTCCTGCTAATCGTCTGTATCACCCCCATAATCCCTGACAACCAGTGATGTTACATAAATGAAATTATGCAGTATGTAACCTTTGGAGACTGGTTTATTTTGCAGTACCATACTGTCTTAGTTACTGTAGCTTTAGAGTTAAGTTTTAAAATCAGTTAGTATGATTCACTTAATTTTATTCTTCTTCAGAATTGTTTGGCTATTTTAGTTCCATTGCTTTTGATTTTAGAATAAGTTTCTAGCTACAAAATCTATTTTGTGGGACAGTGGTTTGATTAGAACTCCATTAAGTTATAGATTAAATAGGAAGAATTGACATCTATAGTATGTTGAACCTCAGTCCATGAAAGTGATGCCTTCCTGTTTATTTAGGTCTTCTTTGATTTCTTTAATAATGTTGTAATTTTCAGCACACAGCTCTTGTACATGTTTTGTTAGATTTGTACCTCAGTATTTCCAGCTTTTTTGGAGCTATTGTAATAGTATTTTTAAATTTCAGTTTCTAGTTGTTCATTGCTAGTATGTAGATATAATGATTTTTGTGTGTTGACCTTGTATTTAGGGCTTTGTAATTTTAACTTACGAGTTCTAGGAGATTTTGTGTAGATTCTTTGAGATTTCTAAGTAGACAGTCATGTTGTGTGCAAATAGGGACTTTTTCTCCCCTAATCTGTATGCTTTTTTATCCCCTTGACTTCTCACACTGGCTAGGCCTTCAAGTACAATGTTGAATGAGAGTAAATATCAGTGACTTGTTCCCTGTCTTAGGGGGAAAAGTATTCAGTCTTTCATGGTTTTGTATATTAGCTGTAGGTATGTTTTTCCTCCTTCTTGATTTGAGTTTATTTTGCTCTTTTTTTTTTTTTATAACTTCTTAAGGTAGACACATTATTGGTTTGAGAATTTTCCTCTTTACTAATAAAGCATTAAATGCTATAAATTTTCATTGGAACTTTGCTTAATTACATTGTACGAATCCTGATGTATTTTTGTTTTCTTTCAGTTAAACATGTTTTCTAATTCCCCTTGAGACTTCTTCGCTGACCTGTGGATTCTTTTTAAGTGCATCATTAAATTTCCAAGTTCCTAGAGATTTTTCTGTTATCTTGCTGTTAATCATTTCTAGTATAATTCATTCTGGCCATAGAACATATTTTGCGTTAACTTCAGTTCTTTTAAATTTGTCAGATTTGGGGGCGCCTGGGTGGCTTAGTCGGTTAAGTGTCCGACTTTCGCTTAGGTCATGATCTCGCGGTTCGTGGGTTCGAGCCCCGCGTCGGGCTCTGTGCAGACTGCCAGCTCAGAGCCTGGAGCCTGTTTCAGTCTGTGACTCCCTCTCTCTCTGACCCTCCCCTGCTCACCCTGTCTCTCTCTCTCTCTCCTAGAAATAAATAAAACATTAAAAAAAAAATTAAATTTGTCAGATTTGTTTTATGACCCAAGTTCTGGTCTGTCTTAGTGAATATTCTCTGTGTACTTGAAAAGAAAATGTACTCTGCTCTTCTTGGGTGGAGTATTCTATAAATGTCAGATCCAATGGGTTAGTGGTGTTGTTCAGTTCTATATCCCTGTTGATTTTTTTGTTTATTAGTAACAGATTACTGAGACAAGAGTGTTGAAGTCTCCAACTATAATTGGAGATTTGTCTATTTCTACTTCTAGTTTTGTCAATTTTTGCCTCATATTTTTTGAAGCTCTCTTGTAGGTGCAGATACATTTAGGAATATTATACCTTCTTGGTGACTTGACCCTTTTATCATTTAAAATGCCCCTTTTTGTGTCTGTTAATTTTCTTTGCTTTAAAGTTTACTGTATTTGAGATTAGTATAGCCACTCCAACTTTCTTTTGATTACTATTTCCATGATATACATTTTTCCATCCTTTTACTTCTAAGCTACCCATACCATCATACTTGAAATAAATTTCTTCTAAGTAGCATATAATTGGATCATCTTTTTAAAATTTTCATTCTGATAGTCTGTCTTCTATTTGGTATGGTTAGATGTTTTAAATTTGATATAATTGTTTAGATTTAGTGCTACTATTTTATGACTACTATTTGCTTTCCATTTGTTCTTTTCGGTTTTTTGTTCACCTTTTTCTCTTTCCTGACTTCCTTTGTGTTATTTGAACAGTTTTTAGTGTTTCTTTTTAATTTCCCTATTGTGGGTTTTTTTTTTTTTTTTTACTGTATATCATTCTAGTGCCTCTGTGTGTGTGTGTGTGTGTGGTTACTCTAGAGGTTATAATATATGTTCAGGCATACCTCACTTTATTGTACTTCACAGATACTGCATTTTTTACAGATTGAAATGGGGAAGCAGCCCTGAGTTAAGCAAGTCTATTGGCACCATTTTTCCAATAGCATTTGCTCACATCATGTCTGTGTGTCACATTTTGGTAATTCTTACAATGTTTTAAACTTTTTAATTGTCATTGTATTTGTTTGGTAATCTGTGTTCAGTGGCTATGACTCCTTGAAAGTTCAGATGATGGTTAGCGTTTTTAGCAATAAAGTATTTTTAAATTAATGTATGTACATTTTTTAAAAATGTCCATCCATTTTTGGGAAAGAGAGACACACAAACAGAGTGAGCACGGGAGGGGCAGAGAGAGGGACACACAGAAACCGCAGCAGGCTCCAGACTCAGCACAGTGCCCAGCATGGGGCTTAAACCCCTGGACCATGAGATCATGACCTGAGCTGAAGTCAGACACCTAACCAACTGAGCCACCTAGGTGTCCCTGTACATTGTTTTTTTAGACAAAATGCTATTGCACTTAACTTAATAGACTATGCAAAGTATACACATAACTTTTGTATACACTGGAAAACCAAACAATTCTTTTGAATCCCTTTATTGTAATATTTGCTTTGTTGCAGTGATCTGAAACTGAACTTGCAATATCTCTGAGGTAAACCTGTATTTAAGTTCTTATAGTCTACTTAGAATATTTTTACACTTAAGTGGGATATAGAAATCTTAATACAATGTATGTCTGTTTACCCTCCTCTTTTTTTTGATGTTATGTCTTATATATTATATCTACATACATAGAAAACTCAGTTAATGTTATAGTTTTGGCTTTCAATTACCAAATATATTTTAAGGATTTCAGGAAGAGAAAAAAAGTTTATTATATTTTACCCAGATGGTTATGATTTCTTTATTCTTTCACCATTACTAATATTCTGCTTTTCCCTTGGCATCATTTCCCTTCTGCCATTTAGTGATTCTTTTAGAATAGATGTGCTGGCAATGAATTCTCATAGTGTTAACTTCACTGGAGAGTATCTTTATTTTGCCTTCATTCCTGAGGGGTGTTTTCACTGGATATAGAAATCCTGTGTTGACAGTTCTTTTGTTTTAGCCTCTAAAAAATAATGTCATTTCCTTCTAGACTTTATGGTTCTGGTGAGACTTGCATTCATTCAAGTTGCTGTTCCCCTGTACATAATGCATTGAACTTTTTTTTCTGGTTATTTTCAAATTTTTTCACTATTTTTCATTTTTATCAGTTTGATTATGATGTGTCTAAGCATGCATTTCTTAGGGGTTTATTTTCTTTAGGTTCTCTGAGCTTCTCAAATCTGCATGTACATTGTGTCTTTCACCAAGTTGGTAAAGTTTTCAGCTATGATTTCCTCAAGTACTTTGTACCAAGCTCTTTCACTCTCCTTATAGGATGCCAGTGACACTGGTCCTCTTGGTATCCTAAATGTCCTTGATGCTCTGTTCATTTTTTGTTGTACAGACTAAATAATTCCTATCAGTCTGTCTTCAAGTTCATTGACTTTTTTTGTCATCTCTATTGTACTTACTGAACCTCTCTAGTAAATTATTTCAGTTATTTTTCAGTTGTAAAATTTCCATTTGATTCTCTTTTTTTGCTGAGACTTTATATTCATGTCAAGAGTGTTCACCCTTCTTGGTGCATTTTTATAATAATGCTTTAAGTCTTTATCAGGTAATTCCAACATTTGGTGTCATCGCAGTGTTGATGTCTGTTTATTATTGCATGCAAGCTGAGATTTTCCTACACAATTTTAGGTTGCATTCTGCAGTATTTTAAGGCCCTTGTTTAGGCCTTGAGTCTTGTTTAAATTCTATGGAATGTTCATTTTTGTGTTTTAGCATGCAGTCCACCCCATTGGGTTCAGCATGCAACTTGCAGCCAACTTTCTTTGGGTTGTGATTTCAGTATCGGTTTGGTTTTAAAGACTGCACATTTTGCTATTTAGATCTGTCCTATGAGTATACTGCCCATTGGCCAGTTGAAGATAGTTGACTTTCTATTTCTGTTCAATTCTCAGAGTTTCTAGTTTGTGTGTTTAGGATGAAATCCATGACATGTTTAGCTCTGGAGTGAGCCCAGGAGGTCATATGTTAAGAAGTTGCTTTTCTGAGTTCCTCCCATTCATCAGTTTCCCTTATACTTTCTACTTCCCTGGGGACTCCCCTTTTTAGTCCTCCAGCCAGAAAACTTTGTCTACTCTGCTGACTTGTAATTGCACCCACATCCAGGGACAAATGGTAGGAGCAAAGAGAGAGGGGAGAAAGTTGGGAGAGTGGTTTGCAACACCATCTCAAAACCACAGCTTCTGGGCTTAGAGACTTTACTCAGACTTTTAGGGTATCTATGGGCCCCTTGCTGTTCCTGCCTGGAAAATCCCTTTCTCTGCTCAGCCGGAACTACAGGGCTTCTCCTGGAACACTGCATACATTGATGCCACTTCTAGGTTTCACCCAGTCTAGGCAGCAATATACAAGGCAGGAAAAGTAAACGATGCTGCTTCTGTGGTACTTTGAATTCTGATCTTCTTTCCCAGTCTGCCTGCTACCATTTACTTTTCAGTCTTTAAATAGCTACTCCATGCATTGTGTTTAGATTTTACAGCCAGATTCAGTAGAAGAGACAGGGCGTGGAGTTTTCTCACCCCATCTCAGCCAGTACTTGTAGTGTGTACTTTGAAGTATGGCATTCATTTATTCAGCCAAAATAGGTATTTATCATTGGAGTCCTCAGCATATGCTGGCCACTTTAAATATATTATTTGTTTAATTTTCTCTCAATTCGTTGCCTTTTAGACATGAGAAAATTGAGGGGTAAAACTTTTAAACTATATAAAGAGAACGTAGCTAGATATTAGGTGACAGGCTGGGATTTAAACAGGTACTTCTGACCACAAGGCGTGGTCCCAGGACCAATGGCTGGGACCAATGACCAAGGCGTGGTGGTGCCAGGGCCAGTGACTCAGAATCACTGGAGAAGTTGTTACAAATGCAGTATCTGTAGCCCCACCTTAGACCCACTAAATCAGAATTCTGAGAGCGGAGCCCCGGTAACTCATTTTGATCAGCTTCTCCTGTCTGGACACATGCTAAATTTGAGCAACAGTTCTCTTTGTTGTAGGACTCACAGGCACTAAGTATGTTTTAGTTTCTTAGCAGAACTGGGAAATAAGCTGAAGTAACTTTTCTCCATTGCTTGAGACATACAATAATATGCTGACTTACCTAATTTTTTTTATTGAAATCACTGACATAGAGCTTTAAAATCATATTTGTCTCTATTAAGAAAACAGTAGTTAAAATGTAAATACCATGAATTTTAAAGTTTTAAATGTATGTATGTATGTATGTAAAGAAATCAACTTAGGGGGCGCCTGAGTGTCTCAGTCGCTTGAGCGTCCGACTTCGGCTCAGGTCATGATCTCATGGTTCGTGGGTTCGAGCCCGCATCAGGCTCTGTGATGAATGCTTGCTCAGATCCTGGAGCCGGTTTTGGATTCTGTGTCTCCTTCTCTCTCTGCCCCTCCCCTGCTCACGCTCTGTCTCACCCTGTCTCTCAAAAATAAATAAATGTAAAAAAAATTTTTTAAATGAATAAAAAAGAAATCAACTTAGATTTTGATATTGGCTTAGATTAAGTTTGGGTTAAATAAAATGGCCCATATTTGGAGAATAGGTCCTATTTTGTGTAATTCTATTTTTTTCACAGAAGAATAACTAAGTTAAATTTGCATGCT
Organism: Hyaena hyaena; assembly: GCF_003009895.1. NCBI lineage: Eukaryota > Metazoa > Chordata > Mammalia > Carnivora > Hyaenidae > Hyaena > Hyaena hyaena. The sequence continues at coordinate 1,780,652 of NW_024080907.1, read as the reverse complement.
CTTGTAAGACATTTAAAAGATTTATTTTAATGTTTATTTATTTTTGAGAGAGAGACAGTGTGAGCAGGGGAGAGGCAGAGAGAGAGGTAGACACAGAATACAAAGTAGGCTCCAGGCTATGAGCTGTCAGCACAGAGCCCAGCGCAGAGTTCGAATTCGCAAACCGTGAGATCATGACCTGAGTCGAAGTTGGATGCTTAACTGACTGAGCCACCCAGGTGCCCCTTGTAAGACATTTTATATAAATTTACCAGTCAGGGGGAAAAAATCCATTAGACCACATCTCCAGAATCTGTTTTTACTTTAATTAATCTGTAAGCCACATATACCTTGAGGTATATGTAGATTGATTTAGAACATTGTCTTGTGATAAACTTTGGAGTTAGAAACAATGAATCCCATTTTTCCTCTTACTAATAGGGTTGCAGGGGTTGGGTCAGAGCAGATATTAATTTTCCATTGTAGAAATAGGTTTTATAGTTAGCAATATTAATTTTTTTAATTTTTTTTTTTGAGAGAGAGAGAACAGGAGAGGGGCAGAGAGAGAGGGAGATAGAGAATCCGAAGCAAATTCCAGGCTCTGAGCTGTTAGCACAGAGCCTGATGCGTTTCTCAAACTCACGAACTGAGATACGAGATCATGACCTGAGCTAAAGTCAGACACTTAACCAACTGAGCCACCCAGGTGCCACTATAGTTAGCATTATTCATGTTACATTTTTAGTCTTGTTACTCTGTGGTGTCTACATTAGCAGGACACATACTAACAGCTGAGTACTATTTCGGGAATGTTGGTATTAAGGTGAAAAGGGCCCTCCCCTCCAGGAGCTTACTGTTTTTAAACAGGAAAATGGTTGTTATGGGGGAAAAAAAGATTGCTATGATAAAGACCTGTAGCAGACTGCAGGTATGTTGTGTTGGAGCCCAGCTCTTAGTATTTGAAATGGTTTGTGGTGGTATGCATCCCATAGGACTCAGAAAATGCTACATACGTACAGTCCATTGTGCCATCATGAGACATGTGCGTTTCTGAAAATCACCAAGCTTAGGGAAAAATGAGCCATAACACAAAAACTTCCTCAGTAACACGTTAAAAAATAAAAAAGGTAGGAACCAAATAAAAAGAGCAGCAGTTACTACATGTTAAAATGATTAAGAAGAACGTAAATATTATAATAACTATTGTGCTTTACCTTGAAAAAGACTTAAAGTCTCCTTGTGGAAGTGAGCATAGGAAAGGTGGTCTCTTGTGAGTTACTGTGAAGCAGTCGAAGTGGGTGTCTGAAACCTGAGGGAAAGTTAACCCCAGGGCTGGAAGGGGGTGACCCTGATGCAGGAGGCTGCCTGAGGTAGCTGGGAGATGTTTGAGGTGGGCACGCAGGGCTGGGTGCCGCTCAGCGCAGTTCTCACTTCCTGGCACATAAGCAAATGGGATTCGAGCTGTGCTTGTGTTGTTCCCAAATGGAACAAGCGCACTGAAACAAACATGAGTTTTCAAAACAAGTGTTGGGAGAACTGACAGTATCAGGGCTTTTTCCCACTTCTGAGAGCTAGTTTACCAAGACATCAGGGAGCGGGAGCTCTTGGGCCAGCCTGGAGGAGTGACGGAGGGCCTGACGAAAAGATGGCTGTTGAACCGTGACCTGAGGAACGAGCGCAGTGTTTTGCCAGGTATTGTGCAGGTGGGGGAGGGCATTGCAGACCAGGGGAACAGCAGCCTGAAAAAGCACACAGATGGAGCCTGACGTGTTCGGGAAGCTCTCACGTAGTTCAGTATTAAAAGATGGTTAGAACTTGGAAGGAAAAGGAAACACTTATTAAAACGTAATATCTAAAAGGTGGGGGCCAGACTCTTAGTGGCCCTATATGCCACTTGAAAAAATTTACAGTTTGCCGCCCCTCAAGGAGGGTAGAGAACACTGAAACATTTTGAACAGAAAATTCTATTTTCTCAGACTGGTTTCTATGGCATTCACCGGTGACAGTAAAGAGGGCAGATGGAACGACACACAGGTGGAGTCTGGGACTCTAGTGAGGTGAGGAAGAGCCAGGGTGGATCTTTCATGGCCTTGACCCCTTTGAGAATATTAGAAAAGCTGAAAGTGCTTACTAGCAGGTGTGCCCTTTCTGTGTTCCTAGACCTCACTATTACTGTACTGCCATTTCTTGAGGTTAAGGACTGGGGCCGTGAGAGTCTTCTTTATGGTGATGAATGAATCAGGTGACTTTCTAACCAGTTTTCACAAGAGCCAGTTTCACTGTTAGCTTAATTTTTTCAGTGCTTAAAAAGGGTGTGGTGACTCATTATTGGAGGTTTTTTTCATTATTATTGTAATGTGCATTCATTGAGAAATAATTACTTGGGTCAAAGATCTCTTTGCCCTTTGGGTTCCTATTTTTGCCCAAACTATTTTATAATACAAAATAACATTGTAAGGGATGGATAAATGTCAGGAGAAATTCAGGGGCTAATAAGCGATATAACTGCGTTCTTTCAAGCAAAAGTTAGATACAAATGATATATGAATCATAAGTCTAAATTGAGAAAGCCATCTACCTCACTCTTTAAAATATTAAACTGTTTTTCTTAGTGTTCCTTTGCAAGTGTTTTGATGCCTATGATCAGAGTAGAATACTGATAAAACTTTAATCCGATTGAAGATACCAAAGACCCTTTCTAAAACTAATTGAAAACAAGAATATCAGGATAAAATATAAAAAGCCGTGTTCTACAGTTTTCTAGTTAACAAATTCTGCTATCCCACACAGTCTTGTACGATCAGCATTTAGTAAATATTTGTTAAAAGACTAAAATGCAGTACATAAATTTAGGAAGAGCTAAAGACAGAAATAACAGAAACATTGTAAGACTTTTTTTAAAGAATTTTTTGATCATTGAAACTTTGGAGAATATAATTAATGGATTATGGATTCACAGAGGCCATATACCCTCTCAGTAATTTGCCCCTGATATTTCTATAAGGTAATAGTTGCTGTTTTTAGATTTTTTTTTTTTTTGATGAGGCATTGGTGGTAGTTTTTTAAATTATAAAACTAAAAATTCAGAACAATAATACATGATTACTGCATAAACATAAAGGAATACTACTTACTTGAATAAAAATTAAAACTCTTAAAAACTTTAAAGAACACTGATTATTTTTTCCTCCCTCATTCATATTTATAACCCTTCTTTGTTAGGAAAAGGTATTTGATCATCAGGTATCAAATTCGTACTGTAGACTAGTGCTCTTCGACTCTTACTAACTTTTGGCAGCTACTTGTGAAAGGAAACCATGGGTATAAGCGTATAATAAAAATAAAATCATAATCAGGTGCTCATAGTTATACTATAATTCATTGGCCTCAGTTTGCTTTAAAATGGAGATAGGTATTCTAATCTTTATCTGGTCTACACATTGCCAAAATTTACATATGCTCACTGTTTTCTATATTATCTGTATTCCTCTCACTTAACTTTCTCAGGAGTCCTAATCTTTTCTTTGGGCCAGATACGTATTACTTCTAGACCTCAACATTTACAGAAATACTGGTGCATCTTACTCTTACAGAAGTTAAGATTTTCTTTTCTTTCCTAACCCCTGTTCTCACCATGCTTTAATCCATTCAGTTTTGATTGTTTTCTGACTGGGCCATTTGGCTCTTCTAGAATATCCAGAGGGGCGCCTGGGTGGCTCATTCAATTGAGCATCCAACTCTTTGATTTTGGCTCAGGTCATGATCCTAGGGTCATGGGATCAAGCCCCATGTTCAGAGTGGAGCCTGCTTCAGATTGTCTCACTCCCCTTCTCTCTGCCCTCCCCATGATTCGTTCTCTCTCTCTCTCTCTCTCTCTCTCTCTCAAATAAATAAAATGGAAAAAAAAATTAGAATATGCAGAGAAGAATTGATGAAGTCATAGTCATTTAACGTGGCCAAGTACAGGAATAAAAGCACTTTTTTTTTTTTTAGCAGGGCACGTAATACCCTTTAAAGTCTATTTTTCCCACCTTTAAAGATTGCTTGTTCTTTATGGAGTAAAACCATTCCACCTGCCCTGCCCTATACTTCATCAGTCTGAACCACTCCTCTTCCTTTGGAAAGCTAGACCCTTTCCTGAGTCTGTGCCTTTGCATGACCTCTGCTTGAAATGCCTTTCTCCACTTGGTAGGTAACTTCATTCTTCAAACCCTGGCTCAAAGTCACCTTTTCTGTCAGGCCTTCCCTGATCCCCTGCATTAGCTAGGATCAGGTACAGAGGCAAGTAAGAGAACCTCCAGAATAACAGTGGCTTAAAGACAAGAGAGAATTTCTTTCCCTGCTGTCAAAGTTTAGAATTTGCAGCATAGGGCTGAAATGACGTTAGGGAAGTAATTTCCAACTCACGGCTCCAAAGTCCTTCAGATTTGACCCTTGTCCTCATGGTCCAGAGTGGAGGTATCTGTTTTAAGCAGCCTGATGTAGGAAGGAACAAAAAAAGGGACCAAGGGCATACAGCATTTCCGGGGTCTCTCACGCACGTATCTGTGTGTACCTCATTGGCACAAATGTGTTTATTCTTGGTGGCTTTGTACCAGCTAATTGTATTGTTATGGAAGAAGGGGAGGACAAGTATGGGATGCAGCTAGCAGCGTGCCACACGTCCCCAGCTCGAGGTAGTTGCTTTGCACTTTGTGTTCCCAGCACCAATTAGAATTAATTAGAGTTTAGGTTGTATTGTAATTTGTTTGCCTTCTTCACCAGATTGTGGACTTCGCAGACTGAATGTGTTTTTCTTTCTTTTTTTTTTCCTTTCTCTCTCCATCTCTAGCACTTTACATAAAGTTCAGCAAATAGTCCATGCTCATAGAGTATTGAGTGAATAGATAAAGACATTTGGGAAGATTACAGCAAAATTGTCAGCGACCTAAGTAGCCAATGATAAATACCCATGTGAACAAGGGAAACTGCTTATGTAAACACTGATTTCTTAGACTTAATTTTTTCTTCCCATTTTCTGTATTACATGGAGATGACACTGCCACTAATTGAGGGCGTGGCTTCTCCAAATTAACCACACAGAGTACAAAGTTACTTAAAAGCTTGTATATTCTTCTCTGTGTCCTACTCATTTTTTTTTTAAACTGTGGCCAAATACACATAAAAGGTAACCATTTTAGCCATTTTTAGATATATGATTCTGCAGCATTAAGTACATTCACATTGTTGTGTAACCATCCCCATCATCCATCACCAGAGCTTTTTTATGTTCCCCAACTCTGTCCCCATGAAACCCTGACTCTACCTCTTCTCTGTCCAGCCCTGGCAGCCACCACTCCACTCTCTGTCTCAATGAATGTGACCACTCTAAGTACCTCATGTAAGTGAGATCATACAATATTGTCCTTTTGTGACGGGCTTATTTCACTTAGCATAATGTTTTCAGGGTTCATCCATGTTGTAGCCTATGTCAGAATTTCTTTCCGTTTTAAGGCTGAATATAATTCATGTGTATGTGCCACCTTTTATTTATCCTTTCATTTATCAATGGATGTTTGAGCTGCTGTGTTATGGTTTGGTGAGTTTTTTGTTCTTTTTTGTTTTTTGGTTTTTTTTTCTTTTTTACAAACATCCTCAAGAGAGATAGAGTCTTATTCTACTGTAATTTCACCACCACTATCCCCAAACACAAACCACAAAAATCATAATCATAATTTAATCAAACTGTATAATCATATACCTTTTTAAAAAGAAATTTAACAAGATGAAAATAATCACCTATATTAGGAAAATAGCTTTATGGGAAGTAATGTACTCCCCTCTCCCAATCACAGTTTCTGAAGTATAAACTAAAAAAATAAAATTAAGCTATGAAAAACATTATCCTGATGTGAAATCTGGAAAATGGGTACAAGAGTGGAATTAGGAAGAAACATAAGTGGATTTTCACAAGAAAAGATTAGATTTTGTTTTAATTAAGAGCCTCTGACTATATGGTAAAGCCATAGGAGAGTACAACCTGTGAGTCCCTATCATTTTAAAATATAGAGATTTTAAGGGCTCCTGGCTGGTTCTCTCGGAGGGACGTGCAGCTCATGAGTTTGAGCCCCACACTGGGTGTAGAGAGAACTTAAATAAATAAAGATTTTTTAAAAATAACTAAATATGGTGATTTTACTGTCACTGGACCATGAGAAAGAAATTATGACTGTAGCTTGGTGGTTTGCTTTTATGAAATTCTCTAGCATTGAAGAAAAAAGGGTTATGAATGGGTGGAGTAGGGAAGATTAGCTCTATCTATTCCTGTCACCTGACCCCTTTTGTTATTAGGTGGAAGTTATCTCAGTGACAAGAATGATTGGATATTTGATTGCCAATAATATGACTCATGCCTAGGGAATTCTTGGTTTTGGCCTCTATCCAACTGGTCGCATAGTCCAAATAGCAATCTAATACTTGTACTAAAATTCTCAGATCAAGCTTTCAAATAATTATTTAAGTAGAATGCATGTCCAGTGGTTTAAGCAGAATCTCAAACGCTTTCCCATTGCTGCTGATTGTTTGGTCATTTTGGCAAAATGGTGAATCAGACTTGATTAGCCAACTTACAGGCCAGCAGCTGATTTAGTCAATTGATTGAGCCAAGACTGAAGCGCCAGAATAAAATAGAGCACATTGGTCCTAATACCTTTCTGTCTTTTCCAAAAACGTCTGGATATAAATTCCCATCCCTCCCCTAGGTATTTTGTGTTGCAAGAAGAAGCATAAGATTTCCTTGTCTTGACTCTTACAGTACCATTGTAGAGATAAAATTAACAAGCCTGCAACAATCTGAACAGAAGAGAACTGTGATGTTAGCAGTAAACCCTTTTTGAGAAATTAGAGCTTGGTATAGACAGTAAACATTGAATTGAATGGTGAAGTACAGAGTAGTGAAAGTGTTTGAGAGGGAAGAGGCTTAAGTTGGGATAAGACAGGGCCTGATGGTGGATGGCAGCAAGTGAAAGTCAGGTACAAGCCGCTACACGTGACTGTTGACTGTTCCTGAAAGGAGAGGCGTCCAGCAGTGGGAAGAGTGTAGGAAGAGGGGGGAGACTAAGGTGTTGTAGAAGTCCAGGAATGTGCCAGTAGAAACCTGGACAGGGTTACTGGCAGTGAGAGTCATTCTGGAAAAAGAAACTATTGAACCTAGTAACATTAAATGTAAGGGTGGTAAGTGGAAGAAGAATAAAGTAAAACTTTTCTGAGAAATTCTGTAGGAAATGGGTAGTGATATCCCAATTTGGGGAAGAATCCTAAGATAATTTTAGATGTAGTGACTATGAGGTACAATTGGGAATAGCCAAATGGAGACAGACTTTTTACGCTATTAGGACGAAAAAGTGGGTGGAATGTGTGGTCTGGAAGTGTGCTCCTCATATGTACCCAGCTGTACTTGACGAGGTTAGAATTGGTCCTAGAAAATACATGATATAACAGTAAAGGCAAGAACACACGTTCTTCTAGTTTCTCTATATATGTGAAAACTCTTAAAATCAAATAAAATTTTTTTCCCATTAGCTTTATTTCAACTGAAGGGACTAAGTTAAATAGATGACGTTCAGAAATTGTATCCAGGAAACGGAAGTTCTTCTCCCACACTGTTAAATGGAAAGTGAATCCAAACTGTTTACATGGCTAGTGGGATGCAGAACAGGGGCAAGAACCGGGGTTCTCTCATTAAGCACCACATCTTAGAATAAGTAAGTATTGTGGCAGAATACCATCATACCATGGAGAGTTATGTTCTTAAATATTGTAAGTTATTGAATTAACTACTTAAGGTGTAGCTGAATTTCATAACATTGGAAGTAATCTGCCAGTATGTAATTGAATATTTCATGTTTCTCTTTAGTGGAAGATTTTGTTGGGTCTGCTGTGCCAAATGTTTACGGCTTTCTCTCTCAGAATGGCTCTTTTTGTATATAGCAAAACATATATAACCATATGGAGTCAAGTAGGAGAAAAACTTGGCAAAGGAGGGTTTCTCTTATAATTAGATTAGAAATTGTCCAAAGACGTAGTATGTTACAGTAATGATAAAGGTCATATAATCCGGGAAACGATTGTCTGGTATAGAGATGGACTATTACTGGAGTTTCACTAAAGGCTCCTGAGGTGGTGGTTAGCACTTCGCTACTGCCTACAACAAATACTGCTTCTTGCTTTCTTTGTTCTCTCTTGTGCATGCTGCCTTTTTGCTCTTTATTTTCCTTTTTTGTAGAGAAGTACGTGTATATATTGAACAGTGAATAAAATATAAAGGATCAGTTTAAAGAGTAATTAAAAGCGCACCACCCAGATTAAGACACAGAGCACTGTCCGTGCCCTTCCACATACAGTGCCTGCCAGTGCTCCTTCCAGTCCAACCTCAGCTGTTTCTATCTACCCTGTCCCGTCTCCCGGAAGTAACCGTATTCCTACTTTGGTGATAATTATTTTTTTCTTCTCTTTAAAGATGCCTGTGTGTCCTTTACTTTTCTTTAAAAGTTTTCTTTTGCCCTTTGGCACACATATATGCAGACATATGTATATATGTCAATATGGAGTCTTTTGTGTCTGACTTACTTTTGTGCTCTTCATCCATATGTTATGATATTTTTATTTCTCTAATGCATTGTACCCATTCTACTCCATCACATGAATAACGCCGTGCAAACCCAGACTACAAACCACTGTCTGGGGCCGACAGACTTCTTAGGGACTTGTATCCTGGATATCCTACCCACCGTGCTTTCTTTCTCTTGCTTCTCTCTGGGCTAAAGCAATCTTCCCTACAATCCCCTAGGGTTGGCATTAGGGTTTAGGTTTTGTACAGTTCACCTTTACCTAAGATTATAGCTCTTCGGGGTCCTAGTGGAATGTGGGAAAGAGTTCCCTTATACTCCACTTTCTGAGGCATTTTTGCACTGACAGTTGTTCGCCCCTCCCTGTGAGGGTGATTTGCTGTGTTCTTTCTGCAAATGCCTTCAGGGCCAGAGTGTCTTCAGGGGGTCCGGTTACCTCTCTGGGGTACCAGGTGCCCCTAGAATTTGTTCCGGCAGTTTCCCACCATTTTGTCAGCTTTTTACTTTAAGATGCTTTTAGGGCTTGGGGTTTTTGTTGATTTTTTCTTTTTCTTTCTTTCTCTCTCTTTTTTTTTTATCTAGGGATTTTTAATTGTTTTCAGCAGGAGGGTTGGTCTGAAAAATCCTAGTCTGTCATTACCAGATATGGTATCCTCTTGATCTCGATTTTTTCCCCCACTTAGCCTCCTATTTCCTGTTTTTTCCTTCAGCCTCCATGTTAATGACCTTCACAAACATTCATATATTGAGCATTTACTATGTACCAAGCATGACACAAAACAAAGTCCCTGCTTTCTTGAAACTAACATAGTGGATTCTGGATTGTGAGCAAAGTAGTAGCACTATAAGATAGCATTTTACAAACTGATACACAGAATATTAGTGTCCTCTGAAATCTTAATAAGGTATCATTGCCAAATAAGTCTAGGCAGTAAGGTATCTTCTCTCAGAGAGCTCAGGCATTACCTTACTTAAACTGAAAACTTTATAGAATGCCTCTTAATATTTTATGGCATCCTAGGAACCCAGAGAACATGATTTCTGAAATTCTGGAGTAGGATTTTGGAGTGTTATTAAATACCTCTGTATTATTGCGTGTTGTCACAGAGCAATTTCAGCTCTGACTTTTCCCAGTCATGTATAAGGGGAACATTTGCTGAGGGAGTAAACCAAGGCAGCCATGCTCTACATTATAAATGACCTTCTCTTACTTGGCTGTAGGTGGTTGGAATGGTGTGGGTGCCCAAATCAGAGGCGCCACTCATAGGTCAGCCACTGGCCAGCCGGGTGCACTCGCACAATTTCATCCAGCTGGGAACCAGCCGAACCAGTCAGGTTCCCACAGATCTCATCGGCTGGTTAAAAAAAAAAATCTAACTCTTGCTTTTAATTTTGTCTGGATGTACTCAGGGTAGACAAGTAGAAGGGAGTGGTTGCCGTAAGGAGACACATGATGATGTTGGATCGCAGAACTTAGAAAAAGTCAAGGATTTTGCACTTAACTCCTTTTAATTTTTAACTCCTTTATCCTCACATCCATACTTAGAACCAGTCCTTGGCCACCAGCACGCACAACGACATTTGCCAGACTGAGTGAATGTCCATACTCTGCAGCCCGAAGAGACCGATACAGAAGAGTTGAATTCCTATCAAAGTGCTACTTTTTTGCTTAACAACTCGAGGTTGTTTTCGTGGCGATGGAATACACACCATTGCCACCTCTGCTCATTCCCTTCTCCTTTTGATTACATTTTAGAAACTTGTCTTCTGAGCTCAGCTGTGTCAAAAGTGGTATTGTTTTATAGCATCGCATAATCTATTTCTGTTGGTTGTCTTATAAATAGTATCTTCATGTACCAAAAACTGCACATTACTTACTATTGGGACTCTTTGAGAAAGGGTATTTTGTATTTCCCAATCCAGTGTTACTTAGCACTATTTGAGAAAAATCAAGCTGGCTCTGTAGAGATCTCTGTATTTGTTATTCCTTTCCCCACTGATTTTGTTCACCAACTCCTCACGTCCTCTGTCTTTGTGTGACTTTTTCCTTCCTTGTTGTCTTCCCACCTTTTCTTAAAAAGTGTTATTTAATACTTCATCATTTATTTCCTTTGCATTTTACACATAATTTTGGATTTATAATATGAAATTAGATTGGTGTTTTTCAAGATTTACTTCCTTTTTCAATAGAGTTTTTTCCGACACATTTGAATGTAATGTTTTAGAAAATACAGAAAGGGAAAAAAATGAAATTATAATTTAAAAAACCACCCAAGATTACCACATTAGTATTTCCTATTCATAATGTCTTTATTAAATATACATTTATATGTATATGTGTATGCTAAGGTAAATTTAGATGTACGGTTTAATGTCCATATTCATTTAATATCATGAACATTTCCAGAATTTTAAATACTCCCAAGACATGATTTTAATGTCTTTTTGTTAGTCCACCATATAAGTACATAAGCTATTTAACAAATTCTCTGTTAACTCAGCAATACAGTTATTGCCAATTTTTTGCTAAAATAATACTATGAAGACTATTTCTTGTATAAAAATGTGTGTCCTTATCTGACTATTTTCTTGTAATAAATTTCTAATTGTCCTATGGTCTAAAGGCATAGTATGTCATTTGTCATTTAATTTTGTTTGTGTGTATTTTTTTTGGTATCCAGAGTTTAAAGTTTTATGTCATTGTGTCATTTGGATTTCCTTTTGGTTTCATTCTTCAACATTTTGCTTAAATAGGCTTTCCTATCTCTTCTGTGAGAGGTCATATGGTTCTTTCTATTTACTCCATTGAAATTCTCACCCATTCCTTTTATAGGAACATTTGAGATGACTAGATTATAGACCGAGAAGCGCAGTTTTCAAGTTTCAGAAAATTTGACGGCTAACTGTATTTTTATTCCCATCTACTTCCAAACAGAAGGGAAAAAGATGATTAATAATAAACCTATAGTTGAACATTTAGTATAATGAGAGTTGATCTAGCCTTACATAAGGGAGTGGAAGGGGGATCTCCAAGTCTATCAGAAACTTATAAACTAAGGTCTTCCATTGGATTTCCTGTTGGTAATAGCAGAAAAGAGGAGAAACAGTCTGTTAGGTTTTTCATTGTCTGCTTAAAGGAGGAAGCATATTGATTTTTTTTTTTTTTTTTTAAGAGAGAAATCTTGGCAGTAAAGTCAAAGAGGAGTTTTTTTGTGTGGATCTTTATATGAGGAATGATGTCTTTGATACCATTTCTTAGACCATGGAATAATACAGGCCATTTATTTTATAAATTCTTTTTTTAAGCTTATTTCTGTTTGTTTGTTTGCTTGTTTGTTTTTTTTTTAGTAATCTCTGCACCCAGCATGGGACTCAAACTCGCAACCTGGTATCAAGAGTCACATGTTCTTCTGACTGAGCCAGCCAGGCGCCCATTTTATAAATTCTTAATAAAAGTTGAGAGTATAATATTAAGTTGTAATTCTAGTAAAGTACATCTGTAGGGAGTCAAAATAATGCAGACCACATATTTGAAGTAATTTGATCAAATACAGAGCACAGAAAAGCTTTGTGGATGGTTCAGTATTGCTTAAACCAGGTGTTTGAACATAATAGTCAAGATTTCTAAAAATCAGATTTGACTTATGTGTATTTGTGATTCCCAGTTAGAAATAGCAGTTTGGGAGTGGTTCGTCCACATTAGATCCAAGTGTTTAGCTGGAAAGTTTGACATAGGGGGAAATTAGAGTCTATTATTATTTGACAAGGTGGAGAATATGAGAATTAACTGTCCCTTAAACTGCTCGATTCATCTTTGAAACTATTTAAGCTTACTTTTCTCTGTTTGTAAAAAGAACCCCCATCTTAAGCTATATTTATGGGAAGTAAATATTCCCTTAACTCTGTAGGAAGGTTTTTTTTTTAGGGGGTGTCGGGGAGTGAGGGGAGTTTGTATTGACAGAACAGTGTGGCTTTTGTTAGGTATTTTTGCAACTAGCACTGACTTGCAGTGTTTAAATTGAGCACTAAATCAGCGCCTGACTGAAACATGACTAGCTGTAGGTAATGAGACTATTTAGACAACTCTGTACGTTGGATATTAGAATTATACTTTAATCGGACAATAGTGTGATCAAGAGTCAGAACAGTAACTGCTGTGCTAGTGCTAGATCTGAAATAATGTGACTCTATTTGTGGAATGCCGTGCTTATTTTTTTTTTAAATGCTAACATTAAAAAAAAAAATCACAGCACTTTGAGGTTAGTGCATTCAGTTGCTTGTAGAGGAAAGACTACCTGAGTTGGCTAGAGACAGAGGGTTGCTTATCCTCTTTAACATCTCCCATGAAAGACTCCTCACAAATCTCTTTTGGTTGTTTATTTACATTTTTAACTATTTGCAATATTTTTTTTTCCTAAGAGTTTCTAAGGAATTCTCCTTTTTAGAGAAAGATTCTTTATACACAGAAAAACAACCATTTGGTCACCTTTTTTCTCCAAGTGATACAGTTTCAGGTATGTCAGTTACCTTTGTATCTCTAAGTTAGGATACTGAGAATTAATTGGGGTTTTTTTTGCTCCTTTGATGTACAGTTCTTAAAGTATGGAGGAAGTAGCCAGACATAGAGTACCTGGACTTTGTTCCTAGCTGCTTAAAATCCTGGAATGAATATCGTGGAAGACGTTCAGAGGGCAGGGAGTGGAGGAAGATAGGCTAGGCAGTGGTTACACCTCAGACGTGTCAATGATGCTGAAGCCTGGACCTGGGAGAGGGGCAGTGAGATGGAACGGATGGACCTGGCACAGCTGTGGGCTGGACTGTAGACCATATTCTTACAGTTCATTGCTCCCTAGGGAAGCACAAAGGCAGTGGTAACTCTAGCACATTTTCCTTCTTCCATTTTAATCTCATCCTTCTGGAGCATGTAGAAGATAGAACTTTGGTTAAAGGAATTATTTAACAGAAATATCAATCTGTTTTCTTGCCCTTTAAGGTAATTTTCTTTGTTGCAAGTCATTTAATTTGTTTCCACTGTTGGTTGGTAGTATATAGATACATTTGTACTTAGCAGAGAAATATATGAGTGTGTGTGTGTGTGTGTGTGTGTGTGTGTGTGTTTATCTTGTATCCTGTTACCCTGCTGAGAACTTACTTGTATTAGTTCTAGGGTGTTCATTTGCCCTTTCTTCCTTCCTTCCTTCCCCTTTCCTTCCCTCCTAAGATGCCTTAAGGTTTTCTATGTGGACAATCATGTCATCTGAGAATGGACAGTTTTATTTCTTCCCTTCCAATTAGTGTGCATTTATTTCTTCTTCTAGCCATATTGTGCTGGCTGTCTCTTCTCTTTTGACCCTAAGCTCTTGCTCTGGCCACCAGTGACTAGAAATCACAGTTGTTAGACAGGCTAACTTTTCTGCCTGGAATGCTTGCCCGAGTTGGGGCTTTCCTGTGCAGAGATTTTTAATTACTGATTCAAAGTGTTTAAGAATTATGGACTATTGATCTTTTAATTTCTTCTTGAGTCAGCTTAGGAAATTTATATTTTTCAAAAAATCTAGCCACTTCTAAGTTTATTAGCTTAAAGTTGTTCATATGGCCTTTTATCCTTTAAACCTTTATTTTATATCTTTATTTGTTCCCCTTATGTCTTACAGTATTCATACCTGTAGTTTGTGACCCTAGACTATTGTGCTTTCTAAGGGTTTTGGTCTTCTCTTGATTGGTCAGTGCGCAGGTACACAGCACATCTCTTTTCCCTAACCCCCTGCACCGTTTCTAATTAGGAGTTTCTAAGCTGCTATACACTTGGTATCCAGAGAATAAAGTTGTTTAAAATGCGGGTCAGCTTAGAATAAATATTGCATGGAGCAAGGGCTTCAAGTATTCTCTGAGTATTCTTCAAGTATTCATCTGAGAACGTGAACTTTTATTACAATGTCTTCCATGTACGATATCGGTAAATGTTAAAATGAGTATATTTCTAATCATCTTTTCAGCTTCCTTGTGTCTCAGCTTTTGATAGATAAGGTTCTAACTCTGTTCTTTTAACAAGTTAAAGATTTTTAATTGTCCTCTTTTTTTTTTTTTTTAATAAAATTGTATGTTGTGTGGTAATAGATAACACAAAACTGGGTGTATTAGAGTTCCTAGTCTGTAATTTTGGTCAAAGTGTTCTTTTTGACATTAGTCTTCTTAAGCGTTTAAAAGGTATCCTTATTTGCCTTTACTTTTCTCAAGACCCCTCCCATAATTTCTAAAGAATAGACTGATTTCAAGGTGCTTAAATTTTCTTTTTTCTTAAGCTGGTAGAGAATCTAGATCAAAAAAAGGGAAGTTGTCCTAATTATGTTCATTTTATTTCTTAGATTCATTACAAGCTCTCAAATTATTTGAAGACCCTTAGTTTTCTTCATGCCTAAAGTTTGGCATAGAAGAGAGTAGTGCCCATTAGTTTATACAAGGAGGGTAAATGTATTCTCAGTAGTATTAGATAAAAAGTAAAAGGATAAAAGGAAAATGTTGTTAAAAAAAATCATCTTACTTTCGTCCTTTAAGGAAAGTGTTGTTAAAAAAAAATCATCTTACTTTCGTCCTTAGAGTCTTTGAATTTCTTGTGATACTAAACTGCTGGGGTTATAAAGTGGTTACCCTTCCTAGAGAAGGAAATGGTCCAGATTACAGTTACTCACTTACCATTAGTAACTGAATATTCTTTGTAAATTATTAGCACAATCACAAGGAGCTCATTGTTAAGCACTTTCCCAAGTCAGAGATTCTTTTCTGGATTAAGGCTAGCCAGCCTAGTAGCTTGCTCCACCAAATTCTTTTTATTTTTTTTTAATTTTTTTACAAATAGTTTATTGTCAAATTAGTTTCTACATAACACTCAGTGCTCATCCCCAAAGTGCCCTCCTCCGTGCCCATCCCCCCTCCCCCCCACATCCATCAGTCCTCAGTTTTTGTCAGCATTCAAGAGTCTCTCATGGTTTGCCTCTCTCCCTTTCCCCCACCATTTCCGCCCTTCTTCTCCCCCTTGTTCCTCTGTCAAGTTCCTCCTAATCCTCCTATACGTGCAAACATATGATATTTGTCCTTCTCTGCCTGACTTATTTCGCTCAGCATAACACCCTCAAGGTCCATCCATGTTGCTACACATGGCCAGATGTCATTCTTTCTCATTGCCATGTAGTATTCCATGGTATAGATAAACCACATCTTCTTGATCCATTCATCTGTTGATGGACACTTAGGCTCTTTCCATGTTTTAGCTATTGTGGAGAGTGCTGCTATGAACATTGGGGTACATGTGCTCCTATGCATCAGCATTTCTGTATCCCTTGGGTAAATTCCTAGCAGTGCTATTGCTGGGTCATAAGGGAGTTCTATTGTTAGTTTCCTGAGGAACCTCCACACTGTTTTCCAGAGGGGCTGCACCAGTTTACATTCCCACCAACAGTGTAGGAGGGTGCCCGTTTCTCCACATCCTCGCCAGCATCTCGAGTTCTCTGATTTGCTCATTTTAGCCACTCTGACTGGCGTGAGCTCCACCAAATTCTTAAGCTGAGAGTTGTTTTGCTTTGTTGGTGTTTGTTTGTTTGTTTGTTTGTAGCTGCCTTTTGGTGTTAAGGGAGATGGGGGAACAGGACTGTCGATGCCACACGTCTGTGTGCCTGTCTATAGAGGCAGTATCTACAGTACTAACCACACACTGTTCCGGAGCTTGGGAAGGTGCCTGATTTGCCCAACTGAAGCAGCCTCCCTTGAGGTGAGAGAGATAAAGGGAAGACTAACTCACCAATTCTCTCTCCCTGACATAAAACAGCTTTGCTTTGTGCCACTGTCACCAACAGGTACCTTCTCCTGCCTTGGATTGGCCATAAAACAGAAGCTACCATTTTTGAGCCCCTGTGATTGACTCAGCTGTACTCACCTTATATCATGTTATCCTCTTAAAAACCCTTGTAAAAGAGGGCTCATTGTTCCTATTTTTAGATGGAAAGGCCGAGACTTAGATTTCACACAGCTAGCAGAGTGCTTGAATTTGATTTTCGGGCCTTCTGAAGCTAAAGCATATGTTCCTTATGTTCCACCGCAGTCTGCCAATAATGCGGGCCAGGTAAGAAACGTTTCAGTGAACGGTGTATTTGTTAGCTCATTACATAAGATGCTTTCTCCATAGAAAATGAAGTGGAACTTATTGGGATTTTATGCTCCCCTCGTATGCAGTATCTATATGGTAAAATTTAAATTGTGACACTGTTTTCATAGACTAAAAAGGAACATAGGAGCAAAAATGTAAGTGAATGAGGACTGTGTTTCTGGACCTTGCCCAGTACTATGCAGATTAGCTATGCTTAGTTTAGGTTGTAGATGAACTATAGCTTCCACTGCTATGGAACATTGAAATCCCTGTTGTGTTTCCCTGGAAGTAATATAACTTTAAATGGTTAATAGAATTTACGGTCTGACGGATACTGTACATTGGAAGATACTGACATTTTGCCATGACCCAAAACTGAATGGGAGAATTAATTTTTAAAAGGAAGACAAGTTAAAACTTTATGCTAGATAGTACTGGTAGCATTTTTGAAGCCTCCTGTCTTTTGAGTGTCTCATATGTGAAAGACTTTAATAGATATGACGTCTAATCCTCAGATCCAACCCACGAGGTGGCTGGTGTTATCCTCATTTTACCAAGAGGGAAATTTAAGTTCAGAAATCCATCCAAATACGAACACATCCAAGTTCACAGCATTCTGAAGTGGTAAAGCTGGACTTGACCCTCGTGTCCTGCTCTACTTCCCCATACACGGTCTCGTGCCTGTGTCCTTTACATTATGCTGCTGGAAGACAAGGGCAGGCAGCAGCTCTGCAAGTGATTTGGGTTTAAGAATGGGATCTTGGTGGCCTGCAGCGCCCTCCTCCACTGGAGGTTAGGATTATATGCGTAAAAATTGAGACACAGAGATACAAATTTTATTTACTTGGTTTTTTTTTTATTATTATTAGAAATAGCCCTTCAGTTATCTTTTTGGAGAAAGTATTAAGCAGTCTAACACTGTGACTTGACTCTTAATTTGATGTCCCTCTTTTCTTCTTTTTTTAAAAAATGGACTACTGTATTTCTCTTAATATGCAGGAAGAAATACAAGAACTTCTTATGCTTCATCCCTTGAAATTAGACATGTGGTTTCAAACACATTCTTTTTTTTAATGTTTTATTAATTTCTGAGAGA
Source organism: Hyaena hyaena (assembly GCF_003009895.1). Classification (NCBI taxonomy): domain Eukaryota; kingdom Metazoa; phylum Chordata; class Mammalia; order Carnivora; family Hyaenidae; genus Hyaena; species Hyaena hyaena. The sequence continues at coordinate 1,762,831 of NW_024080907.1, read as the reverse complement.
GAGAGAGAGACACACAGTGTGAGCAGGGGAGAGGCAGAGAGAGAAGGAGACACAGAATCCGAAGCAGGCTCCAGGCTCTGAGCTAGCCGTCAGCACAGAGCCCGACACGGGGCTCAAACCCACAAATCGCGAGATCATGACCTGAGCCGAAGTTGGATGCTCAACCGACTGGGCCACGCAGGCGCCCCTCAAACACATTCTTAACAGATCCTTGCTAGTATTCTAGAAAAGAAGAGCCTATTATTTACATAGATCCGTTAGTTTTAATAAGGTCAGAATATTTCTGAGTGGTACAAGAGCCTACACAAAGGTTTAGGACTTTCATAATAGGCATAGCATAGAGAGCAAAACATTCACAATAAGCCTGTGAATCATATATCTTTTACTCTGCATTCTTTTGGTCAGGTTATTGTTTCACTCTTTACAATTGAAATGGAACAAACATAATTTTCTTTTGAGTATGTGTGTGCTAGCTTTGTCGACTTGTAATATCAGTTCCAGCCTTTTCTTGCTCTGGAATAGTTGAAGAAACATGGAAATGATGTTTTCCTTGAGGTTTTAATGAGCTTTGTCATGAAACTCCCTGGACTAGAGTTGTTGGTGTACAGAGTAAGCTGTATTCAAGAAGAAGTAGAAAACCTTAAACAGACTGATGATAATGGAAGAAATTTACATCCAAGATATTTCTAATCTCTCAGTCGTATTCATTTCTGCATCTCTAAAATTGAGATCATTTTTACTCGCAGGATTGTTGGGAGAAGCAAAATTCGTGTATCAGTGCCTGGCACATGGTAGCAGTCAGTAACAGAGTCATCCTCAGCTCTCCCGTCACCACTGCTCTTTTGTTCAGCTTTCTCGACGTTTGTTTGTTTGTCTGATGTTTTATTGCTTACTTCAAAGACACTTGGATTTATTTGTTGATTTAAAAAACATTGCTGCTAGACATTTTTCTCTCTTACTAATCTGATCCCATCTCTAACATAGCTAATTAAATAAAAGTACATTTTTCAAGAAATGAGAAGGGATATAGCCACCAACATGAAGGAGATTTTTTTAATTGTAAAAGAATCTTATGTATAGCTTCTTGTATAAAAAAGAGCATATACTAATAGAGATAACCAGTGGTTATCTCTGAGTGGTGGAACTTCAGGTGAGGTTAGATTTTTTTTTTTTTTTGCTATGTTTATATAGTGCTTTAATTCTTCCATAGTATGTATGTTTCATTTTTTATAAGAAATAGTTCCCAGTTTTTTTACTGTTATGCTCTAGGAACCATCCATATACCTTTATCATTACAAACTTAAGGTTATCTTCTTAGGTATTGTTTCCCTAAATTGTTCCATAGAATGACTATTAGTTTTGGTGAGTATAATATCAAAGGTGTTATAATGTGTTATATCAGAGATGGCCAGGTATGTCCCATAGGGCAGATTTGGCTTGCCACTTGTTTTTGTAGGGCCCATGAGGGTAATGATAAATTTTACATTCTTAAATGGTTGAAAAAGAAATCAGAAGAAAAAGAATTTTGTAACAAATGGAAATGACATGAAATTTGAATTTCATTGACCACTAATAAAGTTTTATTGACATACTTATTTACTTATTTTCTGTGGCTGTGTTCAGGCTATAATGGCAGAGTTCAGTAGCTGCCACAGAGAATATATGGCCTGGAAAACCTAAAATACTTACTTATTATATGGCCCTTTTCAGAAAACGTTTGCCAACACCTGTACTATATTGGAGAAATCTGTTTAGAATTTTGTTCTGGTTGTTTGGGTGTGTGTGTGTGTGTGTGTGTGTGTGTGTGTGTGCGTGCGTGTGTTTGTATTTTAATTCTGCCTGCTTTGGGGTAACCATCTAGTTTAAAATCTCTAATTGCCAAGTTAAAAGTAAGAGCATTTGATAAAGATCACCAAATTTCCATGCAGAAAAAAATCCCCAATATATGAATATGCTGTTTTCTCAGTGGTCTATAATTTTCAGTTTTGGGTTCCTCTTTTATACTTAAGAGTTATGAGCTTAATATTTTCCGAATGGGTTTTTGTTTGTTTGTTTAATATCTGGCTATTAATTCCCATTGTGGCCAAAATGTGGCCTGTATAATTTAAATTTTTCCTGTTATGCAATGTATCATGCACAGGAAAGGGTGAATAAAATGTAAGTGCAATCTAAAGACTAGTTAATAAATAAAACCATGTACTCAATACCCAATCTAAGAAAATTACCAGTGTTTTGTTTTATTTTATTTTTAATTTTTTAATGTGGGTTTTTTTGTTGTTGTTGTTGTTTTTTTTTGAGAGAGAGACAGAGCACAAGCAGAGGAGGGGCAGAGAGAGAGGGAGACACAGAATCTGAAGCAGGCTCCAGGCTCTGAGCTGTGAGCACAGAGCCTGATGTGAGGCTGGAACTCACGAACTGAGAGATCATTACCTGAGCTGAAGTCAGACTCTTAACCAACTGAGCTACCCAGGTGCCCCATATTCGTTTATTAAGTAGGCTCCATGCCCAGTGTGGGGTTTTGAGCTCACAATCCCGAGATGAAGAATTGTGTGCTTTACTGACTAAGCCAGCCAGCACCCGCCAACCATGTAGCTCCCTAAGTGCCTCTAATTCTGTATCCTTCCCCTCAATAGGGAGCCATTTCCTTGGTTTTTACATTTTTATTATATATCTAGGTATGCCTAAACAACATGTTTTGGGGTTTGCCTGTTTAAAAGGTAAATTGATTCATCATGTAGGTATCATCTATATCATTTCTTTCTCTAAGCATTATGCTTTCAGGATTCACGTATGCAAACAACCGTAGTATATCATGCCTGCTGTATAATAATACATTATATGATATACACTTATGGACTAATGAAGCTTCACGTAGATATCTCAGTGACAGTCTCAAATACAGCATTTCCTAACTTAGGGTTACTACTCTCTCCAACCTCTTGCTTGCCAAACTGTTCTGTCTGTCGTGTTTCCTGTCTCTGTGATAGCATCTCTATACACCCGTTTCCCCAAGCCAGAAACCTGGCGGTTATTTTTGACATCTGCCTCTTCCTCATTCCCCATTTCCAATCAGTCATTAATCTGATAGGTTTGACTTTTCTCAATATTTCATATCCGTCTTTACCATAACCATCCTAGTCGAGCTCTTACTTAGACGCTGCAGTTGTCTTCAGTGCAGTATTAACGTTTTTTCTTATTCTCTTTTCGTGGATTCCGAAGTTCACCTCTTCAGCCTCCCCTATACTCTCGTCCATTCACTTGCCAATCTCTGCTCATCCAGCCATTATGCAGGCCATGCTCACTCCTGCTTTGGGACTTTTGCAGATGCTGTTCCCTCTGCCTTTAGAACAGTGCTAGTTCATTCTTCAGGACAAAATTTTGAGCTGTACCTCCTCGGGGACAAGTCATCTTTGCCCACCATCCCTTAAACTAGGTCATGCCTCTACTGTTAGGACTTCCTACTGCATCCTCCTGGCACTAGTATAAATTTCAATTAAGTGGCTGGTGAGGAAGACCTCTCTTACCTGATTCACTCAGAACCAGTAGTCTACAAAGTGTAATAAAGGAAGAGGTCATAGGAAGGGATACAGACCTTAAATATTTTACTCTAATTTCAAGAATAAGACTGCATGTTCATTTGCCAGATTTTTTAGTAAGAGGCCAAGATCTTTTCTTTGAGAGTAGGTTCACTAGTTGCAGTTCCATATTGCTTATCTTGTAGAAACCATACCCATAATGTATCACCTAAGATTTCCAGTGTGGGCTTTTTAGGTAGAACAGGAACTCAGACTCTGATCACGCATTCTGACTTTAGAATTCCTTGTAGATCTTTGCAATATTTTTTTTCTAAATTTTTTTCTTTTACTATTTTCTTGCTTATACCTAATTCAACAGTGGTATCTCCCTTTTATTGATGCTTTCAGAGTCCTTCAACTCAGTCTTCCCTACCCCTCCACATTTCATTAGGTTAATTAACAGTTAAATCACATAGTTACAATAAAAAGTATAAATAACATGAGTAGTTTTGGAAGCTAACATAACTAACTCAGTAAAAGTATAACTCAACTGGTGGGAACAGAAGTATCTGGGTGTACTAGATCATTGGACCTCACATTTAAAAAAACATTTTTTTTTTAAGTTTCTTTATTTTGAGAGACAGCAGGGGAGGGACAGAGAGAGGGTGAGAAAAGATCCCAAGTAGGTAGGCTCCGCACTGTCAGCTGTGGCAGAACCCGATGTGGGGCTTGAACTAACGAACCGTGAGATCATGACCTGAGCCAAAATCAAAAGTCAGACGCCTAACTGACTCAGCCACCCAGGGGGCTCTGGGCCTCACACTTTTAGGTGCACATGTACATGTACATGGTCTACTGTATTAATATGTGTGTTGTAAAAGTGTAAAGTATATAAGGTTGAATTATATGACCATTGATGACCCACAAAACATAGTAATAAATAGCAGTATAAAAGATAAATAGGCATCCAATTAGATAACATAGACCATGTCACAATAGAGTATATAGATAACAATTAAAAATAACATTCTTAAAAGCCCAAATGGTTCTCAGATTCTTTACGGGATGACAGCTATGACAGCCATGCATCCTTGGATTTCTGTTCCACTCTTAATATTAAATGTTGTATCTCTCTTTCTAAAAATGATTGAAGTGCCACTAAAATATCGGTCAAAACTCATTTCTTCTAAACTGCCTCTCGTACCTGAATTTGGCACAGAAATACTTTAATCAGTCCTTGTGTCTTAATTTTTGTTACTGTGGCTGAAGGACTGTTCATTGGGCAAATACTACCATGACGAAGTAGTCTAGATAGACTTAGAGGAGGGATGTGGATTGGGTTACGTTCCTCCTCTTTACCCACTATGATATATGCCATGTAGTCTTAAAACTTGTTGCATTTAATTTATTCTAATAAAGTATGGATTAAGTCCCATTGAAATGAACCCCAGGAACTGTTTCAATTATTTTGTTTTGTGGAGATCTTGTAACATACACTACTTGACATTAAGAGGGCCATTGACTATAGTCCTTAATTTTTTTATATATGTAAATTTTTGTAGAAATGGAATTTGACCTCTCATTTTCCATTATTTTGATTTATAGCTTATCCTGTCAGATATCATTTTTCAACAAAATTCTTTAACTTACGACAGTTATAAAACCAGTTTTAAATTATGATTGTCCTTGGGGGAAGGAATGACTTTTTAGGAATTTGCTTTGGATTGTTGTAAGGACAGCTATGCAGGTGTAAAAATGTGAAAGCTAATAATGGATGATGAGCATGTATTCTAGAGTCAGTACATAAGGAATTTAAAACTTTTTAGTCCTGTGTAACTTTACATAAAACCCTAAAGTAATGGACTTACAAGTTTCAAAGAGTTTCAGCTAAATACATTTCTAGAAATTTAACAACAAAACAAACCAAAGAACCTCAAAACTGACATTGTAGATATTAAGATAGTTGAAATGCCTTCCTGATTCTTCTTGCATGGACTCATCTGTGAATCACTATCAGTATTTTTTTCTTTGCAATATTACAGCCGCCCACATAGCATTCCCCACGTCGAGAAAAATCTACTTTCTATCCCCAAGGGATGTGGAAGCATAATAGTCTTTCTTTAAATTAGAATATCTTGTCACGATGCAGTCTAGCAACAGTCTCCAGATTAGGAATGGAGAATTCACTCAGTTTCTTGCTCTATGAAAATGAACCACAGGTTCGGTGTTAGAAACAGCCTCTGTAACTGGGCAAGTCCATGCTTTCTACACGCCCTGCCTGTTCATGCAGCTTATAAAGAACTTCATGAGGAGAGAAGTGGTTTTAAGTTTGGTTGCTTTCTAAAAGGGATAGTTTGTCAAAGAAATATCTTTAAATAGCTACAGGATTTATCTTATAAACACGGAGAAGAGAAATTTTTGGCCTTCTTGACTACTGCTCTCCTGATGTCCACAGTGGCATAGTCTAGACCAGCATCCGCAAACTTCCTCTGTAAGAGGCCAAACAGAAAACCTTTCAAGCTTCGCAGGCCACATGTGGTCTCTGTCAAATATTTTTTGTGGATTTTTTGTTTCTGTTGTTTTATCCCTTTAAAAATGTAAAATCCATTCTCAGCTAGGGTCCATACAGAAACAGGCCACTGGCCAGATTTGGTCCTGGGGCTGTCATTTATTGACCCCTGATCCAGATCAATACCTTCCAGTAGAAATATACTTTGAACTATGTATGTGAGTTTTAATATTTTAGTAGCCACATTTAAAAAGTAAAAAGCAAGGGCACATGGGTGGCTCTGTTGGTTAAGTGTCTGACTCTTGATTTTGGCTCAGGTCATGATCTCACAATTTGTGAGTTCAGGCCCTGCTTTGGGCTCTGAGTTGACAGTGTGGAGCCTGCTTGGGATTCTCTCTCTCTCTCTCTCTCTCTCTCTCTCTCTTTCTCTTTCTCTTTCTCTCTCTGCCTCTGTCCTGCTCGTGCTCTTTCTCTCTCTGCCCCACACATGTACACACATGCACTCTCTCTCAAAATAAATAAATAAATATTAAAAAACATCATTCGGGGCACCTGTGTGGCTTGGTCTGTTCAGTGTCTGACTTTGGCTCAGGCCATGATCTTGCGGTTCATGAGTGTGAGCCTCACATCAGGCTCTGTGCTAACAGCTCAGAGTCAAGCCCACTTCAGATTCTGTGTCTCCCTCTCTCTGACCCTCCCCTGCTCACACTGTGTATCTCTCTCTCTCAAAAATAAATATTTAAAAATTTTCTTTAAAAGTAAAACGTCATTCACATAGGTGCCAGGGTGGCTCAATTGGCTAAGTGTCTGACTTCAGCTCTGGACATGATCTCTGTGCTGACAGCCCAGAGCCTGGAGCCTGCTTCAGATTCTGTTTCCCTCTCTCTCTGCCCCTTTGCAACTTGCACTCTGTCTCTCTGTCTCTTAAAAATAAATAAACATTAAAAAAAAAAAAAACAACTTTGGGGTGCCTGGGTGGCTCAGTCAGTTAAGCATCTGACTTCAGCTCAGGTTATGATCACATGATTCGTGAGTTCGAGCCCCATGTCGGACTCTGTGCTGACAGCTCAGAGCCTGGAGTCTCCTTCAGATTCTGTCTCCCTCTCTCTCTGCTTTTCCCCTACTCATGATCTCTCTCTCTCTCTTACAAAAATAAACATTAAAAAAAGTTTTAAATAAGCTTCTGGCACTTATCCTAAAAAAAGAAAACCTCATTCATAAAAAAGTAAAAAGCAGATGAAATTAATTTTAATAATATATTTGGCTAGTTATATTAAAACTATTTATCATTATAATATATGACACCAGCCACATTTCAGGGGCTCCATAACCCCACGTATTGGACAGCACAGCTCTAGATGGTGAGCTACTGTAAGGGCTGTGAACTGGGGCCAGTGTAGTTTGTTACCAGTCTGGGACAAGTTAAGTATAGGAATTAAACACAAGCATTTAAAATAGTTTATAGCTATTAGATAGTTATTTTATGTCTATTCAATCTAATAAGATTGACACTTGTATTTCATGTCTTTTTTCACATTTTACTTTTCTAACAATGTATTCTTAGAATGCCATACAAAGGAATCGATTTGCAAAATGAAAAACTGGCCTCTTCATTCTGGATAGTTTAAGAGGCACTGCTGTCGACAGTCTTTCCTGAGATTCCATGGGCCTCTTGTGTACATGGCAGAAATGAAAAGAGAAATGGTGATAAGATTGAGGTGGGTGGTGTACTTAGTACGGCTACAGAGCAGTGCCCTCCTTCTTCCCTCTTTCACAGCTGCCATTGGAGCCCACGGCTGGAGTAGGTCAGTGGTTTTCCTGCTTCACTCTAGGATCACCCAAGAGCTTCTAAAAAACAGCAGTGTCCGGACCCATCTCCAGACCAGTTGAATCACAATCTCTTGGGAGGGGGCCTGTGTATCATGGAGTTTAAAGAGCTCTCCGGGCTATTATATCACGCAGCCAGTGTTTATTGTGTGGATCCTTCACCCCAGAAAAAAATTTTTTGCTGTTTCTCCATTTGTAAAGAATCACTGATCTGGATAGAGGTTTTCTGTGTGGTGTACTATTGTCTGTCTGTAATTGTGAAAAGAGGACTTTCCAAGTTAAATATGTCACTTTAACTTTGTTCACTCCTGAAACCTCACTAAAATTAAAGGAATAAAAAACGTATAAGGGGAGGCACCCAGTGACTCAATTGAGCATCCGACTCTTGATTTAGGCTCAGGTCATGATCCCAGGGTCGTGGGATTGAACCCTATATTGGGAGAAGATGCTCTCTCTCCCTATTTCTGCCTCACCCCTGCTCGCTTGTGCACGTGCTCACTCTCTCAAATAATAAAAAAAGGTATAAACCCATAAGTAGAAAGCAAATGTGCAACAGAAGTAAACCTGATTGATCAACTGGTTTTCAGTAGAAGCAGGTAGCTAGAAATTAACAGAATGGAGAAAACTTATATAAATGTCTACAAACAAGGATATTAAAAATAAGCAAAACAGTATAGTGCTGGCTCAGAAATGAGAGGAACCAATTAGCTCAGAAGGTAAGGGTGAAGTATGCAGCTAAACACAGGAATGTTTGAAAGTCTGTATGTTTTGGACTCACACATGCCCTCCTTTACCCTGAGCAGTCAGGAAGACTACTGCTCTTTTTTACCCTGGATAAAACTAGAGGTTAGAGTTTGGAGAAATTAAATCTAAGAGGTCCAGTCAGAGCTGAAGTAGAGTATCTTTTGAAAATACGGACACCTTTTTGAAAATAAGGACCAAGCAAAAGTCTGAATATTGTGGTGAAAACCCTACTGTTCTCCTCCCCTGCTCTCAGAACATGGCAGGCAGGTGCCCCCCCTGCCCCAGAGGGGAAATTGGAGGATTTCTCTCCAGGATAAGGGGCCAGGAGACAAGACTTAGATTTCCTGACATTTGTGGATTTCCTAATAAAAACCCAACTCCTTGCCTCCTCACCTTGTAGGGAAAGCCAGTCATTTGACAAGTACCTGACCCAGCCTCCGGCACCACCACATAGACAGAGCTTCTGTTCAGCGTGTTAGTGGCCGCCTCATCTGTGATGGACGGCTGGGACTCATCAGACACTTGTGGGAAGCCTCCAGAATAAAAAACAGACACCTGAAGACTTAGGGAGAAAAAAGAGAGGAAACAGATAAAAACATTTTAAGTGTTAAAAAAAAGAAGAAAACATTTGAAAAATTTGTATCCTCAGAGAAATGAGATATTCATCCAAGAAGCTAGAATAGGATGTTATTAAAAAGAACATTCAGAGAATAAGAAAAACGTCTTAGAAATTAAAGCTGTGACAGGAAACGTTCTAACAGCAGCAGAAGTGTTGCAAAGTGATACCAAAGAAATCTTCCAGACAGTAGAAAAGGAAAAGAAATGCAGTGTTGAAAAGAAAATAAATGTAATCAGGAGATGAATCTAAGAGGTCTGCTGTCTAATGAAAGGACTTTTCAGAGGGAGGATGGAGGCAATGGAAAGGACATGGAAAGGACACAATGAATGTAAAAAAAAAAAAAAAAAAAAGTCCCAGGCTAAGGATAAAGAGAAAAACTACAACGTCTCACAAAATAAAAACAGGTCACATTTTGGGAGCCCCACATTGAACTCTGTGCTGACAGCTCAGAGCCTGGAGCCTGCTTCAGATTCTGTGTCTCCCTCTCTGTCTGTCCCTCCCCCATTGGCACCGTCTCTCTCTAAAAAAATAAACATTTTAAAAAAAGGAAATAAAGAAATGAGGAGGAAATGGAGCTAGAAGCGACCTCTCGGATGTTGGAAGAGTACATCTACAAAGGTGTTGGAGTCAACAAGGATGTGGCAGGTATTTATTGGCAGGCTCATATTTAACATGACTATGAGCGAAGAACAGAATCTTAATGTAAAAGAAAAAAAAGAATAAATGATAATAACAAGGCATGTTAAGTTCAAATAGTGTAAACCTCAAAACAAAGAGAAGGAGGGAAAATGTTCTGATAGAGTTCAATGAGAATAAAACTTTTAAATCTAATCCATCTAATAGATTGTACTAGAATTATCTATACCACCTACGATGCCAACTCCTATATACCTAACAGTATGCTTGTAATAAAGAATAATCTGACAGGGCATTTTATGATTTCATAGGCATAAATTCTCTATGTTGGCATCATCATTAGTCCAAGAGCCCTTTCTGTAAGAAACTGGAATGAAGATATATATAAAGTTTAGTTTTTATTGTTGTCTTAACCCTAGTCAGTGTCTTGAAAATCCAACTATTTATCACAAAGAGCGTTAGTCACAGTTAATGGAAGGATCAGCTCTAATGCTTCTCACCACTGTAAGAAAAAACATTCCAGCAGATTGTAAGTTGTGAAGAGTATTGCATAATGAGAGACATGAACAAAAAAAAAATTCAGGGCAAAAAAGTACCGGGCTCATTAAAAGGCAAAATAGAAAGAGAACTTTTTAATAAAGTTTCTGCTGCCCTTTTGTGATAAAACGACTTGAATTTTTTTTTAATGTTTTATTTATTTCTAGGAGAGAGAGAGAGACAGTGTGAGCAGGGGAGGGTCAGAGAGAGAAGGAGTCACAGACTGAAACAGGCTCCAGGCTCTGAGCTGGCAGTCAGCACAGAGCCCGACTCGGGGCTCGAACCCACGAACCGCGAGATCATGACCTAAGCGAAAGTCGGACGCTTAACCGACTAAGCCACCCAGGCGCCCCTAAAACGACTTGAATTTTAAGTTTACATTTTTCCACTTCTAATGTTGACTGTTAGGTTATTGAATGAGGCAGCGTGACTATTGGTGTTAAGAGTCGTAAAATAATCTGTAAAGTGTGATAATCTACTTTTGATTTTTTTAAAGGAACAGAAATAAAGAAGCCAAATTACATATTTTTTGGTTTGGTTTTCTTAATTACTACTGCAATATCATAGCTTTTTCTGTTACTCTATTACTTCCAGCCTTTTCCAGGATTAAGAATTGGGAAGCAGACAGCAATAGCACTGCTAGGACTTTACCCAAGGGATACAGAAATGCTGATGCATAGGAGCACATGTACCCCAATGTTCATAGCAGCACTCTCCACAATAGCTAAAACATGGAAAGAGCCTAAGTGTCCATCAACAGATGAATGGATCAAGAAGATGTGGTTTATCTATACCATGGAATACTCCATGGCAATGAGAAAGAATGAAATCTGGCCACGTGTAGCAACATGGATGGACCTTGAGGGTGTTATGCTGAGCGAAATAAGTCAGGCAGAGAAGGACAAATATCATATGTTTGCACGTATAGGAGGATTAGGAGGAACTTGACGGAGGAACAAGGGGGAGAAGAAGGGCGGAAATGGTGGGGGAAAGGGAGAGAGGCAAACCATGAGAGACTCTTGAATGCTGACAAAAACTGAGGACTGATGGACGTGGGGGGCAGGGGGGGATGGGCATGGAGGAGGACACTTGTGGGGATGAGCACTGAGTGTTATGTGGAAACTAATTTGACAATAAACTATTTGTAAAAAAAAAAAAAAAGAATTGGGAAGCAGAAAGACACCTTTCTATTTACATCTCAGTGTTCTCTTTCTTTCCTCCTATTTTCTTTCCTACTCAAACTGCTTCTTCAAAATCATGGATAAGATTCAATACATTGCAGAATAGGAAGGGAAGATACTGAATTTTTACAAGTAGTCTATCTGTAAGCTTTAGGATGCCTGATGAGATAACGAGTTGGTAAGCAAAGTCAGGAAGATTAGTACTCAAAGCTTTTTGAAGTAATTTTAATGTGTTACACAAATGTCCTGTTTTCAACTTTGGAGTAGTTGAGTACAGATATGTTTCAACCATACAGAACATATCTTCCCTTTGTAATACTTGAGCCAGTGCCTGAATTATTTGTAGTCTGGAGACCGAAGTCAGTGTCCTAATGAACTTAGGTTGATGCGTGGGAAAAAGAAACCAGCGTTTAATTGAGAGAGTTTGTTTTCTTTCCCATGAGATCTGAGTATTCTGTCTGAAAGGAAATGGCCAGTGAGGACGAGCTTGACTAGTGTTGCTATGATTGTCACAAAAGGGCCAGAGACCTTACCACTCCCGGCATTGTTTGCCTCATCGCTTTAGCGAGCAGTGGAGGGCCACTTCGAATTCCGCGTCACCGAAATGAAACGTCCGGCGAGAAGGGCAGGGTGCATGGGAACTTCCTGTTTTGTCTGCACACACCACCTAACACAGTTTTCTCTTCTTCCTATTTTGTCTTTAGATCTTATAATCAATGGATAAAGTGGGGAAGATGTGGAATAACTTCAAATACAGGTGTCAGAATCTCTTCGGTCATGAGGGAGGGAGCCGTAGTGACAATATGGACATGAACTCCAACAGGTATCTGTCTGTTAAAGAGAGAAACATCAGTATAGGAGACTCAGCTCCTCAGCAACAAAGCAGTCCCTTAAGAGAAAATGTTGCCTTACAACTGGGATTAAGCCCTTCAAAGAATTCTTCCAGGAGAAACCCTAACTGTGCCACCGAAATTCCTCAGATTGTTGAAATCAGCATCGAAAAGGATAATGATTCATGTGTCACCCCAGGAACAAGACTCACAAGAAGAGATTCCTACTCTCGGCATGCCCCGTGGGGTGGGAAGAAAAAACATTCCTGTTCTACAAAGACACAGAGTTCATTGGATACTGATAAAAAGTTTGGTAGAACTCGAAGTGGACTTCAAAGGAGAGAGAGGCGGTACGGCGTAAGCTCGGTGCACGATATGGACGGCGTGTCCGGCAGAACTGTGGGAAGTCGCTCTCTGAGACAGAGGTTGCAGGACACTGTGGGCTTGTGTTTTCCCATGAGAACTTACAGCAAGCAGTCAAAACCCCTCTTCTCTAATAAAAGAAAAATACACCTTTCCGAATTAATGCTTGAGAAATGCCCTTTTCCTGCCGGCTCAGATTTAGCCCAAAAATGGCATTTGATTAAACAGCATACGGCGCCCGTGAGCCCACACTCAACATTTTTTGATACATTTGATCCGTCCTTGGTTTCTACAGAAGATGAAGAAGATAGGCTTCGAGAGAGAAGGCGGCTTAGTATTGAAGAGGGGGTTGACCCTCCTCCCAACGCACAAATACATACATTTGAAGCCACCGCGCAGGTTAATCCATTATATAAACTGGGACCAAAGTTAGCTCCTGGCATGACCGACGTAAGTGGGGACAGTGCTGCAATTCCACAAGTTAATTGTGACTCGGAGGAGGACACTACCACCCTGTGTCTGCAGTCGCGGAGGCAGAAGCAGCGTCAGGTGTCTGGAGACAGCCATGCCCACGTTAGCAGACAGGGGGCTTGGAAAGTCCATACGCAGATTGATTACATACACTGCCTCGTGCCTGATTTGCTTCAGATTACAGGGAATCCCTGTTACTGGGGAGTGATGGATCGTTACGAAGCAGAAGCCCTCCTTGAAGGAAAACCTGAAGGCACATTCTTGCTCAGGGACTCTGCGCAAGAGGACTACCTCTTCTCCGTGAGCTTCCGGCGCTACAACAGATCTCTGCACGCCCGGATTGAACAGTGGAACCACAACTTTAGTTTTGACGCCCACGACCCATGTGTATTTCACTCCTCCACTGTAACAGGACTTTTAGAACATTATAAAGATCCCAGCTCTTGCATGTTTTTTGAACCATTGCTTACTATCTCGCTAAACAGGACTTTCCCTTTTAGCCTGCAGTATATCTGCCGTGCGGTAATCTGTAGATGCACTACATATGATGGAATAGATGGCCTCCCTTTACCATCAATGCTGCAGGATTTTTTGAAAGAGTATCATTATAAGCAGAAAGTTAGAGTTCGCTGGTTAGAACGAGAACCAGTCAAGGCGAAGTAAACTCTCCTGCCCCCAGAGGGCATTAACTAGATCTGCTTTTATGTGCATCAGACAGTACACCTATAGCAAGCACACGTATCAGTGTTAGGTTTTTTCAGTGCAGTATGTAGTCTTAGTGTCAGTATCTGTCAGATGCGGTCTGCTGTTACTCAGATATACGTGGTGCCTATTGAGACAACAGAGGACAGAGCTACAGGTATTCGGTAAGGCTACCAAAACGCTTTGTCGATTGAGCTGACAGTTTGGTTTTTAATGACTGTAGTAATTGAGTGAGGCAACTCGGGGGCATTTGCTATGAAGAATTCTATTTCTTACTGAAGAACAAATTATTACTATTGGATGAGTATTTCAACAGTGTGACTAATGTTTGAAATTGTTATTTTTTCTAAGAACTTTTCTATAACCTTCCAAAAGTAGTGATGTTTGTAGTTACTATAAATCAAGCTTTGGAAGTCCAAAAAATAAAGACTGCCTTCCTTTGAGAATAAAAAAATGCAATTTTCTGGCCACAAGGGCATAGTGCAGTTCACTTAAGTGTTGATGTAGTTTATAGTCAGTCCCCTGTCTCTTCTGCAAAAGGTACTGTTAAATAAACCAGGTTTTCTAAATAGTTCTTAAAATTTCAGGCTTACAAAGTTGGTAGTAGAATATTATTTAAAGGCCTTAGGTATTAATTTTTTTTTAATGAGTGCTTTAACTTAAAACACATTGGGAATAGCTGCAATGTAGTCCTGTGTGTGATTTTTTTTTTTAAAGTTAATACGTGCATTCTAATCATTCATTAGTTAAAGTTGGACCTTTCTGTGCCCATGATGAGGTTGTGAACCATGAAGAAAATGAGACTAGAAGATGCCCAACCAAGTCAGATAATAATAACTACAGTGGTTGCTGGTGTTGAGATTATTGTTAAACTGTAATGAACAATTTGGATGGCAGTATTTATCTTTGTTGTAAACTCTCGTAGCTGAATTGCTTAAGTACAATTTAGAGAATTTCAGTGCAGTTAATTTCTAATGGAAAATCTGAAACCTACATTGCAGATTTAAAAGGTACTGTACAATCCTGGTATCTGTAAATAACTTTACTTAGCACCTTTTTGTCACTTAGAATAGTATGCAATACTACTTGAGTGAGCTATTTTGGAAGTAATACCAAGTTCTAGTGTTTGCTTCTTAGTATTGAACTGAATTTACAGTTCTGTCCTAGACATTTTGCACTAGTCGAATCCATTCTTGTGTCTTTTTGTTAATGTGCTCTGTACCACTGGTGAGTGCTCCTTGGTTTCCTTACCTGCTGCTACGGAAAGTTCTTTTACATTCTGAAGGCTATTGCCAAGGCTACAAAAAAGAGAAGCTATATTTGTATGCAACACTAACCCTTTGACTGCTAATGTACGTTTCTGCTTGCTGTGCCTTGTTATGGCTGCTTTTTTGTGCTAATAAAGTATGTTTGGTGTTCTCCTTGTATATCTGCTGTTTTATACATTTGCAACAATTTCTCTTATAAATGGAATGGTATTGGGGTTTTTAAACAAGCATTACCCGACAACCTACTATAGTTAATGCAGAATTACTGTACAGTCTGATACTGACTTATTCTGAGTAAGCAGACTCTAAATTTAATGCTATTCGTCTTTCCAGTCATATTCACATATACTGTGGAACAGTATCTATAGTTACTGCACCTTACTGTACAGTTTAGATTATAACACAAATGGAACAGAGAAATATCGACTAACCTATTGATTTCTCTGCTTGTAAATGACCGTTTGAAACTATCAATGACGTGTTATAATAAGTGAAGATCTTTAGTCTCTCACTTCATCAGAAACAAGTTAAATGAAGTCTTGTGAACTAAAGAATATGTCAGCACCATTTATTGGTTTGGGGACCACTTTTATTAATCATAAATGCCCAAAATGTAGAACTTTAACCAAAGACTTGTCCATTTTTAAAGCAAAATGGGAATTGAAGGGACTTATAATTCCTGTTATTTCTAATACAAGTCCCTGAAGAACTTATACCAAAGTGTTCGAGAACGTCGTCCAAACCTACTTTAAAGCATTATGTGCAATTAAGTTGTTATGACATAATTATATTGCATAACTGTTGGGTCCGTTTTCTTGAGCTTATAATGTATCTGGAAAATAATCGCTTGGGGGGGGAAACAAGTCCTTACTGATTATTGGAGAAAAATTATATATGCAAGCAAGATCTTGTTTTAAAGAGGAAACTTGAAACTCCAAGAAAACACTTGATGTTTTATATGCTTGTAGCAAATTGATGTTCTAATTGTAGTTTTATAGAAAATACTAATGCTTTTATGTATCTCAGAACTTTCATATGTTAAATGGAAATTGTTTTAAATGTGTAAATATTTGAGTTTTGTGTGAGCATGTATACACTGTGCTAAAAGTCACATGTTCCAGTTTCTGTGTAATATGAATATGCAACCTTTGGTTTAAAATTTTTTTTCTTAAAAAATTAGTGGCTTACATTTTAAAAAAGAAAAATCACCAGCATGAAATTGCACCTTAGTCTATATTCACTGTGTCTTTTTCTGAATCCCACTGTAGCCTGTCAACTAAATTTTTGTTTTCATGGTCTTTTTGAAGTGCATTTTAATACAAACCAGGAAATTCTTTAGAGGTTTGGACACATCTTCATAGTAAAGTAATTAACCCAAGGAAAGGTTGGTCTGATTCCTGTCCATTCTCATTCATCCATTGATTCATTCATTTTCTCTGTGTATGCGTACACACACACACAACACACACACGGATTATATACACATGCGTGTATATATTTATGATGTTAATATTACTTTAAACAATAATATTGCCATCTGATTTAAAATCATTTAGAGGCCTTATTCATATATATATATGTGTGTATATATATATATGCGCGCGCGCGCGCACACACACACACACACACTATCCTTGTACCATTCAAATTTGACTACACCTAAAGGTTAGTCTTGCTGATACAGTCTTACTTGTAATGCAGTCCCCTTGCAACGAGAAAGCGTGCATCAGTTATTTTCTGGCTAAACACAGTACAAAATTGTTGAAGAAGAAACAACTTGGTTTAAATACAGTTATTAAAAGTCATTATTAAATTTATATTTCTTCAACGAAAATTGAGCCCCAATAATCATCCTGCTTTATGTTCTTATGGTCCGTTGGAATGTTTGTATAAGATTTATAATGGCTTGAGCCATAAAAATTGAAACTTGAATTCTATGCTTCACTTTGACAAAATTCAGAGCTTATGAACCTTTTTACTTGACTTTTTCATCTGGTTGCTATTCATTTTTATCCCAAGCTTCCTTTGCTCCATGACACTAAACACTAGTTTGGTAACTTTTATTGAGATTGGTCTTTAGATCTTTTATTTTTGTAGCACAGAAAGCTATAAAGTTGCTTTTTGGTAGAGGCACAGAGGCTGTGGGTGAGTCAGCCGTCTCCTAGGAAAGAGGCAGAGCCTGTCTCCATCTCTGGGAGTGTGTTAACACAGGGGAACTCAAACCAGTTTCTCCACTTGCCCTGTAGCCCAACACATGACTTTACCTAAATGAAATTAGAATAAAATGCACACAAAGGGCTGACTTTTAAGGTGAAAAAAGGTCTCCAAAGGGGACAATACCGCACGGTGTGTGTGTGTGTGTGTGTGTGTGTGTGTGTGTGCGCGCGCGCATAAACACTGTATATCTATGAGGCTCAGGTTTTGTTTCATATTTTTGCAACAGCTGATACCAAACATAGGTATGTTCTAAGGAGATTTGGGGTTGGAATTTTTGTGGAAGGTACCTGGTTGGTTGGGTTTTTTGAGGGGGGTGGGATGGATGGAGGAGTTGACATTGCGAAGTGTGGATCAGTTGGAACAACTGTTTTTGTGCCCAGGAAGCTTGATTCAATATTTAGGTTCTTTTCGGCCATAATTCAACAATTATTTATTGAAGGCTCATGTGCCAGTTACCATTTTAGGTGATGGTTATACATTGGGGTATGAGACAAAGCTATAGGATCACTAGGGAATAATGATTTTGGATGGTGAGAAGAAAATAACCAAGATCAAAGCAAAGAGCAGTTTGATGAAAGAAACAGTGAAACTAAAACTCTTAAAGCCAGAATGAGCTTATATGATGAGAAAGAGAATGGCCATAAGACCATAAGTCCAATGAGTGTGATGGGGAATGGCAGATGATAAGGTAAAGATTGGCAAGGGCCAGACTGCATCAGACTGTGGGCCCATCGAAAGGAATTTATATTTTATTCTGGCTGTGGTGGTAAGCCTTTGGAGGTTTTTAAGCAATGGAGTGATGTGTGCTTTCTATTTCTCTAGTAGATTGAAAAGAGGCTAGAGTGGGATAAAATAAAGGAGACTATCATAGTCATCTAGGTGAGTTTTGGTGAGAGTCTGGACTTGGGTAGTAGTTGTAGGGAGAACTCAGATTGAGGATGTCTCTTTTAGTGGTAAAGCTGACAATCTGGTAATGGATCAGATGGGAGGAAGAAAGAAAGAAAAAATGATTTTGAGCAAAGGTGGTGATGCCTTTAGTTGAGATTTCAGAAAACCTGTGGAGGAACAAAATGGAAGGTGTAAATTAAATTCTGCCTTGGATATGTTGAGTTTTGAGATTTCTATTAATTACCCACAACAGACACACTGAGCAGGCAGTTGTATATATGAAAGTAGAATTAGGGGAAGAAATTGGGGGGGGGGTGAAGGTCACTATATGGGTAGTATTTCAAACCATAGGACAGGATGGAAATGGCTAGAAATTTTGCATGGGACTAAGTATTTCTTTGGGGAGGGTAACTATGGACACATTTATCTTAATTTGTCAATTCAAGATTCTTTATCATTAGATTCTTTGAAAACCTAAAGGATTTGGTAGAGGTGGAGGATTTCACCTTTCAAAAAGTTTTTATATACTGGAATCCCAAACCTTGCACTCAATTTTAAAGTTTTATCCATGTCAAGTTAGATTGTCATGGTTCCTATGCCAAATTAGCTTGTGATTCTTTTTTAGTATAGATTTTTTTATGTGAGAAATCCAAGTTCATTATGTAATATTTAGGAAGGACTGAAGATTATAAAGAATTTGTGCCCCCAAAATTTCAAAACAGCCCATGGTATTATTTTCTCTATCATTTCCCATCACAAGCCATGCCCCTGCACCTCCTAACTCCTGTTTTTGTAATCTTCCAAGAGGTAACTGCTATCAACACTTATTATATACCCTTCCACTATTCTTTCGTGAGTTTTTACTGTGAAAATTTCAAAACTTTATAAGATACAGATAAGTGGTAACATACAGAAAGAGGAAGATAGTTGTAGTCCTTGAATTATTTTGAGAAGGGTATACAGATTCAACCCATTATTTGAAACAGCAGGGACCTTAGATCTTCTTCGGTCCCTTCCGACTCTTGAGACAGATCATTCAGTGGGTCAGAGTAACTGACATTGCAAAAGCCCTGTCACTGATAGCTTCTTCAGATAAAATTTCAATAGGAGAACCCTCGCCACAGGGAACTTCTAAACTAGTGGGGACACAGACAAATACAGAAATGTGTAATGACAACAATATATGAAAATAGACCAAGCAAAAAGTAATTTTTAAAAACCTGCTTGGGGCGCCTGGGTGGCTCAGTCGGTTAAGCGTCCAACTTCGGCTCAGGTCGTGATCTCGTGGTTCGTGGGTTTGAGCCCCACTTCGGGCTGTGTGCTGCCAGCTCAGAGCCTGGAGCCTGCTTCAGATTCTGTGTCTCCCTCTCTCTCTGACCCTCCCCTGCCCAAACTGTCTCTCTCTCTCTCAGAAATAAATGAAAATAAAAAAACCCATTTTTTAAAAAAAAACCTGCTTACATGCTTGACAAGGAAAAACAGAAATGATCCAAGTGGACGCGGGGTGATTTGGTGTCTTAGGTCTGTTTCATTACAAGAATGTCTAATAATTGGACTTTGCAGATGGTAGTGGAGAAGCCAGGTCTGGAAGGGTGATGGTGACTAGCAACTGATGAAGGGCAGGACTGAGGGAGAAGAACCTGTTGTTTGTGGCATTTGAATGTGCCAGACTGAAGAGTCTGAATTTATCGAGGTTCTTAAGCAAGATAGTATTAGAAATTATGCCAGCAGCTGTACGATGGATTATAACCGGGAGAGACTAGAGACAGGAAGCCCTGTGAAATTTGCCTAGATCAGATTTCTAGCACTAGAATTAAACTGAGGAGTACATCTGAAGCTGCAAGAGAAGAAAAATAGCACAGTTGGGGGTAAAGAAAGGCAAGCAATTTGCTTGCCTAAGAGATTTTGAGTTAAATTTGTCATACTTTCTCCAAATTCATGCAAATCATAAGGAAGCCAAGCTAGTATCTCCCATTTAATATAATCCACATCCTATCTGTTTTTAAATATAGCAAAATATAGATAGTACATTTTTGAAAGGCAGATTTTTAATGCAAAAAAATGAATAAATGTTTGATCAAATAAGGAAAACTTTAGCACTCCTAGATATACTTTCATAGAGCAAATGGGAAAATTAAGTAAAATCTAAAGGAACATCAAAAAATTTTTTCTCACCTGACAAAAATGCTGTGAAAGCACGGCAAAAGGGATTGAAGAAGGGGTTCATGAATTTAACCCCCGAAATGCTATCGTGACTGACATAGTTTGTCTCATTAATTTTAATAAGTGAAAACTGCATTGAATTTTTATTTAATACTCAAGGTTACATTTAGAAATGTATAATATTACCACGTGACATTTCTTTCTCTTGGTGTTTAGTCACCCCTTTCTAACTAGAAACCCAAGATTTTAGGGTATTTTTTTTTAACTTCAGGGAAATTCATCATTACACTGAATGGTTTACTCTTTTCTCATCTGTTTTAAAATACATACAGTCAAGCACTTCATCCTACCTTTTATTGCTTCTGTTTTTAGGGTGATTTATTAAAATGTTTAGGGCTTTTTTTTAAACCCCTTAAGATACTTTCAAAATTGAACTGTAATAACTGAACACTTTGCCATGTAATTTTATAAATATTTTGTAGGTGCTCTTGGGTGCTGTTGAGACACTATTGAATGTTAACGAAATCTCGGGGATAGAGAAATATTCTGGTATGGTAGTTCCAACACTGGATGTATAAATTTGCAAATCATATCTTTAAAACACTGTCTTAATTTAGAGCAATTTCTTTCTGAATGATGATAATAGGATTAGATCACCAAAAATAATTTATAAAGTTTGGCTCTGCTAAATTTAATATCCAACAATCAGATAGCCTGAGAGGCAGTATTGGTGACATGAACAAAATAAATGGAAGGGTCTACATCTGATCTATAAACACTTACATCAGAGGCTGGGTGATATACCTAAAAATAATCGTAGCGGGAAAACGGTCAGAATAGCTTCTGGAGCCAGCAAACCATATATAACCTGGAATCAGATGGATTATTCTGTAGTACATAAGATTTACCTGAGCTGCCTCGACGTGTCTTTGATACCTGACCTAGAGGGGTTAAATAACTTGTCCAAGGTCACAGAGAGTGAATGTCAGAGCTAGATTTAAACACAGGTCTGAGGCCAGAACCTAAGCCCTTTTCCGCTATACTTTTTGGATATTAATATTGTTGGCCGAATTAATGATTCTTCTACCACTGTCATTTTTTATTGACATCTCAAGAGGACAGTAGATTTTCAACAACTGGTAAAAACAGATTATAAACCTGCTATAACTCTGCTTTCCCATCATCCATTGGTAAAGTGTTGAAAGAACAGGCCAAGGAGAGTCTCCTTGTTCATATTCTCCAGTTCATTATCTGGTGAGTGCCCCTAACTATTTCTCCAACTCTTTCTAATACTTCTCTGCCCCTTGCTCACTACTCTCCTATCACAGTGGCCTTTCAATGGCTCTACCACTCTGGTCTCTTTCCTACCTCAGGGCCTTTGCACATGTTGCTCCCTCCTGAAATTCTCATCTCCCCATCTCCCACATAGCAAGATAGCGTCTTTTTATTCTTTACACCTAAGCTTAAATGTCACCTCCTCAGAGAGACCTGATCTCGCCATTTAAAGGAGATTTCCTTCCTATCGTTTTCTGTCTCTCCCCTGCTTTTGTTTTCTTTATAGTCTTTATTATAAAAATTTGCATATATTTTATTTGAGTTTTTGGATTTTGACTCTCACTCTTGAGAAACTCTGAAAACAAAGACCATGTCTATTTTGGTTGCTGTTTTATCCTCAGTGCCTAGCAGAATGCTTAACACAGATAGGTAGATACTTAATATTTGCTAAATGAGTGAACAAATTAATAATCCACTTACATTCATTTCTCCACTTTACTGACAGAAATATAGTAAAAGCCTTATTGTATGTCCTAAAATCTAGATTGCTCTACCTATTTCCATAATCTATTAAGTTATTTTATAATACGAGATGTTATTCTGCCATGAATTGCTCTTGGGGAGCCCATGCTGGTTCCTAGACATTACCACTTTCTTTCCTAAATTCTCACAGGCCCTACCTTTAGTAATCCTTCCCAGAATGTTGCCCAGGATTATGTCAAGTTCATAGGTCTGCAGTGTGTGGAACCACCTACTTCCCCTTTTTTAAAGATAGGAATGGCCTTTCTCTGGTCTTCCAGTGTACCTTCCCTTTCCTCAACACCTCTGATGACTCAGCCTTCAGAGCCCTTATTTGCAGCTTCTGAATTCTCAGGGGAAAAAAATTAACCTAGGCCAGGATATTTGAACATGTTTATATCAACTGGGTTTTTTCCTAAAATCTCTTCACCCATTTGGACCATTGATGCTCTGTTGCCAGCATTTCTTCTGCCTTTTTCAGAAAAAGGCTGTGTAGCAGGAATCGGATAACTCTGCTTTCCCATCATCCATTAACATTATACAACTGACTTTCTTTATCATCTACTTATCTCATACATTACTAAAACTCTGTGTGTGTGTGTGTGTGTGTGTGTGTGTGTGTGTGTGTTTAAATCAAAATATTTTCCTAGTAGTAGGTTGGATATCTTCTTCAATGCATTGGGATCATCTTTAAATATGTCACAGCTGTGTAGCAAAAACAGGTGACTCTCAAATAATTCTTCTTGAAAAGCCCTTTAAGGGGCGCCTGGGTGGCTTAGTCTGTTAAGCGTCCGACTTTCGCTTAGGTCATGATCTCGCGGTTCGTGGGTTCGAGCCCCGCGTCGGGCTCTGTGCTGGCTGCCAGCTCAGAGCCTGGAGCCTGTTTCAGTCTGTGACTCCCTCTCTCTCTGACCCTCCCCTGCTCACGCTGTCTCTCTCTCTCTCTCCTAGAAATAAATAAAAACATTAAAAAAAAAAATTAAAAAAAAAAAAAAAAAGAAAAGCCCTTTAAGATGAAGTACACCAGTGTAGTAAATGCTAAAAGTACAGCTAGATGTTTAAAAGAGTGAAGAGTAAGATCTTTCATTAAAAGAGAAAGTTGGAAATATACCAACTCTGAAACTTTAAAAAGTTGTTTCAGAGTATAATACAAATAAGATAGGAACAAAAAATATAGTTGGTGTTTTCTGCCTGAATATTCAGAATGCAGGACCCCGGGAATGATAAAACCAAGTAGACGCTGCTCGATTTTTTTTTCTTTCATCTGTTTCCCTAATCTTGTTTTCTTACTTAGTGTCCACTTCATCTTCCTCCTACATACGTTCAGATTTTTTTTAAGCATGCATGGTCTTTTTTGTTTTCTTCAGTCTTTTGGGTAGCTTCTAGTGAGTTCCAATACAAAGAAGGTATATATATAAAATAACTACAAAAGGTAAAGAGTGTTTTCATACTAACACCTTAAAGCTATCTAGAACTTCAGTAAGGCCACTAAAGGACGCTGCTTTGAAATGGAGAAAGTTTCTAAGTATGGTATAATGTTTTCAAATGGATTGTGGTTAGAATCTCAGTTGACTGAACCAAACCTCTAGTGGACTGATTGCTGCAAGATTACTAATCCTTCAGTCCTTGTTAATTGAATGAAGAGATTCAAGGGGACTTAAAAGCTCATGTTTGGATGAAATGCAGAGACTGTTCTCTCATGGTTTGGGCCCAAAGCTGGCCATCAAGGTAGCTTTCAAAAAAAGACAAGGAAATAACTAATGTGATGGCCTTGCGTGGCAAATGGGGTGAAACCCATGAATGAAACCCAGAACAAATGAGTGCTGGAAACACTAAGGCAATAATCATGGAGTTGGATGAAACTATAAGTGAGAATACAGACCTTAGTTACATGGTACTGAGAGTCATTAAAAAAAGAAGAACGAAAGCGATGCCCTTGAAGGAACATTGTATGAGGTCTGATGAGGTATATAGGGAGTTGGCATGTGGCGGTGTTGGAAGACGTGTGTTCGGGCTCAGGAGCCAACATTCAGGTCATCTTGGTCAAGTCACAGTTCTCTCTTGCCTTTGCTTCTTGTCATGAACAAAATACTGTGACATTCTTGAAGGGAGTTCTTCTTTATAAGCATTTTTCTCCTAAGGAACTAAAATTTATTTCATAGCTGTGTAGCTGTCATCAAACTACCCGGGATGTGCCTCAGCTCAGCTACCTACTAACAGGTAAGCTTCTTAACCTCTCAGGTGTGGTTTCTTCATCTACCTCATCCTGGTGTGGAAATGCTGCATAGAATAGTCCTTGAGACATGCATAGCACACACAGTGCCTGGCATGTAATACGTGCTCAATAAATGTGGTTGTTTTCCCGATCCTTACATCCATCATAATGATCCCATTAGTAGAAATGCAGGACTGAAATCTAGAGCTCCTTATCAAAATTGGTCTGTCTTTTTCTGCTGAAAGCATGGCTAAAATATAAATTCAGCCAGTAATTCTCCTATGTACTGTTGGCTAAATATGTGGTTTTATTGAAGGACGTAGTCAAAACATTGAAACATGATCTCTATATCTTCATGGGGAAGAAAATCTATAAAACTTCTTGGATAGAGAATTACTGGGAAGCAGATAGAATAAAGCCAACCATGATTCTATTCAGATTTTATTTCAGTGCTCATAAGATGTTTCAGTCTTCCATAAAGCAAAAGAATTTATTCTTGAAATTAATAGAAGTGTAGTTATTATAAATTTAATTCATGTTTTTACGTTCTAGTAGAAATATGGCAGTAGACATAGAAGAGTTTCATTAATTCTTTTTCCCCAAATGCACCATTCTGTTTTATAACCTTGGCTGTGGGACCAGGACACACGCGCGCGCGCGCACACACACACACACACACACACACACACACGGCATGGGGCATGGCTGCAGTGTGCCATAACACCTGTAGTAGCCATCTTGTACCAATACAATGATCACAACTGTGTCATCCTGTAGGAAATCCACAGTGTTATCAACTGCTGCCTGACACTTTGAAAACCAGTGTGGCTCCTTTCATGATTGAGATTTCTGGAAAAACTCCCTAGTGTCCCCTTCAGCTAATCTGTTTGGGACCTCCCCATTTTACATATGGAATCATTGCCAGTTGTTACTGTGGCCTTCTTGAGGGCAAAGAGTTTGCCATCACGTTTATAAGCTGTATCCCCAAGTGCCCAGCTCACTACTTGGCTCATGGCAGGGACTCAGTAAATATTTGTTGAAAGAATGAATTAATTTTCAAAAACAACTTAAGTATCTATTGTGCATATATTTTAAAAGTACAAAACATGGTCTTCTCCCCTAAAATCTTATTCCCTTCGATTTGAAAGAATTGAAGAACAAGATGGCCTTGAGTGACTTCTTGTTTTACCTTGCCTTATGTCAAAAACCTTAATAATAAAAAGTCACTGTGCTTTATTCTAACTGTATGACTTAATTAGCGACTGCCTTATCGCTAAAAGTCTCCAACTTTATTAACTTTGAAATTGAGATGCAACCTTTTTAGGTCTTATTATAAACCCCCTTTTCAACCATAAAGAGACTGCCTTCACATCTTCAATTCTAGAAATGCTGGAGGTTTAGAAGATGCCAGTTTTGCTTTGAGTTGATGTGCCTACCATTTGTTGAGAAGTGGGGCTCATATGACCTGTAGGGCATCTGTAAAAGGAGGGAAGGGCTTCTACCTAATTCACATATAGAGTTGTTTCCTTAAAAAGAGACCAAAGACAGTGGGACATAGTTGAAAGACCGCAGAGCTGTCCCTCCTGAATGTTTCTGTGTATGCCTGATGGATATCCAGAAAGGTGCTTTCATTCTTTTTTTTTTAATGTTTTATTTATTTCTAGGAGAGAGAGAGAGAGACAGCGTGAGCAGGGGAGGATCAGAGAGAGAGGGAGTCACAGACTGAAACAGGCTCCAGGCTCTGCGCTGGCAGTCAGCACAGAGCCCGACACGGGGCTCGAACCCACGAATCGTGAGATCATGACCTAAGAGAAAGTCGGACGCTTAACCGACTAAGCCACCCAGGCGCCCCAAGTGCTTTCATTCTCTTAAGGCAGGATCTTGTCCTTGGGACCCACACTGGAGCAGTTTCTCATGGAATGTTCTGTGAACTATATTACACTTTTGAGGAATGTCGCTGAAAACCATGATTCAGATCAAGCCAAAGAAAGCAGTATTTTGACTTTAACGGTTTGTGACTTCCAGTGCTCATCTTGTCCTTGCATCCTGGCCTGTGTAGTGGCATGTGTGATGTGTGCTATTTCAGTGCAGGGGCACATATTCGCCCCAGGCCTGTCAGGATGTAAAGGAAGGTCAAGGTGAATGGAGTGTTGCTTGAGCCCATTTCCCTAAAATCCTAGACTCTCATCAGTTTAGGGAAGCAGTTCTCAAATTCTTTTGGTCTCCATCACACTCTCTAAAAGTATTGATGACCCCCCAAACCTTTTATTTGTTCATTTATCAATACTCACTTTTAGAAATGAAGACAAAATAAAATATGTACTTGCTATTTTAAAAATAATAATCCATCATACATCAACATAAAATACATTTTGGGGGGAAAATAAGTATGTTTTGTAGGAATATAGTGAGAAGAGCAGCATTATTATAATATTTGAAGTCTCTTCAATATCTGGCTTAATAGAAGACAGCCGGCTATATTTATCTGCCTCTGCATTCAATCTGTTGCAATATGTTGCTTTGGTTAAAACATATGAAGAAAATCTGGCCTCACATAGATATGTAGTTGGAAAAAGGAGACGAGGAATTTAGCAGCCTTTTCAAATAACTGTGGCTATTCTTCAGTTTCATTTTCCCCAGTATCTTTGGACATAGAGGCTACGGGGCTGGATCAAGAGAGTGAGTCTTCTTATCTCTTGTTTTCAGGCCACTGGTCTATCCTTACAAGTAATAAAAATATCCTCTGCATTTTTTTAATCTTTGAATAAAATATGGAATTCTAAAGAAACTTTTTAGATACAACTTTTAAAATTTGAAACGTTTCTGAAAAAACTTAAATTATTGCAAAAAGCGACAATAAAATATACTCATTTCTTGGTGAGTCTCCAGACAGGTGCAAGGAAAACTTTGGGATTTCACAACAATGCACTGGACAATAATGAAGTTATAGAAATCATGGCAGGTATAAGGACAGATAGAAAGAATGTAGTCCAGGTATTGCAAACATGCTGAGTTAATGTCTGAAAATGCACATATTTGTACCCTCAACCTATCACCTTAGAAAGCTCTAAAAAACACCAAACACACATTCCATTAGTTGCCAGAGCAATGTCAGTATACACCACATGTCCCCTGGAAAACTCCACTATATGCTCGTGAGAAAATGAAAGTGAAAAAAGCAAATAATGTCCTGGTATTATTGTGAAATAGTTTTGACCTCACAGCCCCCCCGGAAAATGAGAGTCCCACAGGAGTTCCACACTACACCCTAGGGAGCCAACAGTTTTGAATGAGTTTAAATTATCTTAAATATGCTGGGAAGGGGGGAGTATGCTACTTTTTCTTTGTTTGATGTGTCTTGTAGAGCCTAAAATTGGATCACCGGAGTTCTGATTCTTTAAATGAAATAACTAGTGGGAGGCGCCTAGGTGGCTCAGTTGGTTGAGCGTCTGACTTTGGCTCAAGTCATGACCTCACAGTTTATGGGTTTGAGCCCCACGTTGGGCTCTGCACTGACAGTGTGGATGGATGAAGCCTGCTTAGGTTTCTCTCTCTCTCTCTCTCTCTCTCTCTCAAATATAAATAGACATTAAGAAAAACATTTTTACAAAAAAGGAGAGAGAGAGAGAGAGAGAGAGAGAGAAAGAAGAGGGGTGTCTGGGTGGCTCCGTCGGTTAAGCATCTGACTTTGTCTGAGGTCATGATCTCGTGATTCATGAGTTCAAGCCTGACATCAGGCTCTACACTGATGGTCTGGGACCTGCTTAGGATTCTCTCTTTCCCTCTCTCTCTGTCCCTTACCCATTCATGCCATGCATGCATGCTCTCTCTCTCAAAATAAACTTAAAAAATAATTTTAAAATTTTTAAAAAAGAAGAAGAAAGGAAGGGAGGATTTTTTAAAAGGAAAGAAAAAGAAAAGAAAGAAAATTCATCAAAATAACATAATCCATAATCCAGAGTTCCTATTTTAACCTTCGTAACATCCAGGGGGATACAATCTCAAAGTACCCAACATACAAAGAACCAAGAATATGGAACACATTCCTGAGGAAAGAATATTCATGGCGGAGAGGGAAACCTGAGCTGAACTGGATGTGGAATTAGTAGACTAGAACTTTAAAGCAACTGTCATCATAACTATTCTCAATGAAATAAGAGAAAATATGCTCACAATGAAACAAGATAGGAAATTTCAGCAGATAGAAACAAAATAGATACTCCATTATCTACTGGGCTTAGAAAATCTACTGGATAAATTTAACAACAGAATGGACACAGAGGAACAAATAAGTGAACCTGAAGATAGATCAATAGAAATTATCTAGTGGATAAATTTAACAGCAGAATGGACACAGAGAAATAAGTGAACCTGAAGATAGATCAATAGAAATTATCCAATATGGAACACAGGGATTTATTTTTAAAGATTGAAAATGTAAATGGAGCCTCAGAGATCTCTGATGGCATCAGTCTAAAATATGTATCATTGAAATTGCAAAAGGAGAGGAAAGAGAAAATAAGATAGGAAAAAAAATGCTTGAAGAAATAATGAGTAGAAATTTCCCAAATTTGATGAAAATAAAAATTTATAGATTTCAGAGAACTCCCAAGTATGTTAGAGTCAAACTATCGTAAACCAAATATAAAGGACAAATCGTACAGAGGTAGCAAGAAAAGAACAACATTTTACATCCAGAGAACAATACTTCAATAAAGAGCTAACTTCTCATTAGAAACTGTGAAGGCCAAGAGAGAGTAGAACAATATTTTCGAAACTCTAAAGGAAATCTGTCAGCCCCATACTTTGTAGTGGGCAAAAATATCCTTCATGAATGCAGGCAGTATAAGGACATTTTCTGATGAAAGAAAACTAAGAGATTTTGACACCAGCACAAAGAAAGGCTAAAGGCAGTTGTTGGTTTTCTTTTTCTTTTTTTTTTTTTTTTCAGACAGAAAGAAATGATATCAGAATGCAGCTCAAATCACCAGAAAGGAATAGAGCAGAAAGAGTGGCTAGGGGCCCTTAGAACCTGCTCCCTCTGGGGCCCAAACTGGCCTCAGAAGTCAGAGACATGACTGCCAGGTTTCCATTTGGCCAACATTAAAACTATCTGTTAAAACCTAATGCCACTTACAATAGAATAAAAAACATCAGGTACCCAGGACTAAATCTAACCAAAACTGCTCAAGAAAAACTGAAAACTACTGAACATTGCTAAGGAGGGGGAAAAAAAGAGAGGAGTGGAGGAGGCCATTGGAGCAAGTGTGGTGCACCCCCTCGATAGGGCTGCATGGGCTCTGTGCCCCAGGTTCGAGAGGGGGTAGAAAACATTGGCCCTTCTGGCTGCTCTCCAGCTCTTGAGTTTACGTTACACATCCAGCCACCAAGAGACCGTCTCACTGCTCTCTTGCTATGTTCATATTCTAAATTTATAGCTAGTTATCCCACCCCTGAAATAATTAACCATAATTGGGGCCACGATCATGAGTTACTGCACACAGTAGCTAACAGGGCCAGTGGCTTTTACCCACTGAGTTGGTGGGAGGCAGTTTCCACAAAGTGAGGGGGAAGGCATCTCGTTTGGTATCTAGTACAGCAGGAAGAGAAGGAAGAGATGCCACTTGCATTTTTGTGGGCAAATGCAGTGGGTGATAAAATACATCCTCCAGGTTAAATGTCATTTCAGTAGGTGCTATCATTACATGTTTCAGTGCCTGGCTATTTATATAGCTCTTTCGTTTTACACTGACACAATGGTCTGGTGCAGTGAGCAAGGCAAGGGAGTCTTGTACTCCCATCTCTTGAGATGCTGGCTAATGTGCCCAAGGTGACCCAGCTATAAGTAGCACCACCCTATGGGGAGGGGGGGCCCTCCCAGAGCCTGGCATGTGACTTCACTCACTCCATGCAGCATGGTGGGGAAGTGGTCTGCAGGCCCCTGAAAGTATGACCCCTCAGCTGGGGCCAGACTCAGCTATTACAACAGAGGACAGTGCTGTCCCTCTGGGGGCAGAGATCAAGTGAATAGATGCAGCCACCTGAGGCCCAAGGCAGTCCTGCCCACCCTGATTCCACAGCACCTGCCCTCCCAGCCCCCCACTGTGGCTGGCTGTGTTTCTAATGGCGAGCTCTTTTTACCAAGCCAGCTTCCAAACCCTAGTTCTTGTAAGTGGCTCTGGAGATGGCAACATTTGGATAGAACATTGGAACTTGGCTGGTGCCTTAGCAAGGACACCCACAGCGTCTGGCCTTGCTGAGGCACGACACCCTGGTGACGCTAGGCCGAGTTCAGGATCAAGTGTGACAGGTCTCAAGGTGATGTGAACCTCTTGAAGCTCAGACAAGTGGCCAAGTCTTCGTAGGCTTTGTGTTTTTCTAACCTGCTACAGCTTCCAAATATATCATTTAGGATGTTGAAAATACTTGTTATTCTGTGTTAATATGATGAAAGCAATAATAAGGAAGTGTGGTCACTTGGAGGCTGTGTGACCAAGGCTGGGCTTCCTGCTCTCCCCACCCTGGGTAAGGTAGGCTGCTTTAGGGCCATGGCAGCCTCTGCTCTGGCCGGATTCTGTGACCCTTCCAGCCCTGATCTGATGCCCTGGCTCAGAGCCTGTAGCCTGTTGCTTCCCAGGGGGTGGTCCCAGGCCAGGGAGCAGCTCCAAGCCCTCCTGGCAGGGCTGTCTGTGGGGCTGGAAACAGGGGCCCTGCCCCAGCTCCCTTGACTCCAAATCCTTCTGGGCCTGGCTCTGCTGCTCAGCCTTCACGTGGAGCAGGCCTGGCCCCATGGATAGGAGAACTCAGAGTCCTGGAGGTGGCCCGGGGTCTCCTGATTGGGAGCAGGGAGGTTGATCAATGCTCTTTCTACTTGAACACCTGCCAGTTTGTTACGTTCAACACCTGCAGGGAATTGGAACCTGTCTTGACCAGCATTTCACTCTAACCTCCTGTCCCCTCCCAGGAAGATGAAGATTTAACAAAGCAAATTATAAACTCCTCTGCTGGAATCAGACAAAAAAGGGAGGGGTCTTTAATAAGAGAGTCAATTATGAATGCTATGCTGTTATGCCTAGCTCTCCCAAGAGGCCAATAAGAACTACTGTTCTCTTAGCTCCTTTTCAGGCCTTCAAGTTCTGAGTCTATTTTCACATGGAAACTTTTTTTTCTGTGGATTCTATAATATTTCAGTTGCCACAGAATTAACCGCAAGTTTAAAGTTTGGAGAATATTGTGAAAAGGCCATCTCTGAATCTTCAGAAGAATGGCTTTTGTCCTCTCTGTTCCCACTGAGGAAAAGGATGTCAGGTGAGAGGCCAATCTTGTTCACTCTTCTATAGCCCACTCCCACCAGAAACTGCCCCTCCTCCCACCTCAAGTGCAACTACCTACCAGCGTGGGCCTCTGACCTGAGGTTACGTCTCCTGAGCTGTGGCCTGGTGAAAAAGGTGATCTGGGCTACTAAGATGACTCTTTCAGGATGTAAGCAGGGGAAACTGAGAGGCTACTGACATTTAGAAATGGGAGCCAAAGCAGAAGGTTGTGGTGCAGAAAGAGGAGAGAAGCAGGTGCTCACCATGATGGTCACATGTGGGGTGAGGGCCTGAAGGGGCCAAGGGCAGAGACATGATCATGGAGCAGACACTCGGGCAACAGCTAGAGGCCCAATTCCTAGAAAGATGGGGAGTATGGCCTTAGCTCAAGATAGATTTCCCATCTCAGATCCCAGCTCCCATGAGAGCCAGTTGAGTCAAGGCTCCTGTTCTAGTGGTCACCATCCCTTCCACACAGATCTTTGCACTAAACCTCCTTCCCTGAGCCACCTTGAGGAGGAGGGAGTGTTTCTGAAACCCATTTGTGCATCAGGGGAAAGAGTTTAGATCATTTACATTTAATGTAATTATTGATAGAGTCAAGTTTATATCTTCCACTTTGCTACTCATTTTCTACTTGTCCCATCTGTTCCTTGTTCCCCTTTTAGTCTTTTTGTTTTCTTTTGCATTAATTGTGCATTTTTTAGTATTCCATTTTATCTCTACCATTGACTTGCTAAACTGTATTACCTTGTTTTATTTTTTTTAGCAATTTCTGTAGGGTTTAAAATAAAATTAATATATCACAACCTACCTTCAAATATTATTATATGTGAATATAATACCAGAACATCCCAACCTTCCGTGTTGCCATTCTCCCCCTCTGAACTTTGTGCTGTTGTTGTCATACATTTTGCTGCTCTATGTGTTATTAACGCTCTAATGTATTCTTTTGCTTTAAATCATTATTTTTTTCACAAAAATTTTAAATGAGAAAAAAAAAGTCTTTCATTTTTACCCACATATTTACCATTTCCTGGTCTCTCCAGTCCTTTGTGTTGATCCAAGTTTCCATCTGGCACCATTTTCCTACTGCCTGAAGAACTATAATATTTTTTAAGTTCAAGCTTACTGGCAACAAATGCCCTCATCTTTTTGTCTGTCTGTAAAAGTCATCATTTCACCTTCAGTTTTGAATTATATTATTGCTAGATTTAAAATTCTGGGTTGACATTTTTTTTTCTTTCCACACTTTAAGATGCATTCTACTGTCCTCTGGAGTGCATAACTTGTAATAATAAGTCTGTGATGAGTTTTCTCTGTTCCTTTGTACAAAATGTGTCTTTTTTCTCTGGGTGCTTTAAAGATGTTCTCTTTGTCACTGTTTTTCAGAAACTTAATCATATTGTGTGAGACATTTGGATTTGTACAGTTATAGTTCTCATCAAACTTGGGGGAAAATATGGCCATAATTTCTTTATTTTTTTTATTCCTCCTCTCTTGTATCTTTCTGGAATTCCAGTTTCATGGACACAGAACTGCCTGGTATTATTGCACAGGTCACCGAGGCTATGCTGTACACTTAAAGTGTATGCATTTTCTTACAGGTAAATTAAAACTAAATATAATTGATTTAAATAAATAAGTTAATTCCATCCAAGCCCCCCAGCACCATTCATGACACATGATCAGTGCTTAATAAATATTATTTGTCATCACCCCAGTCTCACCTCTTTAATCCCTTTCTGTGCTCCTGCCATTTTACACACTCAGCCTTTTACACTTTTCACAGCCTTCTCCCTTTCTAAATTCCTCCTGCCCTTCAAGGTGAGGCTTAAATTCCTCCAACCCAAATGCCTCCCATGTTATTCTAAGTCACAGTTCAGAACTCTTAAAGCACTCGCTTTAAGTGTTTCCCCAGGGGCAGAGTGAAGCATGGTTGTGTGTGCCATGTGCCGTGCACAACGTATAGATGCACCTGTGTCTTGCCTCTCCTCTGGTTTTGAATTCCTCAAGGCTGACTACTACCTTTTATCCCTTGCACCCTTATCACTGCCTGCCCCAACACTGCCAGGAGGTGTTTCCAGTTGTCTGTTACCTGGGACGGAGACTCCCCAGCTTGCTGGATCCCTGCGGGTCTCCCACCCCTGGCCAGCATACCCCTGGGGACAAAATGATGGTCTAGAGAAACTATGTAGTGGTCTAATGAAAATGGATTCTGGAGTCCAGTCGTCCTGCTGTGAATCTCAGCCCTGCCTGCTGCCTACCTTTGTGACTCTGGCTAAGTCACTGAGCCAGACTGACTCACATTTTCCTCATCAATTTTGTGGCTGTGTGTGTTGGAGTGAGATAAGAGAGAACCGTGTCAGGCACCTGCTTGTTATCTGCTGTCACTGAGAGCTGAGTGGACAGATGCAGGACCAGGCCCCCCACCTGGCTGGGGCTACATGGAGCTGGTACTCATCCAGAGAGTACCTAGACCTGTGTGGTTTTTTGCCAGTCATGAACTCATTTCCCCAGGGAGGAG
The DNA here is from genome assembly GCF_003009895.1 of Hyaena hyaena. Lineage (NCBI taxonomy): Eukaryota > Metazoa > Chordata > Mammalia > Carnivora > Hyaenidae > Hyaena > Hyaena hyaena. The sequence goes on along the minus strand of NW_024080907.1, from coordinate 1,728,512 downwards.
AGAACCAGGCCACATCAAAGGGCCCTGCATACCTCACAAAAATTTGCTGTTTCTTCAGCCCCATCCACATCTGGTTGTACTTACTGATCTAAAAATGTATCCATCCTGCTTGCCATGTTCACATTTCAGAACATGGTGTGGTCCCAGGGGGGACAAAAACCTCATAAATACCAGTGATTAAAAAACAAAATTAATGCCGTGCATTTACATCCTTCCAAGAGATGAAGGTCTGGGGCAAGGAACAGAGCACTCTGCAAGCGGCAGCACCAGCCAGCTCTCTGCACACCAGACCCCAACAGAGTTGACCCCACCAAGGTCCCCAGGCCTTAGACCTAGAGGTCCTATGCAAGGACAACACCTCCAAGGCATGGAAGAGGACTTCCCAGCCAGGGAATCCAGGAAGTAAAAGATCTTTTGACTGCCTGGTAAAGGTTCAATTCCAAAGATGGTGGGAATAGCAAGGAAAGACCCAAGTTGGGACACTTGGTTTTGCCTTTAGACATCCTGAGTGACCAAGAGCATGCCACTCAGTGTCTTTGGGCCCCTCTCATTCATCTGTACTGATTACTTACGTCCCCAGGGCAGCTGTGATTCCGTGAATGTCTCTGAAATGCACAGGGACATTTGTCTATGTTTGTATTTGCCCATGTTCTCAATACCTACAACAGTGCTTGGTGTATAGTAGATACTTTTTTTTTAAGTAGGTGAATATTACAGGGTTGAACTCATAAGCGTTTACTTAGATATGAGTTTTGCCCTCGACTACTATGACATCAGGCAAGTAACTTCATCCCTGAGGCTCCAGTTTCCTCATTTGTAGGATGGCTAATGAGGTCTACATGTGATGTTCAAGTGGAATGTTTGTAAAGTCCAGAAAGGGTGTCTACTCTGAAGGGGGTGCTCAATAATCAGTGGTGACCATGGTTATTGTGGCATCTACCACAATTCTGCTTTTTTGAAATTGCTATAGGGATTTCCCCTCTTCTTTTCTTTCTGTCCCCCACCATCCCACTCCCACTATAATGTGTAGAGCCTGGAGTTTCTCCCTCAATGGGCTGTCTCAGAGGATCAGACCAAAAGAACTGGTTTGTATTATAATATGAGGTTAAATTTAGGTTAGAGCTGAAGAAAAGATATCAAACATTGAGAGAAGTTATAAAAAGGGATGGAGGACTTTTCCCCCAAGATATCTGTTGGAACACAATAGATGTTTTCATCAGTGACTATCTCCTGTGTTGAGCCATGAGGAGCAACGTAGGACTGTATGACTTTTTACCTGATGGCCTCCATAGGCCATGAACAGCAGGTCAAGGACATTGTGATAAGGCCAGTGGGCTCAGCCAGAGATGCATGTCATCTGCTCCATAGTGACCCGCAGGTCTTTGAGGTTAAAGAGTTGCTAAAATGCATCTGTGCTGCCTGAGGACAGAATGAAAGGTTGTAGAGCCCTGCCTGCTTCCCAACCAGTGCTGATGCCTGGCTCTGAATGAAGGATTAGAGAAGGGCTCCACCAAGCCTGCTTTGCTGTGTGATTCACATGTGCTAAGTCCATAGGCTTTAAAGCCAACCTAGGGAAGCTTTGGAGCCTCACTAGGGTTCCAGCACAACCTCAGTGACAGGTCAGGTGGGGCTGTGGGCCTACATTGAGGTCTTCTGTCCCCCTCTCCATTTCCCCATGGGCTCAGTTAGCAGAGGGAGAAGAGAAGTCACACTCTCAGCTGAACTGAGTGTCCTACAGAGGCTTTCCCATCATGTCTGGAGACTGGGACAGAGTTTTGAAAGAGCCTTGGCAAATGCCGAATAAATGAATGAGGCTGTTATTCTAAGGGGCTCAGGAGGAATTCATTCCACAAAGCTTTATTGATCAATCTACTCTGTTAAGGTACTAGGAAGGAAAATATAAAAGTGCTTCAGTCCTTGGGAAGCTGAAGAGAGGGACTCCAATACTAGCAATGGGTCAGTGTTATAGTGAAGTGCCAAGAACATAGAGGAAGGAGAGAGGAAAGCATCTGGGGGTGTGGAAGGGAGTGGCATTTGAATAGCCCCTTGAAGAGGGGCACCTGGGTGGCTCAGTCGGTTAAGTGTCCTACTCTTGGTTTTGGCTCAGGTCATCATCTCGTGGTTGTGTGGGTTCAAGCCCCTCATGGGGCTCTGTGCTGGCAGCATGGAGCCTACTTGGGATTCTGTCTCTCTCTGTCTCTCTCTCAAAATAAATAAACAAGCTTAAAAAAAATTAAGAGACCTTGAAGAAATCATCAGGAAGAAAGGCTGATAGGCAGTAGCACCTTCCTGGCAGTGAGCTGAAGGCTGAAGATTTGGACAGGAGCAGTGAATGGAGCTTTGTGGCCACAGCAAAAGAAAAGCAGGGTGATGAGGCTGTAGGGGAGGGATTGGAGACTCAAGAAGGCAGCAGAGTTGGTGAGCCGGCCGCCACAGGGAGGCAGGGTGGGACGCAAGCACGTGTGGGCAAGAGGAGGTTTCAGATCTCCGGGCCTGTGGCCAGGTGCAGGCATGGCAGCACCTGAAACCAATGGGTAAGCAGGATGGGGTGCCTGGGTGGCTCAGTTGGTTAAGCAATGGGCAAGCAGGGAGGTCAGGCACTCCTGGGAGCTCTGCAGGAATGGCTGAAGTGCGGTGTCTGGTCCTTCCCATTCTTGACGAGTTCCAAAGACAGACATGGCCAGGCGGGGACCCAAGGTCTTGAGGGTAGGAAGGAGGCCCAGGCCCAGATTATTCTCCTGCCCCTCCCATATGTCCAGCTCTTTGTACCTCAGTGATTCTGCACCTGCTTTGCTTCTGTGTGCAGGACTGTCCCTGCCTCTCATCCTCTGGATCCCAGCTTCCGTGTGCCCCCCCAGAGGCTCTCCTCGCCCATAGGTCCTTCCCACTTCTCTTTCTCTATGTGGTCCCATTTGTTTCTTTTACAGCATTGACCCCAAGTTGTCCTTATTGGATTTTATTCCATCTCTCCCCACCAAAGTGTCAGTTCCATGGAAATAGGGATTTTGTCGCTTGCCCCAAGGTATCTCTGGTGCCTGGTACACAGTAGGTGCTGAATAACTGACTCATGGTCTGGCTGTGCAGCATGACTTGAGGAGCATTGAATTTAAACATGTAGTGTCCTCCCTGGGTTAGAGTAGGGATCAGCAACCTCCCATCGTAGAGATCAAGAAACTGAGGGCTTGGGGCGCCTGAGTGGCTCAGTTGGTTAAGCATCTGACTCTTGATTTCAGCTCAGGTCATGATCTCACAGTTTGTGAGTTCAAGCCTCACATTGGGCTCAGTGCTGACATGTGGAACCTGCCTGGGATCCTCTCTCTCCCCCTCTCTCTGTGGCCCTCCCCTACTCACACTGTCTCTGTCTCTCTCTAAAAAAAAAAAAGAAAAGAAACTGAGGGCTCATTTTTATTCTTAGGTTGTTAAAATTCACAGTAAGGAACAAGGAGAATCAGCAACAAAGCCCCAAGGATGAAATCCTTACTCTGTATCCCCCTTCCCCAACTCAGGTACAGAGCATCATGTCCTAATCCTGAATCTTAATCCATCCTGATCAAGGGACACGCAGGCTTGCAGAGGGTCTCCCGTGGGGCCACAGCCAGCGACCAAGAATGGGAAAGAACAGACTTCACTGGGCAAAAGCGGCCATCACCGGACTTAGCAGTACGTGTGTTTTTTCAAATAACAGATTTAAATAAGTAATGCAAACTGTGAAAAATCTGTGGTTAAAAATGAAAGGGGAGGGGTGGGAATCAAGAATCTAACAGATGGTTGCCGGGCCTCCCTCGTTGACAGGTGGGACAGAATCATCTGCATGAGCACATCTCTGAAGGGCTTCTTTGTACTGGCCCGCTTTGCGGGGGACAGTGCAGCAGGAGCCCTGCACGTTCAAACTGCATAGTCAGCCTGAGCCAGAGCAGCCCTGGAAAGGGGGCCTTCAGGCTCAGCTGTGCCTCACCTAAGGCCGCAAGGTTGCTCCTCACACAAAGGAGGAAAAGAAGGAAGGAAAGCATACATGCCTGGTCAAAAGTGTGGAGGTCGACCAAAGTCCTTGGGAGAGCCAAGTCATCTCTCTCTCTCCCTCTCTCTCTCCTCTCTCTCTCTCTCTCTCTCTCTCTCTCTCATCACTTTCTGCAGCCCCTTGGCCTTCTCCCTGTCTACTCTGCTCACACCTGCCCTCTGAGTGCCAGGACTTGCGGGGCCCTAGGGAAATCCTGCCTCGTCCACTCATTGCTTTGCATGGCAGAGCCCTGTGCCCCCAGCCAGACTGTGCCCACTTGAAGGTGGGGACCAGCTGTTGTTCTCCAGCATCCCTGTGGCCAGTCACAGGCCACCCATGTCCGAGGTGTTCCCATGGGTCAGGACCAGCCATCCTCAACTCCCGACGTGGCCATGGGTTTGGGGACAGGCCCCATGGGCGGAGGCACTTATCATCAGCTGTTCGCTCTCTCTCTCTCTGTGGTCCCACTTTGAGGTGCAGGCTGGCCTGTGTGAGCACGGTAGGCTGGCTGCTGGACACGAGCGCTGAGTGAGCATGAGTCCCAGTGCGTCCACAAAGCCCAAGGCATGGTGGGAGCCCAGTTAGGAAACAAATCGTAGACTTGGGGACTCCTGCTATTCACCGAGCACTTGTGGGACCGGGCACTATGCTAAACCCCTTTTTGCAGAATCATATTTGACCCTCGCAACCACCCTATAAGGGGTGCTGCCTCCATCACCATCACCACCACTATCATCATCATCATCTGTCTGCATTTAATATATGAGAAACCAGAGACACAAAAAGGATGAGGAATGTGCCCAAGGCCATGGAGTTAGCAGCGGTGAGCCCAGATGCAGTACCCCTCTGCACTTTCTGCTCTAACCCCCTCGGGTCAGGGACCATAGCCCACACTGACCTCACCTGTCTCCAGCTGCAGGCAGGCTCAGGTGGGAGGCTGCCTCTTGGTGGCATTACTCTGGCTCAAGTCCCTGGGCCTCTCTGGTTTCTCATCAGCAAAATGGGGTTTGTGATAGAAGCTACTTCACGAGGTAATTTGGATGATGACGTGTGCTAGTATGTGTAAAAAGGCTTAGAAGGCTGCCTGGCAGTGGACAGATTCAGGAAATGTGAGGCTTTGTCACTATTATTAATACCATGATGGTTCCAACTGGAACATTCCAGGTCTCTGTCTCTGGACAGAGTCTCTTCTCCAGGAGATTCGCGTATGGACTTTTTAACTTGTCCCTCCATCTCGTTCCTCCACCTTCTTTTCTCTGCCTCCCAGCCCCGACATGCCACTGAATCTATTTAATTCATTCTAATGCTTGGAGCCCCAGATCCCCGAATGTGACAGATTGGGGGTGAGGGTGGAGGCGGAGAATGGAGGAGCTTGTGTAATAGGACATAAATAAGCCTTCACATGCCTCGCCTTTTTTTAATTGTAGATTCCATCCCATCGCAGGGCAATTTTTGCCTCGTCTTCTCTTGAATCTGTGGGAAGATGTTTTATCCACGTTTCTCTCCACAGCACGTGGCACAGTAGGTGCTTAAGGTGTGCATTTTGCTCTGTTGGGCCAACATTTATGCCAGGTGCTGTTTGCTCTAAGCACTCACTCACAGAATGAGCTGACACCATCTTAAAGTCTCCATGCTGGGCAGAGGAATAGCGCTCAACTCTCTAGCTTGTGAAGGAAATGTGTTCAGTCCTGTCTTGATGGACACAACATTTTAACCCCCAGCTTGATATTCGTGGCTCATTATTGTTCCCCATCACTTCTGGCATCACTGCCCTCTAACATTCAGGAAGGGGGTTCAGCACAAACTTTCAAGTTGGTGAATGGCCGGTAGCAGGTGACAGTGACAAAGCTCAGCACACACCTATAGGGACTAAGATGTTTGCTCTGAGCAGCATGAAGAAACCCTTGCGAAGTGTCTAAAAGCATTCTCTCCCCACTGGAAAGGCATATTGTGGGTTACCTCCCCAAGTAGTCGTCCCGCTCTGTGAAGGAGCTTAACACATCACGCCATGCCATGGTCAAACAGGCCAGGGTTCAAATCCTTGTCTCAGCATTTCTTGAGCAAATTCCTTACATTCTGAGCCACAGCTGCCCTACTGACAAAACAGGGCTAGAATGCTACCCAACCGGGCTGTGAGGAGACCACCTGGTTCAACGGTGTGAACTCCGTGGGTGCCTTCCACACTCTCAGTGCCCACTGAACACAGGCCACTAAGGAAAAAGCAATTTTGAGGGATAGAAAAGAGGAAAAAGAAAGGGAGAAAGGATGCTTTTACAGTATGTCAGGGTCTGAGTGGGACAGGGTGGTGGGCGGAGGCTGGGAAGGGAGGGAGCCATTTACCGGCATAGTCAACAAACAAGGATTGAGAATATAAAGCAAGGCATTGTGCTAAGTGCTGAGGAAGTAAAAAGGAATTTTTATTTATAAGTTATACCCCCTCTACTTCCAAAGAGAATTTGAAGGTGACTCACAATGAAAACCACACATACAGCAAGATAACTAAAATAGAAAATAAAACCCATGGAAATGAAGAAAAGAAACCAACGTTATTACCATGTGCCAAGTTCTTGAGTGCATTCTGTCGTTGAATCCAACAACCCCATTTGACAGATGAGAAAACCAAGAACAAAGAGGAGCGTCAGGGCAAGTGCGGGGACAACAGGCATGGTGTCTGGGGCCCATGATACTTTCAGGAGCCCATGAAAATGTCTTAAAATTTCTTATAAAATGAGAAGAAGGAGAAGGAAGAGAAGAAGGAGATGAAGGAGGAGGGGAAAGGGGAGAAGAAGAGGAAGAAGAAAGCTTAGCTTGAAGAAATATTTTAATACATAATATTAATATTTCTTTATAACAATATGATTGTAAAATACAGTTTTTACTTTTTTAATGGAGGAAGGAGCCCATAAATGTAAAAGTGCCTAGACTCCCCCAGAGTAATGCAGCCCTGTGCGGCAAACTCCGGCCTGCCTAACTCCAAACCTGTGTTCTTTCCATGCCTAAGTGAGATGATTTGCTGTCTTTGAATATAACATGCAACTCAGCTCTAAGACTACAAAGAGACCACAAGGAGATAAATAATTCTGTTTCATGAAAAGGATGTGTACTGAGCCACATGTACTCACTTTACAATGTGATTATAGGGGGGAAAGTGTAGTTTCCTCATTTGCTTTATAACTAATCTACTCTTTCTTATCAGTTCTGCTAGGGGTCTAGCCCAGAGTTGGGGGTGAGGGGGGGGATAGAAACTAAATTTTCTCTAAATTGGTAATCCAATCTGACTCAGTAACTAAAGTGGTCTTTTTTAAGTAATTTGGATGACTCGGGTGAATCTCAACCTTTGGTAGTCTGCTTTCTCTGCTTCCTAAACCTAACGTGAGTGATTCTGACCAAGATCCTCATGGCAACCGGGAGAGGGTCCCTGAGTTCCTGTGACATGCCCTGGATCCTCACTGCCCTCCTCCAGGAGAAGCTAGACTAGGCTGCTCCATGAACTGACGACCAACACAGTAGGATGGGTCCCATCTGGCTTCCTGGGGTGTTCTGCTAGGATGGAGCTAACGCTAGAGCCCATGGTCTCTCCCAGTTGCCCAAGTGACCTCTTGGTCCTGTCACCAGGCCTGTCCTCTGCCACTCTGCTAACTCTCTCAGCACCTACTCTGCTGCTCTCTCAGGCTTCCCTACCTACCACCTCCTGCTGCACCCCCATGCTGTCCTGCGGATGCTTCTCCTGGACTTGTGGTCTTCCCCCACATGTAAGGACCCCCGTGGCTCCGACACTAACTGTCTCTTTCATACTTTTCTGGATGCTTCAGAAAGTCCCAATATGCCAGGTTGTGTGTGGGGAAGGTGGTGGAGGCAAGAATGGTAGTGGCAGAGAAAAACCTTTGCTGCCTGATCTACCTGTTCCCTCTCTATCCTTTTCTCCTCCTCACAGTCTGTCAGAATAGAAGGAACAGGTGTTCTGCTCTTCGTTTTCTCAGAACTAGTCAGGCAGACCTAATTCTTGCTGTGTTAAATGAGAGTTGAAGGAATTTAGAAAGCCTGTTCTCTTAACGATGACTACATTCCATCCAAGAATCTTGCTACAGATACAGACAAAAATCTAATCTGAGTAAATTGAACTAGTGTTTTATGTGCCTTCCTCTCACTGCCTGCCCCAAACATTGCTTCAGTGGACAAGAAACCCCAGAATAACAAGATTTACGGGATATGAAAATTCATCTAAAAGTTCTATCCCCATTGCAGAAACATAATGGTTCAACAGGTGAAACCAACTGTGCTGATATTAAATTTCACCAGAAATGTACAGTTGACCCTTGAGCAACAGGGGTTTGAACTGCACCAGGTCCTGAGGACTTTGTATAGTATAGTACTGTAAATGTATTTTCTTTTATGATTTTCTTAATATTTTATTTCCTCTAGCTTATTTTATTGCAAGAATACAGTACATATGACATTTAACATACAAAATATGTATTAGTTGTCTGTTTATGTTGTCAGTGAGGCTTACAGTCAATGGTAGGTTACTAGTAGTTAAGTTTGGGGTAGTCAAAGTTGTTTGTGGATTTTTGACTGCATGAGGAATTGGCACCCCTAACCCCTACATTGTTCAAAGGTCAACTATATTCTATGCCTCCTTTCTATACAATGAGGATTGAACAACATGGTGAACACTAGTCTCAATGCTTATTTTACAAACCTTCCTCCAATAGCTGTTTGTTTTATCACCTTCATAAAAGTAGACTAGAATATTAGGCACTTCTGGTGAAAGAGGGCTAATCAGATGATTAGCTGTACCTGGTATCAGGATGTAGCTTAGACACCCCAGAGAAGACAGCACAGTGTAGCATGACTGGTCTTTCAGGCAGGGTTTAGACTGGGGAGCAAAGTCACTATCTTCCTCTCCCTCCTTGAAGGACATTAGGGAGAATTTCGAAAAAGGAAGATGTGCACAGCCATCATAGTTTTTTTGAGTATTAGTCATGATTCAAAATTTGAACCAGAAATGGTTTGAGAATTTGCCGAGGAACTGACTTTTGAGAGGAAATGACTCAACAAGTATGAAATGTTGGAGAATAAGAGCTCAAACTCTAGGATCTTCTAGACTCGGGCTGGACATATGCAACTATTAAAGGTCTGGATACAAATTATGACTTTTACTCTGGACCAGGAGAAAGACCCCAGACGGCTGAGTAGCTGTCTTATCCAGAAAGAATATGATCATGAGGAGAATCAAGATCTTCACATTGGAAGGCACTCAAGAGCTCGTCTTGTCCAACCACTGCCTTTGAGATGGAAAACAAGACAATCCTTCTTCTATCAACATTGTACTGGAAGCCCTTCCCATTTAAATAAAGGGGGGGGGGAAACAATGTAAGGGATAAGAAAGAAACAAAATTTTAAATGTATACAAATAATATTATATGAATAAAAATCCAAGAGTCAACTAATATTATTAGACCTAGTAAGAAAGTTTTGCAAGATTGCCGAGTATAAAATTAACATAGCAAAAATGAGACTTTTTTCAATACATGAACAAAGAGAAAATGAAATTTTTAAAAAGTGATCATTTACATTTGCAACAAAAATGAGGTATTTATGAATGAGTCTAACAAAATGTATGTTATATTTTTTTTTTAGAAGATGATGAATTAAGCAGAAATTTCATTTCCAAGCTCATTAAAGATTACTACAAACACAAAGTATCCTTTTACAAGTGTCCCAAATTGGGGTGCCTGGGTGGCTCAGTCAGTTAAGGGTCTGACCTCCGCTCATCATGATCTCGGTCAGTGGGTTCAAGCCCCATGTCGGGTTCTCTGTGCTGACAGCTCAGAGCCTGGAGCCTGCTTCAGATTCTGTGTCTCCCTCTCTCTCTCCTCCTCCCCTGGTCATGCTCTGTTTTTCTCTCTTATCAAAAATAAATAAAAACATAAAAAAATTTTTTAAGTATCCCAAATTAAATCAAAGGCACATCATCAAAGTAAAACACTTGTGGCATTAAGAATTCATTTAGTTTGTAGTATTTTTCATTATTTTGTTTTTACTCATTGGCAATGTTGAGAAGATCACATTTAAACATTTTTTTTTAAATTTATGTTTGAGAGGAAGAGAGACAAAGCACAAATGAGGGAGGGGCAGAGAGAGGGGGAGACACAGAATCCGAATCAGGCTCCAGGCTCTGAACTGTCAGCACAGAGCCCAACGCAGGGCTTGAACTCACAGATCATGAAATCGTGACCTGAACTGAAGTTGAATGCTTAAACAACTAAGCCACCCAAGCACCCCCTAAACATTTTTTAAGACATGAAATGAGGTACTTTTTAAAAGATTTTTTTTAACGTTTATTCATTTTTGAGACACAGAGCATGAGCAGGGCAGGGGCAGAGAGAGAGGGAGACACAGAATCTGAAACAGGCTCCAGGCTCTGAGCTGTCAACACAGAGCCTGACTCGGGGCTTGAACTCACAAACTGTGAGATCATGACCTGAGCGGAAGTTGGATGCCCAACCGACTGAGCCACCCAGGCGCCCCTGTACTTTTTTTTTTTAAGTACAACCACAACTATATAGTAGAGGAACTTAATACAAAGACTGAATCTTTCCAAATAAATTTGCTAAGAAATGGCTCCCACGTTTAGTGTTACAAATAAGACAATCTTCTCATTTAGAAAAATCAAGACGTCATTTAATTAATAAAGCTGCTTACCCCTAGTTTTATACTTGCTTGTCTTCATTTAGAAACTGTTAAATTCATGAGAAAATAATAAGTTTTGTTATGGTATAAAAATCTTAGGAACAACAAATTAACAAAGTACTAATTTGTTAACAAAAATGTTTTCCTTCCCAAAATGTAAACATCTAGTCAATAGAACAAACATAATATTCCAGGTATAGAAACACTAGTAATTTTAAAAAATTATGGCAACATTTTTGTTTGACTTACATATAAAAGCACTTCAGGCCCTTATTATCTAAAGTCTGTTCCTTCACTCAGTTCCCTTATCCGAGTAGAAACTCATCAATTTCTGTAGAATTTTGGCGATAGGACCAGGCCACAAGACAGGCCTGAAATATCTAAAAGTCATTTGGCTGGAGAAAAGTGTTTTCTTGAGACTTGAAGCAGTCATCCATCACTTTATGCTTAAAAGCATTCCTCAGCGAACCTCTTCCCAGCCTTTAGAATAAAGTGCAGGATCTGGGTCCCAGAAAATGTTGCGTTCAGCTGTAACACCTAACAGCAGGGCATCCTTGCAGGCATTCCACATACAATACTGTTGAAGTTCCGCAGGTGCCTGTGAGACCTTGATCCTCTCCATGCTGGCCTCCAGCTTGAGCTGCTCCCACCAGACACTGCAGGACATCATTCACGCTGGCCCCAGAAGACATGGCAGCAACACAGGGCTCCAATGGCCGGTATGTTAGACTTCAATTTTAAAAAAATCATTGAACTTGACTGGGAGACATTAAAGGATGCTCTAAGAAATGCAGGGGTATACTATATTCGTGGATAGATAGGTCAGCATTGTAAAGATGTCATTTTCCAAAATTTATATGTGGATTCAATGCATTCCAATAAAAATCCCAACACATTATTGCATGTAGGATTTGGTAGGCTTATTGTAAAATTAATATGAGAGTGAAATAAGAAGAGGAAAAACAAAGTGAAGGAATTGTCCTATCAGGGATTGTTACTTACCACAAAATCATAGTAATTAAACCAATGTGTCGTTGTCAGAGGCATAGAGAAATAGATCACTGAAACAGAATAGAGAACCCAAGAACAGATCCATACATATAGGGTTACTTGATATATGATAGAGGTAGTGTTACAGAGCAGTGAGGGGGGAAAAACAGACTTTGAAAAAATGATGCTGGAGAAAAAGAGTAATGGGGAAACGTGTCATAAAGGAGGAGAAAGTACCTTGTGGGGCCTTTACAGATCGCTCCAACATGGCCATGGACATCGTACTTGGAGAGGCAGATGAAATGAAAGGCTTTAGGGCACCTGGGTGGCTAAGTCAGGTAAGCATCCAACTGTGGCTCAAGGTATGGTCTCATGGTTTGTGAGTTCGAGCCCAGCATCGGGGCTCTCTGCTGTCAGCACAGAACCTGTTTTGGATCCTCTGTACCCACCCCACCTCCCGTCTCTCCCCCAGTCCCACTCCATCTCTCTCAAAAATGAATAAACATTTTTAAAAAATGAAATAAAAGGTTTTATTATACTCACATCCTAGAATAGGGAAGCATGGTAGGTTACACAAAGTCAATTAATATCTCAATTAAAAAAAAAAAAGAATGCATACAGTAAATGCTTATTTACCAAGCCTAAAGGTAGATTAACCACTAGCTTAAACTGTATAAAATTGCTGTTATCCAACCATTTTGTCTCCTACAGTTTACTCTAATATTTTTAGGGTGCATACATAGAGGGTAAAACTATAAACCAAGGTAATGAGCAGAAAAGTCAGGATAGAGTTACATCTGGGGAGAAGGGGAGGGGATTTGATTGGGAGAGGTGTGGAGTTCGGAGCACTTCACAGATACTGGAGATGTTCTAGTCTATTTCTTGATCTCATTGGTGGTTACAAAGATATTTGCTTTATAGGTCTTATGCATTTTTTAAATGTTTTACTTTATTTTTGAGAGAGAAAGAGAGAGATAGAACACGAGCAGGGGACAGGCAAAGAGAGAGGGAGACACAGAATCCAAAGCAGGCTCCAGGCACCATGCTGTCAGCACAGAGCCCAACACGGGGCTTGAACTCAACAAACCACGAGATCGTGACCTGAGCCGAAGTCAGACATTTAACCGACTGAGCCACAAAGCACCACATTTTCATGCATTTAAAAAACAATATTTTCTTTAAAAAAGTAGACGCCAGTTCTGAATCAGGACACACTAGCCAGACAGGTCATCTTATCCATGGATGGGTGGCAGAGAGCAGGGCACCCCCTGCTGGAAGTCAGGGCCCACGTTACAGATTATATATAACAGTTGGCTGGCACAGTTGATTTGTCTTGTTTTGTTTTTCCCAGATAACAACTGCTAACATTCTTATTATTCCACTTATAATGATATATTATAATAAGTTATTTATGTGTGTTTACCCAACAGAAAGTGTTCCCCTTGAGGACAAGGCCTCAGTTTTGTGGTTGACCCAGTAAAGCCAAATGCCTGGCACACTATAGATACTCAATTAAAAATCCCTTGAGAGATGGCTGGGTGGCTCAGTCAGTTCAGCGTCTGACTTTGACTCAGGTCATATCATGGTTCCTGCGTCCGAGCCCCGCATCGGGCTCTGCGCTGATAGCATGGAGCCTGCTTGGGATTCTCTCTCTCACTCTCTCTCTGTCCCTCCCTGACTCACACTTTCTCTCTCTCTCTCTCAAAATAAATAAACATTAGATAGATAGATAGATAGATAGATAGATAGATAGATAGGTAAAAATCAAAGTCCCTTGAAAGGGCAGACTCTGGATGAGTAGATGGACAGATAGAACCCTTAGTGGTTGCAGGTTTTTCAGCAGATTTTATTTTCAGAGCCAGTGAAGAGATTTCTAAAGCCAAACATGGTGAATGGAGTGGGTTTATACGTGTAAATGTGCTAGTATGGTAAAAACAGAGACAAAAGCATATTTAAGTGATTTAGTGAGTGGGACAGTGCGTGCCGTATTTTGAGTACTCGGTTATGTGCCCGTCTAATTGTGCTGCTAGGACTTGCTTCTGGGACTTGCCAGTCACACCAGGCCCGCTACTCCCACAGCTCCAGAGCAGCTACTGACTTTGTATTTTAGGTAAACAGGGGGCTCCCAGAGTGGGGCAATGAGGAGGCTCGGAAGTGGCCTCTTCCAGGGAGGCCGCGGAATGATGGGTGCCGCAAAGCCCCAGGAGAGGGATGGGGGGAAGGTGGCCCCACTCAGGCTGGACTCTCAGCACACCCGCCCCGCCCCCTTGGTCCTGGGGGATGGCCTGCAGCACTCAGATGACACAGTTTCGGAAACATTTTCCTTCCTCACTCTCTTTCCTTCTTTTTTCCTTCCTTCTTGCCTGCTTTCCTCTCTCTTTCCCTTCTCTTTTCTCTCTTCCTCTTTCCCTTCTTTGCTTCTCTCTTTGGCCCCTCGGCCTCTCTCTGGCTCTCCCTCTCCCTCCCAACCCCTGCGCTGGGCAATCTTTCCAGGCCTCTATTTCTATCTCCCTCTGTCAGCCAGATGAACTCAGTGCTGAAGAAACCCAAATACGATAGCTATTCTCCCCTACCGTCCCCAAGAGACCAGCTCAGACTGCAGTTCATAGGCGGCTGAACTCCCTCTGGGCCCTTTGCCCTCCATACTCTCCACCCCACCCCCCTGCAGGCCACAGACCCCTCTGGGTGGCCTGGAATCTGCCCCACCAGGCGACCACGAAGCCCCCTTGGGCTGGCCCAGGACCCCTTCCCAAAGCCGCAGCCAGAGAAGGGGCCACCTCTTACTCCTAAATGTATCCATCCCCAACTCCAAGAGCAAACGCCCCCCCCTTTCTGGACCCCATCATAGAAACACAGATCTTGGCTGCCCTTCTTTTCACCCCAAAGAAGGGCTGCTTTTGCAAAAAGGGCATTAGAAGATTGTCGTCTGCCAGGAATGCATAGACATTTTTTTCTCCAGTTGCTTGCCCTGGGCTGATCTGGCCTGATTGACAGGAAAGGTAGACAGGACAGGGCAAGGAGAAGGAGAGCAGGAAGGGGGCTGGAGAGGTGGAGTCTGGGAGGGTAGAGAGAAGCAGAGGCAGAAGGAGAGGTCAAGTTCCAGAATTTTAGAACTGGCGAAAGAGACAGAAGACCATCTAGCGGGCCACCCTGACACACACCACCCATTTTTTGGAGGAGGAAACCGAGACTTCAGAGTCTCAGTGCAAAAGAAACGGCTTGCTCCCGTCCTGTGTTGATCATTGGCGGAGCCCGGACCAGCAGGCAGGTCTCTTGACTCGGATCCCAGCCCAGCACCGCCCCTCTGCCTGACTCAAGGCAGAGAAAATTGACTGTCTTGGCAGCAAAATGAAACCTTCTGATTTACGAGGAATTCTGAGATATCTTCCAGTTGACAGTCTTTGGAGAATTGCACAAGCCCACACTTTTGTGGGGGCAGCATTTAATGAAATGAACACATGCGTTATTCGTTTTTCATTAAGGATGACATGCAGAGAATCCATATCTAAGGAGGGAAAAATCGGTCCTGGCCTGGGGCCCCCCAGTCCCGTGGTCCCAGAGAGAATTTGTCTCAAGACAGGGGCGGCCGGGAGTGGGGGCGAACACCTTCCAGACACTTACTGTTATGTCCATCGTCTCATGTAATTCTCACAGGGACCCAGAAAGCTAGATACCATTGCCCCAGCATTACAGATGATGACACTGAAGCTCAGAGAGAGCAAGTAATAAGCCCAATGTCACCCAGCTAGTGAGTGACAGAGCCAACATTTAAATCCCAGCCTGCTTTGGATCAACTTCAATAAACCATCCATGAAGGAATGGGAAGCCAGCTGGGCAGCCTGGGGTCCGATTGTGCAGACACTCACTTCAGATCGATGGTCCAGGGACGGAGGAGTCCTGGGGCCTGGCAAGGGCAACCTGGTGGCCAGCCAGGCCCAGCTGGATGGTGGCCGAGCCTATGAAGTCTAGGGAGCAGTCGGGCCATGACAGTGATGCCCAGCAGGCTCCGTTTCGGTTGCTCTCCGGATTCCCAGCCCCAGAGCAACCTGGCATCTGCATCAAGATACCCAGTTGGGCCTCCATCTCCGATGCAGACATGACAAGTGTGGGCCTTAGAGCCAAGCAGACCTGAGTTCAAGTCCTGAGTCAGGCCCTGAAAAGGTGCCTAGATCCCTCTCAAGCCTCAGTTTCCATACTTGGAATAGTTACATACAGCACTTACTTCTCAGCATTGTCAACAAGTTTGAAAATAATATTATTATTACCAGTCACAGCTATGTAATAATAATGACAACATTTTTGCCCCATGCATTACGCTAACGAAGCACGAAGCACGTTACCTGAGTTCATCTTCAATATGACCCTCTGAAGTGTACTCTTAGGAGCTCCATTTCACCCATGAAGAAACAAGCTCAGAGTAGTGTTTCCTCGCCCAGACCACACAGTTAGCAAAACTGACAGAGCCAGAATTTGAACCCAGGTCTGTGTGCACGCCCAACTCATTAACATGACTGCCTTTATAAGCAAAGTTAAGCAGCACATAGTAAGCATTCAACAAATGGGAGTTCCAGTCCCTTCTTTTTCGCCTGAAAGCCCAGATTCCCATGGCACCCACAGGTATTTGCTTTAGGGCTTGCCTACATGGAGTTTTCTGGAAGTCAAGGGAAAGCTGGGGAGGTGGGGAGCGGGGAGCATGTCTCATTCCGGGCTCCCCTCCCTTCCCTGACTTCCTTATAGGGTTTGGCAAAAGCTGTTTCACCGAGGCCTCTTGTGTTGCTGGAAACAATGTGAGTTTGTTTTGGCACCGCGAAGAGGGCCCGATTCCGCCCCCTGGACGCTTCTGTGGGAAGAGGACCTAGAGAATGTGGCCCAGGCCCCGTCAGTCGCTGCTCCCCTCCCAGCACATCCACGGCACAATTACAGCCATCACATGTAGCTGGGAGGACATGGGATAGGGCTTTCTTTCCCGTCCTCTCCACTGTCCCCTTCAGAAGAACATCGGTCCCAGGATAAGGCGCTGTGGTACCTGCCTTCTCTTAGCAGATCCTCTCTCAACGCTGTGGGCACTTGGTCTGGTGGCTTCTGCCCCTGGGTACTTGGTGCCTGTGGCCAGAGTACTGATAAGTAGACACCCAGAGTTGGAGGGAATTGGCACTGTCCTCCGGGCCAGCCAAGCCCTCACTGGCTTAGGTTCGCAGCGGGTTTTTCGAAAACCAGTCCAGGGCCACACCAGGAGTGCATTTGCATCTGTTAGCTTGTACTTCCCAATCCTCACACCACCCTCTTTTAGGAAGGCCTCACTTTCCTATTTTCCCAAACGCAGGGCCCGTGGCTCAGGGGGACGAGGAGACCGTTGGTTCAAGCTCATGAAGCCAGGAGGTCAGGGTCAAAGCAGGTTGTGGCCTTCCAGCTCTGACATCGCTCCGTCTGCCCCAGCCCAGGAGGCGTCCCTTCTGCCACGCTCCCCAGAGAAGTCTTGTCTGCACAATGTTGAGCTCCGCTGGTATCCCCTGTGAGAGCCTGTAGGCTTTCCAGGGTTGAGCTAAAATCCGCCTCCCTGTCACTTGCTCCCACGGGCCCCACATGTCCTCAATGTAACTTCAGGCAAAGGGAGGAAATCCAGGTCTGTGCCCTTAGCCATGCCTGTTCTTCAGAGATGGGAAGATGGGCCCAGAGGACCGCTGGTCAGCTCCATTCCTGCCCTAGGACTGGAGTGGCTGTGGGCATGGTGTGGGTGCCCTCCCAAGCACACTGGCAGTCAGAACCCTGGCTCTGTGAGGCTTCTCTTGCCCTCTCTTCTGACCGCTGCACTTGGCTCCAGGTGGAAGTTAGAGGAAGCTGAGGGTGAAAGGTCCAGCCAGGTGAGCCTACCAGGCGGGCCCCAGTGAGAGAGGTGCACGGGGACCTTGGCCCAAAGAGCTGGAAAGGCCCGGCAACAGTGAGGAAGACACCAAAGCACTGAGCGGGCGGTGCCCTGTGGGTGGGAAGAGCCCTTGGACTGTAGGGGCAAACTGAGGGTTCCCTCTCCCCACCCACATACTCCACCTGCCACACCCCCTGGCTTGGCGGCCCGGGGCCGGATTCGCCAGCAGTAAGGACACAGGTAACAGTTTTCAGGGCTCCTTCTCCACATTAGCCCCTCGACCCCACAACAACTTCTAGAAGGAGGTAGGAAGGGCGACCTTGTCTTACTTTACAGATGTGGAAACAGGCTGAGAGGGCTCCGAGGGGCAGAGTGAGGCCTGAATGCCAGACTTCTGGCCCCCACGCTCGGTGGAGATGTCCACTCTGCCGTGCCCCCCTCTTCCCTCTGTCAATGCTAGGAAGATTGTTCTGGGGACAGCTGCAATGTCACAGAGGCAACTAAGCAGGCCCAGTTAAAGGGCAGGGAGGAAAGTGACTGATGGGCTGGTTGATTGAATCAAGGAGCCCTCATCTCCCAGAGCCGCTGTTGGGCTCTTCTTGGATTTCTCTGCTGGGGTAACAAGCCAGCAGTGAACAGGGGAAGCAGCGGAGGCCAGCCCAGCTCAGCTCAGCTTCTCGGTCGCCTCCCCTCCCCCAGGAGCCCTTGGAATAGGAGAAGAGCAGCTCTGCACTTGGAGACCCTGCCCAGCTCGAGTTTGAAACACTTATGGTTCCTATTTAAAGCCACACCTCGTTCATCATTTCAGCGCCGACCAACAATTAAACCTGATTCAATCAAGCACTGACAACTAATTTAAACCAAGCCTCGCAGTGGGCTTGTCACTGGCTATTTAAAACCCTCTCCTGGCCTCAGGGGCTCTTCGGAACCAGGATTGTCTGTGCTGTGGAGAGCAAGAACCCGCCCGCGGCCTTGGGGGATCTGACTCCTGTTGTGTGCCGGGCCTGGCCTAGGATTCCTGGGTGGGAGGTATCTCTGCCACCTTGCCCAGGCCCAGGCTGGCTCCCTGGGGGGGTTGAGGGTTGGCTTCTGGAGGGATGCCAGGGGGAGGGAGCCGGGGTAAGCAAAGAAAAAGCAAAAGCCCACCCAAGAGGGACCCCGATGCACATACTTCTGGTGCTCACTTGGGCTTTATTCTGGCCCCGAACAACAGCGATGCCCAGGGAGTGTAGAAAGCATTAGAAACTCGGGTTTGAACCCTAACTCTGCAATCGACTACCCAGTCCTGTGACTGCTCTGTGGGTAGGTCTTGGCCTTTCCTGGCCTCACTGTCCTTACCAGTCTAGTGAGGATAACAAAAATCTCTCTCTAAACCACCTCCCTGCATTAATAGAGCCCTCAAATCTGGCCACCCCAGTAAAAACAGCTGGGACACGCTAAGTCCTAAGACCTGGAAGTCCTGCCGTAGAGCAGACTTGAGCTTGTACCAGCTCTGGCTCAGCACAGGCAGCATGACAGATGCCAACACGCGGTCCTCAGAATGATGCCTGCCGTTCACATGTCTCTCTCGGGCTGCAGGGACACAGGACGATGACCCCTTCCGGCCAAAGACTTGGGCCACACTGGTGTACTTAGGGAGGACTCCCTGGAGGTAGTGGGCTTGAGGCTAGCTTTGAAGGCGGGGCAAGGCTCCAATAAGCCAAAAGCTGGAGGGGAAGCCCAACCGAGTAGAGCCACTTAGAGCTGGCAGCGAGCTTCCCCAGGGATTTCCCGTTTAATCCTCACAGGTACCCCGATTTTGTAGGATGAGGATGCCGGGGGGTTAAATGGCCCCTGAGAGATTAAGACAACCAGATCCTACTTTGGACCCCCTGATGCCAGCTGCCTTGGTCCCACTCTGACGCAGGCTGTCTCTCGCCTCTCTCTCCATAGAGCAGAGGATCCAGAGGGTGCCAGGGTGGGAAGGCAGAAAGACTCCCAGCAGAGCTCTTCCCTCTGGGATTCCTACTGCATCGCCTTCTCGAAGGCAGAACAGTACAAAAACATATGGTGTGGAGGCAAAGAGCTTATGGGATAAATTGGGGAGGGGTGCTGTATCAAGAGGCGCTGAGGACCTTGGGGTACTAACAGCCGCCCGTTACTGCACTGTGGGAACTGGGGCTGCCCTAACAGGGGGAGAGGAGGAGGGTCTCCAAGTTCCCGTGTGTGGGAGGAAACAATCGTCTCTTTTCTGGGGCCTCCAGGGGTGAGGAGGAGTGAGATCATGTCTGGGGAGGGAGGGGGCAAGACACAGGATATGAGTGTGCTCCCAGGGGAGCACGCGGGAGCCGAGGAGCAGGGCCTTAAGAATGGCTGCCTCCCTCCCCAAAGTCCCTCCACGGCCTCCGCCCCAGCATCCCTCACTCCTCTGGGTTCCTGGGCCATAAGTCAGGACTATCTGACCCTGCTAGGATTCTTCAGGGGTCTCACGGACCCCACGGGACTGCAAGCCCCTCCGGGGCAGGTCCATGGCATCAAACTGAAGAGCTCAGGGCCTAGCGTGGGGCAGCCTTGAGACAACCCCCAGGCCCTGCCACTTCTTAGCTGTGTGATTTTAAGCCTGTCCCTTAACCTCCTTGAGAATCTCCTGTGCAACGAAGGTAAAAATAGGACCTCTCCCATGTGCTTGTCGGAAAATTAAATGAGTTAATCAGAGTAAGTGCTTACCAAAAATATCCTCATTTGGACCCCCAGAGCAGCTAGTACCCATCTCAGTACATGGGGTGGGGGTGGGGGGGCTTGACAATGAGTTGATGGAAAGCTCAGGACAGCAGCTGCAGCGGCGGGACCGGGCTCGGATCGGAGAGAACTCCCATAATGCCAAATGAAGGGCAGATGCTAGCCGGGCAGTTTTCTTCCTGGAAGCCTCGGGAACATGGCACCCCCGTGTCAGCCCACCCTGAAGTGGGACGCCCCCATCTCATGGGGAAATTGGGAGCCCCCAGAGTGTCTGTGGGGTCTTCTGCAAGAGTCTTGGCCCTGCCTCGTGGTTGGGTTGGGACAGACAATCGATCGGGAACAGCAGCACCCTCCTCCAGCTGATGTTTTAGCTGGTGAGCACTGGGTTGGATGCTAGCTTAGAGCAGGGGAGGAGAAAGGACCCCCTAATTCAGGACCCTGCGGAAGCTGTGTGAGGATCAAATAAGATGTCATACTTCGGTCTCCAGCCCAGTATCTCCAGCTTTCTGTGAAGGACCAATTTTGTAAATATTCAATTGTCCACAGACCAGTGGTTTTGTAATAGCAAACAAGGAATTACTAGAAAAAAATGATCGCACACTTGGCTATTGTGG